>NC_085141.1:356916275-357221632 GCF_024139115.2 Armigeres subalbatus
GTAGCACGTTGCTCTTTTAGCTACTTCTTATTATTTTGCTCTGTCGGGAAATATGCTCTCCGCTATGGGAATATTTCAACGAATTTTATGGAGTTATGAATGGCGAGCGAACGGACGTTAAGCTTATCGGTGTTTGTTTGTTCTGTAGAACAGCATATGCACCAAGGAGGAAAGATGAGCAAAAAAAAGGATGTCCACAACCGAACCGGCCCAGGGTTTCATTTTATGCGAGTGACTGCTACGTGTTCGAAATTATGAAAGCGTAGTCCGACGTCATCGTCGAGCTGCTGATGATGGTTGGTGGTTCAGACTGCACACTCCACGATGCGATGTGCGCCCAGCAGCATCAGGGATATGATAAATGGCCGGTTGCAATGTGTCCGGTTTACACAATCCACCAACTCATTAATTTCATCCGGTGTGCTGCTGCTGCTGCTGCTGCACCTCTGCTGTGCAGCTGGACGACGGAGGATCAAACCCGGGGGCGAAAAGCATGTTTGTTTTTGTCAATGGCGAGATGCAATCTGGAGCAGTCATGAGTGAGCATTCGACGATGATGATGGTAATCAACACTTTTGCTCTTGCAGTTTTGCTCGTTCGGTAGATGGAATTTTGTGAACGAAAGATTAGTGGAATGATAAATGTGTAAATTATGTTCCAAATCATGTCGATGATAATCATATCCTGGTTCATGAGCAAGGTCTTTCATGCATCTACTGGTCTTTTCAAAGTAGCATTTAGAAAAAAAATAAACTGTTTTTTATTCACAATAGGTGGATTATTGCAGTATTAAATTAACGAATAAAATATCGTAATTTGCCTAAAATAATTAACCAACTTTTTTGGAATGGATTTAAAATAAAGTTCAATTTTTATACTATTGTCGCCTTCAATATCAACAAATTGACTACAAAGTGGAGAACCACTTCAGGCTTTCCGATCATTACTTTTCTCCTCAATATCTTTCTTCTTATATATATATATAAATGAGTTTACATTTCCTTTAAGGCAATATCATGGATACGCTTGCGTGTGAATTAACAGTTTTCCCAAGAAAACGCAAACGTATATATTGTGCGTAGCTCTTTAGTATTGAAGATCCTCAGGGATATCTCCATGGAAAAAAAATCTCCCGAAAAAAGCTAAGAACAAAATTGAAGCAAAATGCGTGGAAATTTTTAGAATTACGTGTTTTAATATTGGGCAGCCCCTGAAGAACTTTCGAAAAGCTGTAAAAGACAAACTTTAGCTTTAAAAGAAATACTCAAGGATTTTAAGATATCACGGTGATTGTTACCAACGGTGACGAAGGGCACCGATTTTCTAGCACGGCAATAATCAAACCCAACGCCATTTTTCTTGCTCAGAGGTTTCTAGAAGCTAGCTCATTGTGAGCATTTCTCGCTTCGTTGGCGGTCGTTGTTAAAGGTACAATTATATGGAATTGTACAAACTCGTCTTATGACATGTAAAGACATTCCACAAAAACCTCAAAATAAATTTCTTTTCAAAATGGAATCTTCTTCTAGAACAGTAAACGCTTGCTTGAAGTTGCTCATCCAGCAACGAATATCGAAGCCACCCTGCTCATGTACGTATTCTGCTAAGCGGACTGCTTCGTTCTCCTCTTCAACTGCAAGCCAGCGACTCGGTGAGTTAATATGGTGCCGTTTTTGATGGCTCTAACGGCGGTTGGATGAATCACTTCGAACTGCGTTTCCGAGGATCACCGATTCCCAGGATGTACACTTTAGTTACCCGAATTTCCCGGGAAATTGTTAGGCTGTAATATTTTGTATTTGATTCAAGTCCCGGACAGACTTATATATGTTTTGAACACTAGTTTTTGTTTTGAGATATGCCTGAAAAAATACCATTTAAATATTTCAAGGCAGGATCGACTGGAAAACCTAGAATTATCGGAGAATTACTGTCAAATTCTTGGGTCCTCAGGGAATTAGCAAGAGAAAAAGTAAACAATGTTTAAAGCGTTTGTTCAAATGAAGAGTCGAAAATATATTTCCTAATGTAAGAATAAATGTTGCATATGCCACAGGGCAATGAGTCACAAACAAGCTCTCAAACAACTCGCCTCATAACTTAAGAAGGGCAGATTCAGTTTCTAGTGGGCTTTAACAGTAGCGAAGCTAAACTGGTGCACGATAGGGCACGTGACCCAACAAATATTTGATTTGATTAAATTTGACTGACGCCAAAATTTCTGTGAATTTTGAATCTGATTTTTCAATTTCAAAAGTTGAATAAATTGTTTTCAAAGAAGTTCTTGCAAGAATTGCCGAAGCGTTTCCTAGAGGTATTTAGAAATTACTTTGGGAATTCTACCAAAATTCCTTTCAAATAATAAACGATAATGGATAAAGTTCGGAGTTAACATCTTTACGATTTTTTCAAGAAATTCCATACTCTGAACATGTCAGAGTATAAAAGTAAACAGATTTCTAATAACAAAAACTCGCATTTTATGCGTTTTTTATGCTCTTTGGAATTGAAAACTGAAAGAATCATTTAATCTTGATAGTACGTGTGGTGACGTTTGGATTCCATCTTCGCTTTGGGCTCTTCCGAAATAAACCATCCGCAACAAATATGTACCACTGAATGTGGGAAAACTTCCACGTTGTACTTTGTGCCAACTTCCATGGTTGCTATGGTTGCATTTGAAATATTGAAATTCAAATATGCTACAATAGCTATAATTTATTTTGTTGGTTTGTGTACTAGATAATATTATGGAATGCTGGATGGCATCTAATTTCGACAAGAAAAATAATATGGTTTCATTTACACTGCTAATAATATTTTACATAATGAGTAAAATCGTATATCCCACAGTACGGTACGACCATCAAGCGCTCATCTGTTTTTTTTTCTGAGACAATCTATTTTTTTATATTTTCAAATATTGCTTTGAATACATTAAATTTGAAGAGGGAAATGTGCTTAAGAGTTCGTAAGACTGATCAAAACGGTATTTCAATCAAATTTGATTTTCACGCTTGCCATAATGGCGGATGCTATTCAGCTTTCCACGCTAGCCATAATGGCGGCTGCTATAAACTGATCTGACATTAACTGCTTCAAGCGCTAAACTGCTTTTGACGCGGGTCGTATCTCAGCAACCGTTTTCACATTGTTTATTTGTTGTTATGAAAATAACACGGCTTGTGAAATATTGGGAAAAAATAACTTTCGTAACAAGCTTTTAAATAATTACATCTTGATATTTATGACAAATTAATTACAAATATTCATGTTTTGGGTAGGAGGTGAGGCTCTTCAAGATTAAGTGTTACTTTTTACGGATACAATTCTGTTTGCATGAGCACTGGATAATTTGCCTAACACGAAACGCAAAAGTTAACAAAACTTCTTGGAGCTTTATTTTAAGCTTACATGTTCCATATAGTTCCGGGTTGATCCGGTTTATATAATGCAAACATCTATTAATACTTAAATGTACATTAATTTAAATGTACACAGTTTTTTTTTCTTATTCCGTTAGCGTCTTTTGCTTCAAATAAAACTCTTGGTGAGATCAAAATTAATTTAGCATAATTATCATTATATTCATTCATGCTTTGTTCTAGTTTTGTTTTTTTTTGTTGGAAAATACAAGACTAGAAGACGAGGTTTTTTTTACTTCATCAAATTAATCATCAAATCATTTTAATAGAATAGAACAACATTATTATGTGGACATATAAATTTCAAATTTCTATGGCATGGCATTTCTATAAGACTTGACTCACTTGTCATAAGACGAGTTTGTACAATCCCATTGAATTCCACCACTTAATTGTATCAAATACGTATTTCGACCTCAACAGTAAGGCCGTCTTCAGTATCTCGTACTTGACTCGTCCTATCTACGCCTTCTTTTATGTTTATGTTAAAGTGATATTAATAGCATCTGCTCGGGAAGCATTCATCCACTTCCGATTCTCTTCATATTGACCACTTGATCTGTCTCCGAAATTGTGCTTAGAACTCTAAACAATAAAACTTTGATTTTGAATAATTCACCTTTCGAAAGCATACACATGAGAAAATTGTTGACAGAAGAATTTTAAAATTTGGTCATGCTTGCTTAGATGCAACAAAACAAGTTTGTACACAAGAGCTGTCATTATTGAATCACCCCCATGTGATTTATGGCGAGCTCGTTGAAGTGTTTATCGGCTATGCAGTCAGATGACCAGCTAAAACGCTATATTAATTCTGATCCGACGTTTCGGTACCTTTATTGGTCCTTTTTCAATGGATTCTGTAGATGTAGTGTATAGTTAGTTATAAATTTTAGTATAATGTTATGTTCTATTGTGTCTTACAAAATCGCTCAGCGTTTCATTGTCATAAGTGTCCTTCGTATAGTCAAATAATTGAGTGTTCTAAACATCAGCTAATCCCTATTGAATATGTGGTTAATTAAATTATTTTTGTTTTATGTCATTTCTATATCATCTAACTTACGGTATCCGTTATATTATGTGAATTGTTAATTTAAACACCGGATTATTATCACGTCAGGTTATTATCTATGGCACAATTGAACTAATGGTTATTGTATAGGAAAACTTTTTAGGTCAACATCACAGTATATCATCATATTGTATTTGTTGTGTTTGTGATTATTTCTTGTCTATTTTGTGTTAGGCTGTTCTTTAATGTTTGTAATATCCCTGCATAGGCTGAACTTAAGTTGTCTGTGTCACTACGCTTGTTTATGGTTTGGTTGTTTACAATATGGCATGTTTCTAGAATAGCAAGAGCTCTATTATTTCTGTGATGATCAAGGATGTTTGTTTTGTCTAGTGCAAATTTATGATCTGTTTCTGCTACATGTTTAATTAATGCTGTTTTTTCTTTTAGGTGTTCTATTCTAGGATCGTTAGGTGCGATGTGTAAATCATTTAGGCGGTTGAGTGCATTGATGTTAGATTTGTGTCCAGATAGTCGTGTTTTGAGGTAATTGGTGGTCATCCCAATGTAGGATGATGAACAGTTAGTGCATGGAATTTGGTATATGATGTTGCTTCTGAGTTCGGCGGGTACTTTATCCTTTAGTTTGGTGAAAAATTCTCTGCTGGTTTTACGTTTTAGCTGCTATGTTGACATCAGGGTAGTTTTTCTTCAGGTGTTTGCTGATTTTGTCGGAGAGGAATGGAATGTATGGTATGCGGCGGTATTGTTTTCATTGACGGTTTGCTGTTGTGTGGGTTGAGCTGCTGGTGTTTGGGGCGATGATTGATTCATTCTGTTGATGAAGCGGTGTCTGAGTGATTTTGGGTAGTGATTGAGTTGGAGTTGACGATCGATGATTTGTTTGATATGACTTGCTGATGACAGTGTTGATAGTTTGGTGACTCGTTGAATGAATGTGGTTATCATATTGATTTTTTGTTGGATTGGATGAAACGATTTGAAGTCCAAGAAACGGCCGCTGGCAATTGGTTTCATGTACCATTCGGTGCGGATGGTTTGGTCAGGCATGCGAATAATGGTCATATCGAGAAACGGAATTTTGTTTTCTTGCTCTAGCTCATGTGTGAATTGGAGATGTGAACTGTAGCTATTGAAGATCGATAAGATGTTCTGTACTTCAATCGGCGGTACGGCAAGGAGAAGATCGTCGACATATTTCCGAATGACTGGGGGAGTGAAGGAGAGTTTACTCACGGCGAAATCCATTAGGTCTTCCATAACCAAATCGGCTAGAGTTGGAGATAGTGGATCTCCCATCGCAGTTCCGAAAATCTGTTGGTAGAACTTCCCATCGAATGTGAAGTAGCTGGATTCGATGCAGAAGTCTACTATTTCCATGAACAGAGAGAGATTGATGTTGGTGTGTTGTTTGATACTGTCCCAGTTTTTGATGATGCTTTGGTTGACTAGTGTTGTAGGAATGTTGGTGAAGAGTGATACAACATCAAGAGAGATGAGAACGTATCCTGGAGGAAGGGTGACTGAGTTGATGTATGAGCAGAAGTTGAATGAATCTTGCGCGTTGTATTGTCTTCTGATTGCTTGTTGAATGATGTTTCCTATGTATTTTGCCATGTTGTATGACGGAGCTGTCATTTTGGGTACTACGGGTCGGAGTGGAAGGTTTGGTTTGTGAGCTTTGGGTTGTCCATAGATGCGTGGGCATGTAGCATTGTACGTTTTCAGTGTTGCTGCTGTTTTGTAGTCCAGAAGTTTGAGATCATTCAGTCGTTTGACCAGATTGTTATTTTTAAGCTGGTAGCTTGATGTGGGGTCCCTCTTGATGGTTTTGTAAGCGTAAAAAGCTCGGTTTTTTATCATGAGGGTTTCTAGCCGATACAGAGGAGAATTCGTACAAAGAAGGAAGTAGTTCCGATGCATTGGAACTCATTCTGTTAAGCAAAAATTTTGCTGATAAGGTGTTGGTTAGGGTGGTTCAAAAAATCGATTTTGCTCCACAGTGCTCATCTGATTCTTTGCTATGTTCTGAGTGTCCTCTGAAAATTTGAGCTTATTTGGATTAAAACTTATTTAGCACAAGCCGTTTCATGTTTGCATGCAAATTAGTATAAGGAAATTGATTTTTTCATTATACTGTAAATGACGCTTCCCCATCAAGCGCAGGTTAAACAAAAACCTATATAGCTAAAAGGAATACTCAACAGCTTTGACCCAACGAAAATCGCGTGTTGATTAATCACTCCAATATTTAGTAATCGAATTTAATCTATACCGTGGTTTTCTGGAGCTAATTGCATAACTCATCAACAGGCAACATTGCTGCTCGTGGCGCGAAAGATAGCACACACAAATTCAGGCTACTATGTTGCACTGCACATTTCAGTGATGCCCTCAAAGAAGTTTAACGATCATGACTAAAGATTCGCAACCTGTCCTTAAATCGATTACTAATTATTGGGGTGATTAATCAACATGCGATTTTCGTTGGGTGAAAGCTGTTGAGTATTCCTTTTAGCTATGTAGGTTTTCTTTTAACCTGCCCTTAATGGGGAAACGTCATTAACAGTACAATAAAAAAATTAATTTCCCCATACTAATTTGCATGCAAACTTGAAACGGCTTGTGCTAAATCTGTTTTAATCCAAATGAGCTCAAATTTTCAGAGGACACTCAGAACATGGTAAAGAATCAGATGAGCACTGTGGAGCAAAATCGATTTTTTGAACCACCCTAGTGTTGGTATTGCAATGGATTGATTATGATTATTATTGTATATAATTGTTATTAAAAGGGGGTCCCGTAGCGTAGTTGGTTACACGTTCGCCTTATAAGCGAATGGTCATGGGTTCGATTCCCAGCCCCTCCACCAAACCCTCGTCAGTCGCCGGATGCGCAGCCTATACGGTGGCGTATTGGGGAGCGCACTTACCGTTATGACTGCCTGATGACGACTGACAAATTGTTCTTCTCGGAGGCATCCCTCCAACATACCCGGATAAATGGCAACTAAACAATGCGCAAGGATCATTGGATTCACGACACGGACAAATGGACACAATGGACTCACGGTGAGATAGACCGGCAACGACAACAACAACGAATAATGGAAAATCTAAAAATAGATTCTGTGTGGATTCTGGCAGCAGAATACCACAGTAGATCTCGGCACAGTAGCGGTTAAGTAACACAGAGTGCCTACCAAATAAAGAAAGGAATAAAAAATAATTGTTATTAAAATATTCAGCAAAAATCTTACAAATTGAAAACTTTTTGGATTCTCTCAATCTGTTCTGGAAGAGCTGGACTTTAATACAGTTCAAATTGCAAAATTAAACGGAGTTTTATGCGCTAATAAGGCCGATACAAATATTTTATATCTGTTTTGACTCCCCCCCTCGGATTTTGTTTGCCAAAAAGTAATATTTTGAGGGGGCAACAAAATAATATTTTGATAATTTTGAGGATTTTCAAAACATTCCTTAACAAATCCGATGAGTTTTTTGATTTTTTTCATTTTAATATTTATTTTTTATTATCCCCTTGACCTTTCGAAGACCAGTAGGACAAAATGTTAAATAAATATTTGTAACGGCCTAATTTGAAGCACACATAACACCAAACATTAAAAAATTCAGTCGCTTCCGTTCCGTGTGATTCATTACGGACGACTAAAGATTTCTAGTCAAATAATTCGTTCAAATATTAAGGCTTTATTGCCACTTATATCCGTAGGTATTTGTAAACAATTAATAAAAGAATTCAAAGGAAGAAAAATAAATATGTGAAACTGTACCGATGGAAAAAATCAGGCTTCAGTAGTCCATGCTGCATCTACGGGTCACGTCACGTTATAAAGTTATTGAGTAGAGTCCAGAATTTAAACCAAATTGAGCTTCGGTAAAGACCGGCTAATAAGCACTTTACGGACAGCTACCTTCTATCTGAACTTCACACCCATTTTCACCATTGGCAACGTCCAATTAAATTTATGAAGTGAACAATCTGTTACTCGTCCTAGACATATCGATCAACCAGCATTGTCCACTCTATAAAAGTATGAACTTTTCAATAAATATTGATGGTAACGATTTTTTTAAAAGTTTTTTCAAAGACATATTTTCCTATACAAGTATTATATACAAAGTTTTTTTGTTGACAAAAAATTACAAACTTTGGGCCATCATTGGCAACGAACAATATCATCGTTTGCTTAGACGAAAATTTCAGTTCAGTTTATGTCAAAAACTGTATGGCATCCGCCATTAAGGACATGGTTGGAAGAGTACCAAGATGGCAGTCAATATGGCACCGGACTTTCTACGGGTCAACCCCACACCTCCCGCACTCCTCTCCCACCAACATTCGAATTCATAGAACAGCTTCGAACAAAAGTTTAATATTGAAATTACTAACCTGTTCACAGCATATTTATTCACTTCCCGTGTTAATGAACATGTTTATCCAAAGAGTCCTATGTATTTCGGCTCGAATAATATCATTAATCAGCAGTATCGTGCCAATTTATTAGCCGTTCGCGATTTGGTGGGCTTATCACTGCACTTCACTTCTTCTCAAAGGGCACTGAAAAAATCAAGTTTTTACTCACTTCTCCGCACATGAGCAGCCCGAAATGTTGATGGAATGCAAATTAAACATCACTTTTCGAAATCAGTCACTTGTTCAAACCGAAAACTTAATATAAACTGCTATTTTTGCCCGAAAAAAAAAACGATTTAAAACTGATCGCGGAGCGAATGTCAACAACGGCACCGGCAGCAGCAAACTAATAACTAGGGTGGTTCAAAAAATAATTTTGCTCCGCCACGCTCAGTCGAATATGATTTATAATTTGGGTGTCATCCGATGGTTTGGGCTGGTTTGAATAGAAGCTTACCGTGCACAGGTCGTTTCAGGTTTGTATGACAGTTGATATGGCGAGCTTGAATTTAACATTATTCTGATTCTGGCACTCCGTCATTGGGCGATGGCGAGGGGGAGACCATATGACTGGAAGAAATATTCAAGAGCTTTAACTCCATAGACAATCCATATTGAATGGTCGTTCCAATAGTTAGGAGTCGATTTTAATCGAGGTTGCGAATCTTTAGCATGGTAATTGGGCTTCTCAGAAGGCATCAGTGAAACGACAATTCAACAAAATATGTACCCGAAATTTGTCAGTGATATCTATCGCACCAGGGGCAGATACTTCCAGTCTAGTCTATAGTCTACACTATCGCACCAGGGGCAGATGCTTCAAACAAAAAGTGTGACATGGGGGTGAGTGTGGTATAAAATGCTATTTTTGCGTTACGAAATCAATAGAACTTTCCTGTGATGCGGTTCTCGTTCAGTGAAGTCTCTGGAATGTTTGTTTCAGCTATGCGGGTTCTCTTTTCGCCAGCGTTTGGAGGGGAGGCACTTTAGCCAGCGTAATAAAAGGTTCAGTTTCCCATACTATTTTTCATATAGACTTGAACCGGCTTGCGCTCAACCAGTTTTTGTTCAAATCGGTTTTTGGAGGACACTCAGAGCATGGGACGGAATCGAGTGAGCGTGGTGGTGCTGGGTCGTTTTTGAACCACCCTACTAATATTCTTTGTTTTTTATAAATACGACACCAATTCTACTACAGTATATGACAGTTTTTATTGTACCAATACATTCAAAGCTTTGTTTTGGTACTCAACCCACCTTCACCTTAAGACAAAAATGGAAATCTGGATAGAACAAATCCTCTCAAAGCCGTCTTTTCCTTCACATCAAGGATGAATGCGAACATTATGGAAATGTAGCACATAGTGGAGCTCATCTGGACACAGCAGATTTTACTCTTGTATGAGAGCAGATGCTAAATCTTCGCCAACTGATACTTAAGACATGGTGTACGTTTTTCAGAAAGAGTTAACGCTTCTTGAACTGAACAGAAAACATTCTCAGACGTTTCAACAATTCATTGATCATATTAGGATAATGTTTGCAGGCATCAATCCCTTGAGGCCGAGTGTATATTTTTATCCAAAGTTATTTTTTCAAGTCATATGCCACGGAGCGTTTTGGCAGCTGCATCCCAAACCAACCTGAGCTTGCCTGGTTTGTTTTGATTTAGTACCGGAAAACAGGCAGGTTCCAAACACGGTTGTATTTTTGGTTGATCTGTTCTGGCGAGAGTTTTATGGCGTATCCTTTTGCCACATAATCAGCAATCATGCCGTCGAGCGCTTTCGCGAGTTCTGGTTTTCTGAATTTTGATTGTAGGAGTTGTTGGGCACGTTGATCCCCGGCAGTCACGAGAATCTTTTCTTGTTTTGATACACCGACACTGTCCAGAGCGAAATACGACTTCATTGCTTGGTGTAGTAATTCGTCTGGATTGGGATATTCATTGTTCGACGGCATCCAGAGATTAAAGTTAGTTTTCGTCTACTGTTCTTACAACCGTGAGTGGAAATATCTTTTCCTGATGGTGGACACCAGCGATTTTTAGATTGACAATACGAGAAGTCATCTCATTGTGTTAGGTCCATCGGAGGCAGAACGGTTGTTCGATGCCTCCAAACTCCAGTTATTTTGCCAGTTCTTGGTCAATAAGCGTTACCTCCGATCCTTCATCGAAGAATGCGTAGGTTTGCAGCTTCCTAGTTTTTCCATGTAGCACCACCGGTAGGCAGCGGAATAGAACGTTGCTAGATTTTGTACGGTGAACATCGTAGTCATGTGTCTGCCTACTTGTTCCTGGTTGGTTGGTTCCCATGCATCCTGAGTCTGCAAGGAAGCGGTCTTAGCCGGCGATGCTAACTTCTGTTCGTTGTGAAGTAGTTCGTGACGCTTCAATGTACCGATTTAATTTAAGTTCCGAACATGAGTCATATTCCAAATACTCGCTTTTAAATGGCCATTTTGGCTTCATTCTTGTAATTCTATCCATAGGATCTTGAACTCATTTGTAATCTTGATCCTCAGAATTGAAAACCGATGGAATTTTCAGTTTAAGGGTGCCAGAACGCCAGTGTTCGGAATATGAGTCATGTTCGGGATTTGAGCCAAAACGGTACTTCCCCCTTTTCCATTGTTCTTCTTTTCCACATCTTCGGCAAAATGCGAATTGTTTAACAACGGCCCATCGCGAATCTCGTGAGAATTCAAGAAAACGCTTGCATTGCTCAGCCATTCTATGTCCGCCTCTACACATTAGGCACTGCTCGTTGCTTGTTTGGCCTTTTCATGTGCCTGCAATTTCTTTCAACAGACGTCTCTAAGCAAGCATTAATGAATGCATTCCCCTTTTTGTATCCACATAAGTCAGTACGACTAATTTTTGCTAATCTTGAGGCGGTTCAGCTGGTTTATCGGGCCACTTTGTGATGCATTCTGAAACCCATCTGGGTATCTACCTTTACTGTTACAGCTTAAGATCTACCATGGCTACATTGTCAGCTACAGGCAAATCGTGACCCAACGAATGCCTTTCCCAATATCCAACTCTGTGATGCTTATGAGGGTGTCACTGAGTCAGCAACCTTTCGTTAAGTAAGTACTACATCCATACTTCCTTTTTGTCGCAAGTTACATTGAACATGGTCGTGACGAGGAGTATGAATCCTTATATTTTTGAGATTTTTGTCCTAGATTAAAATCAAGGATCACACCCACCTTGATTTCTGATAGTGCAACGCATTACGTAGACTCGTCGGCAGGATGAGATAGTTGAACACACTCCGACTGGAAGATGCTACCGTATTCTTACTGTGCCACACAAACTTTCTGTACCCTTTTTAAAAAGAACAGATGTGAAGATTTGAGAACCTTGAAACATATTCTGTATGAAACCAAACATACTTTTTTTTTTGGAAAAATTCGATACTATGCAAGGTAGGCTTTCGATCACAAGAAGAAGAAAGGGCCGCCAACTTGGAGCAATCAGTCTCCACCGTAATGGTGGAGAGGGCTGTGCTACTGGTTCTTTGAATTATTATTATTATTAAATATATATTAAAACTTTTGAGAAAACTTCGAGAAGGAGTTAAAACCAGATATTTGGAATCCAATTAAACTTTTATAAAAAAAAACTGTTAGATGCAATGAAACAATGTTTGAAGATTTTTTAAAGTTCTGTTCAGCATTACACCGATTGGGAGAGGTTTTTTACACATGAAGAACGTTCTTCTTTGCTTAAATAATTCGTATAGAAACTTATGGATTAAGTTTGAAAGTTTCATAAAAAATCTTCATGATAGAACTCTGGAAGGAATTCTGATGCAGTTAATAAAAATATCCTGAGTAAATGAAATACTCGCTGAGTGGCTTCATATTTTTGATTAAAACTTCAGCGAAAACTTCCAAAAAACAAAGTGAATCTATGCAGTATATATGTTTAAGTTGGTTCTTATATAATAACCTATATGAAGAGGGGGAAGGGTCGAAACCTATCTGGTCGAAAGTCATTTGGCCGAAAGGGTCATTTGGCCGAAAGGGTCGTTTGGCCGAAAGAGTCATAAGGCCGAAAAAGTAATTTGGCCGAAAGGATCATTTGGCGAAAGGGTCATTTGGCTGAAAGGGTCATTTGGCCGAAAAGGTCGTTTGGTCGAATAGGACATTCGAAAAGTGAGAAGTAAGGAATGAGAAGAGAGACGTCTTACTTCTCACTCCTCATTTCTCACTTCTCGCTGTCAAAAGTGAGAAGCGTGAAGTGAGCACTGAGATGTCTCAACTCGAAAACAAAAAACAGTCGTGTTTAATCAAAGTAGCTTCGAAACTATCCTTTGCAACTTTGGTGATTCTCCCTATATGAAATCTTAGTAATAACTTCAAAAGGAAGGGGCGTTTAGCCGAAACCCATTCGGCCGAAAGCCATTAGGCCGAATGACACTAGACCGAAAGTTGTTTGGCCGAATCTACCATTCGGCCAAACAGACCATTAGGCCGAAATGGTCATTTGGCCAAAAGGGTCGTTTGGCCGAAAATGTCATTTGGTCAAAAGGGTCGTTTGGCCGAAAGGGGCTGTCTCACTACTCATTTCGCGCTTCTCACTTTTTACAGTGAGAAGAGAAAAATGAAGAGTTAGAAGTGAGACGTGTCTCTTCTCATTCCTAACTTCTCACTTTTCGAATGACCTATTCGGCCAAATGAACCTTTCAGCCAAATGACCCTTTCAGTTAAACGACCCTTCCGGCCAAATGACCCTTTTGGCCAAACGACCCTTTCGGTCAAATAACCCTTTTGGCCAAACGACCCTTTCGGTCAAATGACCCTTTGGGTTTAATAACCCTTACGGCCAAACGACTCTTTCGGGCAAATAACCCTTTTGGCCAATTGACCTATTTGGCCAAATGACTTTCAGCCTAATGGTCTGTTAGGCCAAATGGTATATTCGGCCAAATAACATTCGGCCTAAAGGCATTCGGCCAAAAGAGTTTCGGGGGAAGGGTCATTTGGCCGAAACCCATTCGGCCGAAAACCATTTGGTCGAATGTCACTAGGCCGAAAGTTGCTTGGCCGAATATACCATTGGGCCGAACAGACCATTAGGCCGAACGTCATTTGGCCGAATGGGTCCCTTTCGGCCAAATGACTCTTTCGGCCGAACGACCCTTTCGGCCAAACGACCCTTTCGGTCAAAAGACCCTTTCGGACAAACGACCCTTTCGGTCAAATGACCCTTTCGGCCAAACGACCCTTTCGGCTAAACGACTCTTTTGGCCAAATGACGTTCGACCTAATGGTCTGTTCGGCCAAATGGTATATTCGGCCAAGCAACTTTCGGCCTAGTGACATTCGGCCAAATGGTTTTCGGCCGAATGGGTTTCGGCCAATTTCGGATAAGTGGATAAGGATAAGATTTATTCATCTATACTGAATCTACAATTTGATGCCACAATACATGGTACGAGGCCACATCTCTCCATCCTCGGTTGCTACCCGGCATTCTTGCAACATGCCCTGCCCATCGTACCCTTCCATCCTTGTCTATCTTCCGGATACTGGGTTCGCCGTAGAGTTGGGCAAGCTCGCGGTTCATCCTTCGCCGCCTCACATCGTCCTCTTGCGCACCGAAAGAGCTGGCCCTAAGCACCCGTCTTTCAAATACTCGAGTGCGTGCAAGTCCTCGAGCAACTTCTGTTGCTGCACGTATCTGGCGGGTGTACGTACAGTTCTGCCACCATTGCCGACAATGTCCATGTCATCATCGAAACAAATAAATTGACTGGATCTGTTGAAAATCGTACCCCGGCTGTTACACCCGGCTCTCCGCATGACACCTTCTAGCGCAGTGTTGAACAACAGGCACGAAAGTCCATCACCTTGTCTTAGTCCCCGGCGAGATTCGAACGAACGAAGGGTTCGACTGAATTCTTCACACAGTTTTGCGTCCATTCATCGTTGCTTTGGTAAGCTTCCCAGCAAAGCTGTTCTCGTCCATAATTTTTCATAGCTCTTGTCTTGTCGCTGTTCTTGTAGATGGGGCATATGACTCACTCCTCCGATAGCTGCTCAGTTCAAGATGCATACACTACTAGGTGTTCCAATCTGCCAAATGATGATAGAATACTTTGAAGTTGAAAAGCAGGCCAAGTTTCAGTTGGAATGTAGAGCCATTGAAGAAGAAGATCCCAAATTTCCAAGAAAAAATCTTCCGAACTTCCTTGAAAATACCCCCTGTTTTTTTTTCGGATAATTCTTCCAAATTTTTTCGGGAAATTCTTCTGAAGTTCCTTTGGTAGTTCTCCCGATTTTAACAGATTTGGTAACCCTTGAAGCCGGCTAGTGAAGTAATTCTCCGGCATCAGCCAGTGGCTTCCGAGTGGTCCCTTAAAACTTAAACAATCCTTCTAAAAGATGTATTTGTTTAGAAAATTTAGCGTTCAGCGGCTTGATGATGATTATAATTTTTTCCTTAATTTTGCGTTCGAATCCCAAGATAATATAAATTCGTATAAAGCTAAATGGACATCATTTTTGCGTATCCACCCTGCCAATCAGAACTAACACTCGAAGCATATTTAACGTCATCGTACATAACATGCATTTCCGACATTTGAATCGCAAATTGTAATTTATTTGTTTTTAATTGACTTTTGCCCGAACGTATCCCGAATGGATTCGAATGAATGTCCTCTGGGAGTGCTTCCTCATTCATTGGAGTTCAACCGTCTGGTCGTCGTCGTCGTTAGGCAGAACAAAAATGTGCAGAAGTCGGATACAAAACGGGACGCAAACTGCATAGCCTATTCAAATATATACGTTTAAATAAAATAAATAAAGAAAAATGGCTTGATGTGCGATGATATTAATATCACTTTCTGCGGACATATTTTTTTTTTACCTCGAATTGGTTTTATTTTTCTGTATTTTTGCTCTTCATAACGTTTGCTTGTTTGTGGCCTTGTCCTACGCGATGATACCCATCGAGCACGATTCCAAACAAGTCGGGCACTATTTGTCGTTTGGATTAGGAAGCCCGAACGTTTGCCACATTTGAGTGTGGTTTATTTGCGTTTGCGTTCTGTTGGCATGAACAAACATATTTTTAACTCAACTTGCAGCCAGCCGTTATCCGTTATCGTGGATCTTTATTGTGTTATGGTTGATGGTTTGCTCTCGATGTGACATGCCGTTTGTCTTGTTTAGATCGTATATCAGTTGGAGAACCAAGGAAAGAGAAACGGAACCGGTAGCGAAATTCAAAGTGCGGTAGCGAATGGATAAATGATCCGGGTTTGCTTATCGTAGATTGATTTACAGCTGATTGACCTTTCAGTAGGTTATTGGTAGCGTGAAAATGTTGATCTTCCATTCAACTTATTCTCGTAATGGATAAGTAATTATATAATGATTGAAATTCTGATGCTCTAAAATTGAATGAAACAAATACTAATCCTACGTGAAAAAGCGTGGCTATTTACCCATCGCTGTCATCAGCAGCATCCCCAATACACAAGATGAAGATGGTTGTTACATGACGATTGCAAACACCGACTATAACCACGGCAAAACATCAGCCAGTTTGCATTTGCTCACGTAGCGCCTCAAACTAAATTACATCGCGATGCTAAGAGATGCCGCATTCGCCGGGCATGACAGCAGCATCCAGCAGAAGCATTGTCCTCATCGTTCCCGAGTTGAAAGCCGGACACTCTACACTGCCACCGATGATAAGCCCTCGCTTTACCCCTAACCGGGTTAGGTGCGAGGAAAATTGGATTTCAAGATAGCCACGGTGTGCTAACGAACGAGCGACGACGACAGCATGACAACGCCAACGCCGCTGCCACCGCCGCCGGTGACACGATGGACCAGATGATTCCACGTCGTAAATATTGCAGTGCCAACTTCGAGTGGGACCATCAGAACCGGCTTCATGCAAGATGGAACGTTTAATTTGCCGAAACTCATGTGTGATCCTTATCCTAAAAGCTCTCCCGGGTGCAATACGATTAAGCGTTAACGTTCGAGCGAACGGTACGGGAAGGTTATTTCTGGTTTAGTTTAGTTTGGGGGGCCCAGGTTGCGTGCTGGTTCGTTATTTTTGGAGATGGCATTCGGTGCCCCCGAAGTGGATGCTATAACTTTTGCATGTGATATTCAATGCTGAAAAATGTATTTCATTTCGTTTGATGACATAGCTATCATCTCGGTAAAGTAGCCAACCAAGATAATTTATTTAACGATGCAAATCTAGTTAGGACAAATATTACAAATTGATTATAATTGAATTGATAGTTCAACTAGCGAAAGATACATTACTTTTGACGTAGGACTACGTCTTTGTTTTCTATACCGGGATACGCTTTGCGATTGTCAGAATCGAAGATCGTCACGAGCATATGATAGACTTTGAACGTTAACATCTCATTTATCATCAATAATTGTTAAAAAGTTTTGAAATATATAAACCAACCAATTCGTGTTCGTTTATCGTAAGCATAGCCTTAACAATCGGGTTTGTGGGTTTGGCTGCAATCCTCAGCTCGAACAAGAGCTCACGGAGAATGAACACAACAACGTAACAATACCCATACCAAATACCATCGGCAACGGTGGTAAGAATTCAACCGCAACGATGACGTCTGCTGCAATTTATCGGTGAATCATCGAGTAGCCAGCCGGCACTCAAGTGGAATTTATTCGCGAGTATCGGACTAGTGGTTGGCTTCCGTTTAAGTTAGTCATTGAAAGGACGCATGTTTAAAAGTCAATAAATCCTTTTCAGGATCAAAATAAAAAAAAGAGAAAGTGAGAATAAATCGGACAATACATATCTTTGATGAATCACAATCAGATGAAGACGCCTTCTGTTATTCAAGTGATGATTTTTGGCAGAAGCACTCAAGTGAGATGCTTATAGTGATTGCAAAGGCGCATTATTAAAATAAATTCTTGTTTTTATTTTCAAGATTACCAGTTTACACAGCAAAAGGTTTGATTTTCCGTATTTGAATTCAATACAAAATTAAGGTTAAATTGAAAAGAATTTTCTGCACACTACAAAGCACAATCTCATGATGCAAATATTTCGTTAATCTATTGGTGCTCGTTTTTTTTTCGTACAAGATTTCGCAGCATCGGCATTGATGGTAGTCGTCGACGTGATTGCTGCAGACAAATTTTTATCACCGATGGATTTATTCAGTGTTTTAGTGGTTGCGCCAATGCACTATGGGGAATCCGGTGGCCTAATATAGAAAATCGACTTTCCCCGATTCAAGTTCAAATTGTCCTACTAAAAGCTAGTGCTTTGGAGCATTAAACTCCAGAATATCGGAACTCTGAGCCATTTGATTATCAAGATACAGGCATTAGAGCCAGACACTTTTAGTACTTGAAAAATCAATGCATTATTCAATTGTCAATATCCTCGGCTACAGTAGCTCTTTTCCAACTCTTTGAAAAGTTTCTGAAAGCTTGTTTCATGGACTTGCGGGTTAGTTATGGGAAAATAGGTAGTGAAACATCCGAAAATGAACCGAAGAAAAAAAAAAAATTTTCATACAAGAAGTTCCATACAAAAAAGTTTCTCAAAGTTTCGCTTAGCGACTACCACTACGACTTTCTTTGGACCTCCCAGAAGGCATTAAAACAAATTCCAGCTGCTTATGGCTGCAAATCTGCGATTCCGATCACTTTTTCGAAAAAAAAGTCATTAATTTTGAAATATTAAATGTAATTATTCTCATAATACACGGCAGACTGTGATGGGCTGGATACAAATCCCATGCGTATGACAAAAGAGCATCAAGAACAGTTAAAATAGAGATAGTAGATAACACGAAAAGTGTCGTAGGCTTTGTGGTAGGCCGTGTACACGATAGCTTATGCAGCTATATGATACTCCATTTGGCGTAGGCTCACCAAGAGGAGGCAACTCATTATCTATCAAGTATCAAGCAAATAAATATGAAAAAAAAAAAAACAATATACTCTTGAGGGTTACGAAAATACTCTAGGCTTCATTTGAAATTATTTCATAAAAAGTAAAATTTTGATATTGGGAAAAAATTCCTGCTACGGTGCATAAAGTCCTTGCCCATGCTGGGGACATAATTATTCATTCACCAGCACCACTTGGAATGTTGGCTGAAGAAGCAGCTGAGTGTCAACGCAAGCACTTAAAAAAAAGTCGGACTCATCATGCCAGGAAAGCCTCAAGAGAAGAAAATTTACATGACGTTTTCATTCGTGCTATGAACTCGTCGGATCCTTTGATAAGCTCCCTCAACTTAGGTAAGCGACTTCAAAATAAATCTAATCTGGAATATCCAGAAGATGTTCAAAGTTTTTTAGTGACTGAAACTTCTTGCAATACAACAGATTCGAGTACAGAAAAATATACCATAGCAGATGTTTTAATCGATCTTGAAGAAATAAATGATGATTTTGTTGAGGATGTTCATGTACATAATGAATAAATAAATGTTGTTGCAGTATACTTATATATCTTGAAGCTTTTATTGCATGGAGTTCGTTTAGCTTTAATAGAGCTTTATATTGTATTCCCTTTACTTGTTTTACGGGTTAAGAGCCTGAACCAATCTGAAAAATCCTACAAAGACAACCTGTTACGTATGTAGATGTAATGGCCTGTATTTGACGGAGTCCTTGTGCAACTTAGAACATCTGTACAACTCAATTCACATAAAAACAGTATACAATTTTCTAGTTTGAACTCTACAGGTCTGCGCTGCAATAAAATACACATCTATAGACTGCTGTGTACATGAGACATTCGTAGATAAAAGGGATATATTCCATAGAGATCAAAGGTCTGTATTCCAGGGAGTTTGGAGACCTTAGAAGTAATAACGACCTGCAAAACAGGTATTTCACATCTTTTAGACAATAATCTACGATATAAGTGTGAAATATTGCAGAAATGAAAGGAAAATATTTTCGGCCACCTACTTGTATGGAGCCGCCCCATAGTGCAATGGAATACGGCTATGCACCGAAGGAAATACAGTGAACTCTCCCTGACTCGATATTGAGGAGATAGAAAACACATTAAAAAAAATTTTCCAAAATATCTAACACTTTTCATAGCATGTAGAAATGTGGTTGAGGGTTATTTGACAGAATGTCATTTGCCCGAATGTTAAATTTGGTTTCCTTATCAAGTAAAGTGAGAAGTGAGATGATGGAAGCAAATAATGAAAAGAGAAAATTGAGAAGTGAGAAATGAGATGTCTAAAGTAAGTAGTGGCAGTGACTACTGAGAAATAGAAGTGAATACTGAGTAGTGAGATATGTGCAGTATCAAGTGAGAAGTGAATAGTGGGAATGAAAAATGAGAAGTGACAAGTGAATGGTAAGAAAATTATTTTGAGCTATCAGTGGAATGTCTTCACTTGTCATAAATCGAGTTCGTACAATTCCATTTATTTCCACCACTTGGTTGTACCTTTGACAGATATCTATTTCGACCTCAACGTATCTGTCAAAGGTACACGTATTTCGACCTCAACGTATCTGTAAAAGGTACATTCAAGTACTGTGATTAAATCGAATTATACGAACTCGTCATATGACAAGTGAATGGTGAGAAGTGAGATGTATTAGTTTTGAAATGAGAAGTTGGAAGTGAGTAGTGAGGGAAACAGAAGCTAGGGATGATAATTGGGATGTGGAAAGTTAGATTTTCAGAAGCGAGAAATGAATAGTGACATATAATACAGGAAAATAAGACCGAAAAGGGAAGAATAAAGAAGGAAAAAAGGAAGATAAAGGATAAGCAACAGTGAAAAAGAAAGAGAAAGGATGAAGGAGAAATGAAGGAGAGAGAAGAAAGAGAGATGAATGAAATTATAATAAGGAGAAGAAGAATAATGAAGGAAGGAGAGAAGAGAAAGAATAAGGAGGAGAGAATTAAAAAGGAGAAAGATAGAAGGAAAATAAAAAATAAAGAAGGGAAAAAAAGAAGGAAGTTGGAAGGAGAAAAGATTGAATGAACAATTTTCACTCCTTGGTCCTCACTTCTTACTTTTCATTTCACACTTCTCTCTCCTCACTTATCACTTCTCACTTCTTACTATTGACTTATCTCTTCTCGTTCCTCACTTCTCATTTCTCACTTCTCTCTTTTTGTTCTTCACTTCTAACTTCTTACTTCTTACTTTTTACTTCTTACTTCCCACTTCTTACTTCTTACTTCTTACTTCTTACTTCTTAGTTTCTACTTTTTTCTTCTTATTTCTTGCTTCTTACTTTTTGCCTTTCTCGTATACATATACGTAATGGCTAAGGATCACTCCAAAACCGAACTTTTGATAGTAGGCTCGGAGACCCATGGTGTTATATACCAATCGACTCAGCTTGACGAATTGAGGTGATGTCTGTATGTGTGTATGTGTACAAAAATGTGAGCCACACTTTCTGGTACTTAGCATTATTTGCTCGCAACAGGTTGGAATCGACGCAAATTGCGGTCTAGTTGTTTCCTATTGAAAATTGGTCCGATCGATCATTGCGTTATTAAAGTTATTAAAAAAGCATTGTTTTTTGCCAAGGGTCCCCAACGCTAGGTGGATTGATCTGGGTTTGTCTTCTTAATTCTTACTTTTTACTTTTTTCTTCTCACTTCTCACTTTTCATTATTCACTCAAATTGCACTAACCACGTTTCATTTATCACTTTTCACTTCTCACTTTTTACTTATCACATTTCACTTATCACTTTTGACTTATCACTTTTCACTTATAACTTGTCACTTTTCACTTATCACTTTTCACTTATCACGTTTTACTTATCACTTTTCACTTATCACTTTTCACTTTTCACTTATCACTTATCACGTATCATTTATCACTTTTCACTTTTCACTTTTCACTTTTCCCTTATCACTTTTCACATATTACTTATCACTTTTCACTTATCACTTTTCACTTATCACTTTTCACTTATCACTTTTCACTTATCACTTTTCACTTATCACTTTTCACTTCTCACTTTTTACTTTTCATTTCTCTATCCACTTCCTATTTCTCATGTTCTATTTTTTATGAAATTTGCGAAATATCTCATTCCTCACTTCTCGCTGCATACTTCATGTCATTTTCACTACTCACTTCTCATTACTAACTTAAAACAATAAATGTAAGATTTGTTTTTTTAGTGAAGAGAATTAATTTGATACGAATTTTCATCAAGTGACAAAATCCAAGGGCTTTCGTAAGCCCAGGCCCTAGGATCTAGAACAAAGACAGCGTCTCCATTCTAACATTGCACCAGTCAATTTCCAGCTTTTGCGCAGCTATGCGCAAATCACCAACCTAACCACCGGAAAGTACACATAAAAATAAATTTTAATACATAATTACCAGATCTTTTCGAATCTTTCCCAAAAAAGTTTAGCCAAATTTTATTTTCCCATACATATTTGTTCGGGAGACACTTTACGCAGGCCTGGTAGCTGGTCACTTTTTAGTGACTTGGCCACTTTTTTCGAGCAAGTCACTAAAAAGTCTCGTTTTTCGACCTCACTTATATCACTTTTTCTCGCAAAAAGTCACTATTTCCAACTATTTTGAAACTTTTGACTAAGATTTTTGAATGAAGCTTTATGTATCCGTCGGATTATGCTTTGTTCATGGCGGAAATGAAATTAATGATCTTGGAATCTTCTGAAACATCGCCAGCCATTTTACTCGCTGCTCTTATTGGCATTCCACCTAGTTAATCGAAGATGTTTTACGTCAGAATTTATAAATATGGTCATGTTAGCAGGAGACCAGCCGATTTCTTTAAACTATCAGACTTTCTACAGTAGGGGAAGGTGGGAAGACTTGAGCCCTTGGGAGACTTGATCATCCCCTGTTTTACCAAGAACTAAAGTAGTTTTGTTTTAGCTTATTTTTCTAATAGATCCTCTAGACAAATAATCGTGTTGTGGCGAGTTATTTTTTGGATTCACAATTTTATTTACTCTATTTTTTACTGTGTTTTGTCCCTCCTAAAGATTTTTTAGTTGCCACGAAAAATTTGAACAACTTCTCCAACAATGACCAGATGCTATCATTTTTTGACAGCACAAAACCATAAATATGCTAAATTATGTGTACTGATAAAAATTCCAACATTCCATCACAATTTCAGGTTGTTGTTGCATCAATATGAAAGACTTGATCCCTCATTAGTCACCCATACAAAGAGTTGGCGAAAAAATTCAAGAAAATATAAATTTTTCTGAAGCGGATAATTTTTGTATAGATTTGACAGATGAAGGGTTTGCTGGAAAAAAAATTTATTAAGTAGATATCATATAAAGGGGATAATGGCTCCCCAATTTTGAAGATTGCATGCGCTATCGAATTCCATAGCAAAAATCATTCATGAATACGCACAGCAAGTCGGAAAAACTGCGTATTTTGGTTTTCGGTCGTAAAGCTCAGAGAGCACCTTTCTACTTTCATTAAAGCAAGTTCTTGGAGAGGGAACAATACCCTCAGAAAATTTTCAAACTCGACTTTAGACTCGTTGTAACTGAATCTTCATAATTTTTGTTGCGTTTTCTACCAAAACGGTTCGTTCTGTTGTACCTTTCGCACTAAAAATTCCAAAAAACTTTCGTTGCACCTATAGCAAATCAAATCTTTTTCAAGTAAGTGTTCAGCTAATCTAGTGATGGTAATTTTAACTCATTCTCACGAGAAGAGAATGTTCATTCACGCAGATTTTTGCCGAGAAATCATTTTTCGGGAAAGAAAAACAGGTCTTATGAGTGATAACCATGTTTCGCTCACTTCCAGTGGCGCAAACATTTGATTTGCTCGCAGGACTACTCATAATTTTGAGTAGTCCTGCTTTTGACTGATATTTAGTAAAATTTCCGTGGGATAAAAAGAGAGGGCAATACAATTTTACTTAGGGCCGTTTTCTTCACCTCCTTCACCTAGTGCTTGTACCAAGTTTAAGCGTATGAGTAAGCACCGCTTAAGTGTTAAGCGGAGGTGAAGAAATTAGCCCTTAGTAACTGAGTAGATAGAAGTTAGCGTGCACGATTTTCGTTGCTCTTCTGAGGCTTTTGTCCGATTCGCGAATTAAAATTAAATTAAATTTAAAAATGACAGTTCGGAAATTCTGAAATCCGTCGCTCATGAGAATGACTAGTGCTACCCAGCAAGACCAACAAAACATCCATCAAAAATGATTCAATATCTGTCAAAAGTAATCTTGCTCTGCAGGCAGAATTATTTGGAAATTATTGAACTGTCATTTTTAAGTTTAATTTGATTTTAATTCGCGAACCGTACCAAAGCCTGAGTTCGTTATGAGAGAGTGGTGAGTGGAAGATGTTCTCCGCCACAAATAACGAAAAAAAGATTCTCCTTCGACCCAAAAACGCTTGAATCCGTCTCATCGAACTTGCAACTGAAAGTCACTATTTGATCCCTTTTTTGTCAGCTTTGTTCACTAAAGTCACTATTTTGAGCGGCATTTGTCGCTACCAGCCCTGCTTTACGGAAAGAACGTCAACAAGACACCAACAATTTAATTTACAAGCTATAATCAAACAATTTTGGAACTAGCTCATTCAACAAATATGTTAAATTAAAAAAATATGGGCTTCGCAGAAATAACGGGCTTTCCGCCACTGTGCGTCGGGCAATTAAAACATTACTGTTTGAACAATTTAGAATTTGGTATCAACAAAACCAAAGTTTGACTCACTGCATCTTTGTAGGCGTGGTTAAGTATAACAAATAACACATCGTCGTTGCCAACGCCAACCAGTATAAAAGGCGGGTGTCAACGGGGTTAGAAGTCATTCTTATAACGGATGGCGTGACGAACGCATCTTATGAAGAAAATCAAACTTGGTTTATCAAAAACATCGTTCGGCGTGAAATTATTCAAGAAATACCAGAAGACCCTCTCCACTAAAACGGCGTTAAAAATAAGTGAAGGGTGGAAGCTTGGTGACCGTGGCAAATCAAGAAGCTCCCTATTTCACAAGACGCAAGGGTTCGTGACGGCACCCGGTGAATTAAGGGCCAAAAAACGACAAAGGTACCGTTGCCAACGTCAAACTGTATAAAAGCCGGATGTCAACGGGGCAAGAGGTCATTCTTACAACGGATGGCATGACGAACGCATCAAATTTGAAGAAAACGATAAGATCAAGAACATAATTAATTTGTCATAAATATCAAGATTTAATTATTTAAAAGCTTGTTACGAAAGTTTGTTTTTTTTCCAATATTTCACAGGCCGTGCCATTTTCATAACAACAAATAAACAATGTGAAAACGGTTGCTGAGATACGACCCGCGTCAAAAGCAGTTAAGCGCCTGAAGCAGTTAATGTCAGATCAGTTTATAGCAGCCGCCATTATGGCTAGCGTGGAAAGCTGAATAGCATCCGCCATTATGGCAAGTGTGGAAAGCTGGGGTGGCATTGTGCATCTCGATTCGAACGAAATTCTATCGAGTCGAATATGTTTGGCATTACGGCTTTCGATTCGATCTCGAAAACGACTCATCGTTCGAGTATGCTCGAGGAGATAAGAATAACGAGATGTTTTGGCATTATGGAAACTCGATAGCACACTGAAAAACGACTCAAGTCGAATGAAAATCACTCGTCACCTTTTCAAACCTATATGGACATTTATGGCGTAAAATTATACATTTGTCTACTATTGAAATTATTTGGATCTGTGCAGAAATGAACATCAGAAAAAATAAAATAATAAATAGATGAATGAGATTTAATATATCAATTAAATCCTTTTGTACCTTAAACGGAAAATATAATGTTAAATATGTACGTCTCGTAAATGTAACAGAAATTTTAAATAAATTAAAATGCGAAATATTTGTATAAACATCGTTGACATAGAGAAAATCATCATTAACATACGATAGTCAGCTCCAAACTATTTTTTAAATTTTAATTCTTAAAAATCAATCCAACTTACAAATTCTTTTAATCGGAATTCGTCAATGACATTTTTTTATTCACAGTGATCCCACGACGCGTTGTAAGGACAAAAAGTGACCCCAAAGTTAATATCAAGCGCCATTGTTGCCACACGCCGTATCTGTCATTTCATGAGGTGTATTTTGCCATCATCGATAAGGGCATAGATATAATTTTGCATCACGGTTTCTTGTCTAAGTCGCCGGTGTACTCGTGTGCATTCTCGCACTCTCATCGAAACTAATTTGTCACTTACCTATCTCTGCGCCCTGTCAAACTGTTATTGGCCTTTCAGTCCGTCAATTCACCAAGCAAATTTGCCACGTCCATCGGCCGTCTATTCCGATACCTCGCTTACCGAATCATGGCTCGTCCATTCCATGTGCCGTCTAATCAAGTACTCCACCGATCGGATTGGACTTGCCAAATATCATCTACCGTAATGTCCCGTAAAATCCAAGTCTGACACCAAATTTATCTTCTGTCTTCAATTGCTGCCGTTTCAAGCATATGCTTGTATTGATTGAAGCTCACCGACTTTAATTAACATTACAAAAAAACATCGAAAAAAATATTTTTTTTGTTGCGGAAAAAATGCTGTCAAAAAAAACACTTCTGTTCTTGAGCCTACTACGATCTTTTTTTCTTGATGTTTGCAAAAGCGTATTATTCAAAAATATCGAATCAGGTTTATCGGATCGCAACGACATACTCGGGAAAACCGCGAAAAGTAGAACTTAAACATCTCCATCCTGGGCGATGTCCAGCTGTCGCCTTAAGGACAAGCCTCCCAGGATCCAAAACCAAATGCACTCGCGTTTTCAAGAGCACCCCATTCAAAATAGAAGCCACGCACAACTGTCATGTTCATAATTCCACACTTGCTGTGACGCAGCAAAGCTAGAATAATAAAAATTGTTCCTAACCTGTTGCCAAGTTAGATTTTGGTTGACTTCTTTTATTTCTTTATGGAGGTTACGCCGTCATGAGCCTCTGGGTTTGCCTCTGCTGCGATGTCCAGCTAGGTTTCAGTCTAATGCTTGTTTATAGATTTCACCCCACTCCCACTCCACGTAAGGTGTGGATGACCCAGCCCCACTTCCGTTCCCGAATTTCAGTTATTACCGGCGAGTGAATGAGCTCATTGTTTAAGACCCAGTTGTGAGGCAGGCGCGATAATAATAAGTAAGGATTTAATTACTAAAACAAGATTAAATTTCAAACTTTTGGTATTCTGAATTCCTTCTTAATTCAAAGAATTCATTCCAAATCAGAACATTTTCCAGCTGTGCTTAGTGCTTAGAATCAATGATTTTCAATAATGCCCATTTCCGATCACCAACATCAACAAACCGAAAGTCGAAATCTCTTGATGAAATTCCACATGAGGTTTCAGTCGCTTGAATAGAAAATGTGTAAATCCATATAGAAATCAATCTAAAGTGCCGTGATGTGTAAGTGACCAACTCGTTCTGAATCGTTCTGCTAATACTAATTAAATCTATGACAAACAGCTACGTAGTCCTACGTCACCATTTCGATCAACCCGCATAACTAACTTATTTTTTAGGTCGTTAGAGTGATCTGCTATTTTCGAAACAAGTACTGCTCCTTGGCTTCCGAGAAATCGTAGTAAATAACAACAACTGTGTTATTGAGTTACCGCACCAAATAATTCAACATCTTTGTCAAATTATCTGCTATATGTTAAATAGACGCAAATATGTCGCTTCAAATAGTATCACTGATATGAGGCAGATGTTTTGAGCGAAAATCGTGTCATGGCAATAATTTGCCTAATATAATAAACAACCAGCGGCTTTTCTTGTTTGGAGCACCTGTGAGCTAAAATAGTTGGAACGCAATCGCAAGCATACCAGCTTAAGCTTTGAATTACGAAAAACGTTCTTACTTTTTTCGACCTGATAGAGCATCCCCTGTCTAAATGCATTATTATTTAAATCGCATTTGTTACGATTTCATTCGTTCTTGAAGACCGGCTTTACTGAAAATGTGAAGGGGTCAGAAAACTTTGCTCGATATTTAAAATGAAGTTCTAATCTATATGGACAGAAATATCTTTTGCTTTCAGCTTGTCCGTCTTCTTTTCTTTTTCTTATCAAGGCGTTAACGTGTAAAAGTTTGTGAGATTCTGCAGAAGTTTGAAACAGAACTACGTGTTACTAAGCATATGCGGTATTTCGAAAAAAATCGTTTCAGGTGGTTCGAAACAAAATTTCGCGGAATCTGGGCATGGCGGAATCTGATTTCTTGATTTCGTTTCGTTTCGTAAAATTACAAAAAATTCACAAGAAAAAACTAGCTGTTAACGAAATTTAACGGAATTCCGCGGTATTTCGAAACAAAATTTAACTTTAACCGTACTGTCTCGTACGGCCGTGCATTGTCAAAAATTTTGACTGCGACACTGAACAAAATCATAAAGCTGTTTATAAAACGTTTTCAGTGTTTTGTTAGAAATGTCCAACAGAAAAAGAAAAATATCATTAACTATTCTATCCTAATTTTTTTTCAAAAGTGATCCGACTCAATATTTAAGACGTCAGGCTCAGAGTGTAAATGTAATTTGATATGAATCAGATCAGTACAACTTTGTCAAAGAGGTAGGGCCGCAGCGTTGATTACTAGGTCTCTTGTAAAGTATTTTTAGAGCGCCTCTTTCTTATTATATCACGACATCTCCACCTCTTAGGCCTCAAACCAGGTTGAGGCGCATGACCAAGCACCCTCATGCTTCGAGTTTTCAAAATATTCGTATACAATAAATATTTAGGTTGCTCCACATGAATTAACTTTCCAACAAATTAACGATGCTTTTCTCGTGGAGCTCACGGAGATGCAGAGCATTCCTCGGTCTCTTATAATAATGAGTGTTAAACTAATTTTTCTCCCCTAATACCAAATTGACTGTTAGGGCGTGACCGGCTCATACTGTCCATAGCAGCAGTTTTCTGCATTCAATTGAAGTCGGTTGAAGATGAAAATCTGACAAAAAAATTTGCATGGCTCATGTGTGTGTGTGTGTGTGCTTCATCCTCTATCCCTCACCCAGCTGGGGGTGTTGATCAAGTAGTACTACGAATAATTTGATCAGATCTCATGCTCCATAATGGTGCCCTTTTTGTTACGAAGACTAGTACTGCAAAAAGGATTCACTTCTGAAGCAAGATAGATTTCTTCAGAATGTGTAGGGAATGGGATGTACTAGTTATTCATAACAGGTACAGCAAAACTTCACAAGGACGCCCTTATTCGCACTAACTACTCAGGGAATAGAAGGTCGAGAAGAGCCACCGTTGCTAACTAAAGCGTGAACCGGATACCTGGGACTCCCACAGTATCCGCGGCAATAGCAGCAAACGATGCCCTGTACGTATTTAGTGTTCAGTTTTATAAATTTATATATTGGTGAAGCAATTAAAGAAGGAAAAGAAGGGAACTGGAACGTGCTCACCAATTTAGTTCGTCCAGAGTTTTCCATCCATGATCCTCCTCTGCATTCATTAAAAACGTGGTCGCAAAGCCCAACAGTTAGTCTTTGTTCCAACTGTGGCTGATTTGGCGGTTGTGAAAGTTAGTACCCGTGGAAGTTCCGGTTGCTGTTACTGTCATGGCTGCTGCTGCATTGATATTGGTTCTAGTCGTTTTCACGATTGAGTCAATATCTTCGAACATTTGAAAACAGGAGCGTTCAAATATTGAAAATTAGAATTCTTGAATCCTGAAAATATTAAACGAAAAGAAGACGGCAGTATCAAACATTACAATATGAGTGCTTTTGTTTGAAAATCAATATGCTCTATGGTTTTCTTCATTATCGCCGGGTGATTATGATTAAGTTGAACTAATTTATCGTTTATTTCATCTAAACTTGAAATTTAACCATTTTTTGGAAAGATGCAATGCCAATTGAAATAATGGTAGAATATTTAAATTAGCCCTTTTTGAACTCTTTATAAAGTAAATAGGAAACAAACGATGGTTCCAATCCTTCAATTTTTTATAGAATAGGAGCCAAATTTTTTATTAGACATTTTTCAATTAAATTTTACAGAAAATATTCCAAAATATTATAATTGGAACTATCACATTTTTAAGAATTATCGTTACGTATATCATTAAGAATGATATACGCTTTACCACTCAGAATGAGTTAGAATTTTTATTATACATTCCATATCCGTGCAGTGGTCTATATCATAACGACTGACCAGTGGGCATCGTGGGAAATAAATCGAATTTAATCTGAAGTTTGAATCAATGATTTCCTCCTCCTCCATATCCTCACCTGGAAGATCCAATTTTTTTAATGATTATTAAATAAAGAAAACAGCAAAAAGTATTAAAGAATATTTCCCTTATGTGAGCCTGCCAATTGAACGATTATTCTCATTTTGAATCGAACAATTGAATCAAATATAATCCAATTTAGGCCATACAATTACTGAAAGAGAATTCGTTAAGCATTCAAGATAGAAGATATTGACAGCTAATTGGTGTCTTCTCACAAGCTATTGATTAGATCCCTTAGTTTACAGAGGGATATGTTTTAAATTTAAATGTTCCAACATAATTTTTGGAATTTGTTTCTATAGGGTTTCGAAGACTATAAGTTTACAAAATTGAGAACTCCTATCAGTCAGTCACTACCATAAATTAGGATTAGTCAAAATTCTACAAAATAATACTAAAATAGAATAGAATAGTAGAAAATTAACTAAATCAAATTTAAATTATACTTAATGATTCCAGACCAGACTCAATCTGGATGAATTAGGCACCGTAAGTTTTCTTCGTTCACCAAAGATATATTCTTCTTTCTTCGTTCTGGATATTGATCTGTTCAGCTTATGATTTTCAGCACCAGGTGGGAATGATCATAATATACAATTCATTTCCATCCTCTCGAAGACAGATCCCAATACTTCCGAAAAATACTGGATCATCGGAATATCATCCGAATTTATGAACAATTTATTTAACAATTTTTTCAGCACCTGAAAAACACGTCAACCACGCGCCGCTTACTCCGATCAATTCTCCAAAAAAAAAAAAAAAAAAAAAAAAATTTGCATGGCTCATATACACAAACACATGAACAAAGACAAACAAACGATAGCTTGGTTCGTCGAGTTGTATATAAGACTTGTATATAAGGTCTCCGAGCCTCCTATGAAAAGGTAGAATTTGGAAGGAAATGATATTCTTTTGTTACAAGTTTTTGTAGGAGCAAGGAAAAATTATTTCTTCGTACCTGGCAAACTGCAGCCGTAAAAAATTGCATTGCTATGCATTCATTTTCTGGTTTTGAGTTAGCTCAATACCATAAAACCCCGCTGATAAGTCAATATGAAGTATGCTTTAGCATAATCACATAATTTTTAAGTGAAATAAGGTTTTTAACAGAATTTGAATCAGAATACAAAACAAATCCCACAATTTCTATATTTTGTATACTTATTGATTTAAGCTGAACTGATATAAAATTGTTCAGATTCGGAAGCACACATTGCACGATAAATTCTTTTGAAAGTGGCACAAATGCTGGAGTATTGTCTCATCGTCAATGGCATATAAACGCGAACGCGACGATTTATCACAGACTGTTTTTCTGTTACTATAACTCTATTAGTCGCAAAGCAGCTATTTGACTTTGGAAAAACATAATCAGAATTGCGTACATAATTTAAAATCAATTCAATAAAAATTTCGAGAAAAAAAATCGTTTCGCTTCGTAAAATTTCGAATTGAATGGACCTTGATTTCGTATCGTTTCGAAGTCTCGAAAGGAAATCTATATTTCGTTTCGTTTCGTTTCGAACCAACATAGACATTTTAAATTTCGTTTCGTTTCGTTAGGAAAAAGTGTCTTATCGCATACCCTTACGTGTTACAATTGATGACAAATTATGCGATTCTTCAGAACTGAAGATGGCACTGATACACACCTCCACTATGCCAAAAGACCCACATCCAAAGCTTAATCTGCAACTATCACGTGGTTCAATTTAGACTCAGTGTCTGAAGGAGCAGCATTGCACAGTGAACCAAGAAATGTAATGTCTCAAGAAATTTACTAACTAAAAAAAGACTAAAAATATAAATATGTGGGTTCGTGGGGGACAGGGAAAATAGATGAATTTCCATAAATGAATGAAGAAAAGAAGTCTAATCTCACAAATTCTCCATTAAAGATACGCTTATGGGATTCATTAATGGGGACATATATGAAAAGGTATCTTATCCACTCAGTACACCATGGTGAATAAGGAAGCTGGAACTAGATGTTTCAGCAATTATTAAAAATGTATATCACGGGAAGTTCGTTTTAAATCCATTTCAATTTTATCGCATTCTATATTCGTCCTGATTCAGTCGAGTTTAATTTTCGAACGATGACAACGCTGTGATTAAACCAAGGATTAAACCATGCCATCAAGTCGTTCGTTTCTATTAGATTTCATCTTTTGCCGGTGCAATGCAGTTTTCTGTGAGTCTTAACCCTACAAGAGATACCTTTGATACAAATTAGGATACATTTAGTAGAATCCTGTGAATCAAATCACGCTATTTACGTACTATTCTGTTTTTTGTCAAGGAAAAAATGGGAACGCTCAATGTTATATCGCTTTTTTGTTGTTTGAAAAAGTCGTTTGTCTTCTTTTTGTATCAGGTCTATCAAACTGTGTAGTAAAACATATCCTCCTTACAATTAATTGCATATTATTCGGCAACTCGGCCGTACGAAAACCATTTTTTTTGTTAAATATCTTGGCTGTGCATATGCACAGCATATGTTTCGAAATGGACAAATTGATATGAAATTTGCGAAAAAGAATCCACGTGTCTTGGAGGGACTCGAACCCTCAACCTCCTACTCTCTAGATAGGCGTGATCCTCCTTAAATAATATGGACCATTACACCCAGGTTTTTTTTTACGCGGTTTGAATTCATTACTTTTTTGGTTAATGGGTTATGGTTTTGGTTAAAAACTTGGGTGTATATTGAAAAAGTAAGGACACCAGTACAGGGTTACATGGCACTGATTTCTCACATCCACCGTCAACGGTCTCCCATTCTTGTATCCCGTTTTCACATTCTGTCACCCGCAGTTACAACATATCCAAGCATCAGCAGTCATAGGAAATTATTAATAAAATGCATTCTATGGCGCCCTCCTGCTATTGCTGATGCTTCATTGCAGCATTCTTTCCATAATCGAGTTCGTGCCCGCGCCAACCGAAAATCTCGAGAGGTAGGTCCTTGACGCTGACGTCATCGCATTTTTCCAGACATGTTGCACCACATTCCGACCCCCCGCTCCAAGTGCCATTCCCACCCACATTCCTTTGTGTCTTCTGCAATTTTGTGTCATCGTGGAGCAGCGACACTGCTGCTGCTGCTGCTGCCGCCAACATCATCGCTAGCGATATGACAATGGAATTAAAAATAGGGCAAGTGAAAACATGCACGAGAAGAGCTGTTGGAAAATGAGCGGAAAATGGGATTTCCCAACCATTCAACCCGAAAAAAAATTCGAACCGTGTCGTTTCGTCGCTTAACCGCAAGCTGACGACGACGACGACGACGATGATGATGATGAAACGACGACGACCTGATCCCGTCTCGCGCGACTAATGAGAAAAAAGTTCCGCCAGGTCATGAATTTTCAATTTTCGGTCGAGTGCGAAAAGGCTTTTTGTTCTGCGATTTCGTTCGGCACCGAAATCGAGATTGGCGGAGTTTTCTCCTTTCGGTGGTGGCACGGTGGGGGCAGGAAGTTATGTTTTCCTTCCACGTCGTCGGTTCGCTAGACGCTAGATTGAACTCTCGGGAAACTGAACCCGATCGTGCTGCGATTGGCGGGCGGCGCAACTGGAAAAGTAGATAGGTAGTCGAAGGAAGAACAATGAGGAAACTATTTTCCTTTATCATCGGAGCACGGAAATTGATTTCGCTTCTGCTTTGTCATCGGGTATCGATTTGTAATTCAAATATTTTCATTAGCAGCTTGTCAAGGAAGTTTGGATTTTAGATTGTACTAATTGATATTTCTTTCTCTATTTTTCTATTGCAGGTGAGCTCGAAATATGATTTGTTGCATGCGGATATTTGAGGTAAAATAAAGCAATGAGTTCTACTTTCTATATACTCAAACCAGCGCTTGGAAAACATGAATTCCCAGAAGTCACAATAACTATCGTGTCAGTCAAATCAGTTCAACTGCTAGAGTCACTTACTTCTAATTGGATTATGAATAACATCATGAGTATAAATATTTTTAAACACTGTCATAAGACGAGTTTAGCACAATTCCATTTAATTCCACCACTTCATATTACTTTTACAAATACGTATTTCGACCTCAACTGTAAGGTCGTCTTCAGTGTCTCATACTTGACTCGATGACGAGACACTGAAGACGACCGACTCTACGACACTACCCATAATTCCATTACCCATAATGCCATTACCCCGAAGGCCACTACCCCGAACGCCACAACCCCGAATGAATCACTACCCCGAATGCCATTACCCCTAATGGGACACTACCCCGAATGAGCCAGTACCCCGAATTAGTCATTATTTCAAGTTGATACTTCATTTCAATGAAAAAAATGTTACTCAATCATATGAATGAACAATAATTGGAACTGAAACTGTTTTAATGCAATATGGAACTAAGTATTCTTACTCCGTAAGATCCCGTTCCACTTCGTATGGCACTTTTGAAGATTCCTGAATGGCAGGGGGAGATTATGCAGCAAGTTTCCATGCACAACGCAGAGAGTTGGAGGCAATTGCGGTCCACGTCAGCATGGCTACTAGGGCAACAAGGTAGAAGTTGTTGGTCGCTGTATTAAAAGCAACGGATTCTGGAAAAAGCGTGGTCTAAACCTCAAAATTGACGAGGGGGTGAATGGATGAGTAAGAGTGAGTGAGTGATTTAGTGAGTGAGTAAGAGTGAGTATGTGAGTGAGCGAGTAAGAGTAAACGAGTAAGAGTGAGTGAGTAAGAGTGAGCGAGAAAGAGAGAGCGAATGATTGAATGTAAATGAATGAGTAAAAGTGGATGAGTGAGTAAGAGTGGTTAAGTGAGTAAAAGTGGGTGAATGAATGAGAGTGGGTGAATGAGTAATAATTAGTGAGACAGAAGAAGTGAGTGAGTGAGAGTTTGTGTATGAGAGTGAGAGAGAGGGGGATAGGGGAATAGCGGGCTTGGTAGTCATATTGCTACTGCTTCTGCCTCATACGCAGGAGGTCGTGGGTTCAATCCCAGGTCCGGTCCATTCTCCTACTTTGTATCTTTCTCTATATTTCTCATGTTCTAGCAATCGCTAGAACTGGAAATGGACTTCCATACCGTTTCCATTACTATTCCTGTACTTTCAACTTGAGTATTCTAACAGTAATCTGCTAGAATTGGAAATGAACTATAGAGCTCGTTTCCTACATCCAATTAGAAATTCTATCAATTGCCTTCTCCTATCTATCACATTGGCAGCTCGTTAACCAAGACGGACCTCTGCCTCTCGAACCTAACCCAAAAATTTCAACAAATTCCGCATGATCTCGTGGCAAGTGCAGAGGTATATTCGGCTTGCAGTGGGCGAGTGATTGCATCATCATTTCCTCCCCCTTCCCTACATTGACTTGCATTCTGACGTGGCAGGCGCCAGTATGACCTAACAAATGAGATCACCAGTACTTGTACATTGAAGATGTGTGCTAGTCCCAAACAAACATCTGTTGGTTCCCTGTGCAAGAACAGCTGATCTGGTCATAATGGAGTAGCAACTACGAGCAGTCAATCAAGCTCAAGTTCAAGCTCAAGAGAGTGAGAGAGAGGGGGATCTTGTTCGTCTTCGGCAAGTTGCGTTGACTTAAAGAAGGCATCATCTCGTTTCCCCTTCTATCGAGCAGACGCTCCTTTTAAAAAGGCAGTATTTCCTCTGTGTGCCTTATCGAGGTACCGTGGACCCCCGATAATTTGAACGGTACCTCATTCAAATTAACGGGGTTCATTTTTAATTTGAACTTCTGGTTACTCTATTTGCATCAGAAAAACTTGTTTCTGGCTGCTCTCTTTGCTGGTTTGTTTTGATTCTGCATTCCGTTTCACGATGTTCCATTTTCCTTTCCTCGATTCCACGTGTTAAATGACGTTTGAACCATTTTTAATTTGAACGATGTTCAAACGAACGGGGTTCAAATTAAAAAGTGTTCAGATTAAAAGCGGTCATATTACCGGGGGTCCACGGTATAAGCACGTTCATTAAAAGGTGGTATCATCACCTCTGTCTGCCTTATACCGGGTAAACGCGTCCATTTACAGAAGGCATCATGTCCTCTGTCTGCCTTATTCCGGGCAAACGCGTCCATTTAAAGGAGGCATCATCTTCTCTGTCTGCCTTATACCAGGCAAACGCGTCCATTTAAAGAAGGCATCATCTCCTCTGTCTGCCTTATACCGGGCAAACGCGTCTATTTAAAGAAGGCATCATCTTCTCTGTCTGCCTTATACCGGGCAAACGCGTCCATTTAAAGAAGGCATCATCTTCTCTGTCTGCCTTATACCGGGCAAACGCGTCCATTTAAAGAAGGCATCATCTCCTCTGTCTGCCTTATACCGGGCAAACGCGTCCATTTAAAGAAAGCATCATCTCCTCTGTCTGCCTTATACCGGGCAAACCCGTCCATTTAAAGAAGGCATCATCTCCTCTGTCTGCCTTATACCGGGCAAACGCGTCCATTTAAAGAAGGCATCATCTCCTCTGTCTGCCTTATACCGGGCAAACGCGTCCATTTAAAGAAGGCATCATCTCCTCTGTTTGCCTTATACCGGGCAAACGCGTCCATTTAAAGAAGGCATCATCTCCTCTGTCTGCTTTGTACCGGGCAAACGCGTCCATTTAAAGAAGGCATCATCTCCTCTGTCTGCCTTATACCGAGCAAACGCGTCCATTTGAAGAAGACATCATCTCCTCTGTCTGCCTTATACCGGTCAAACGCGTCCATTTAAAGAAGGCATCATCTTCTCTGTCTGCCTTATACCGGGCAAACGCGTCCATTTAAAGAAGGCATCATCTCCTCTGTCTGCCTTATACCGGGTAAACGCGTCCATTTAAAGAAGGCATTATCTTCTCTGTCTGCCTTATACCGGGCAAACGCGTCCATTTAAAGAGGGCATCATCTTCTCTTTATGCCTTATACCGGGCAAACACGTCCATTTAAAGAAGTCATCATCTCCCCTTTCTGCCTTATACCGGGCAAACGCGTTTATTAAAAAAAGATCATATTTACTCTGTATGCCTTATACCGGGCAAACTCGTTCATTAAAACAAGGCATCATCTCCTCTGTTCGCCTTATACCGGGAAAACGCGTTCTGTTGGAAAAAATTATCTCTTACTCAATTTCGTAGAATAGTACTTTTCCAGGTCATAATGATAGGAATGACAGTTAAAGCTAATTAGAAGAAAAATCAAAACCGTTGGTTAAACTGGTTGGTTAAAAACTGTTGCGATTCATCGATATCTCTTGGTGTTAAACATAATAATAGAATACTATAGATTCTAAATGTTTTCGGGATAATTGCCTTTCGGGGTAATGGATTTCGGGGTAGTGTCCCATTCGGGGTAATGACTTTCGGGGCACTGTCCCATTCGGGGTAGTGGCCTTCGGGGTAATGGCATTCGGGGTACTGGGATTCGGGGTACTGGGGTGGAGCCGAAGACGACCTTATAGTTGAGGTCGAAATACGTATTTGTGAAAGTAATACGAAGTGGAGGAATTAAATGGAATTGTGCTAAACTCGACTTATGACAGTGAAAACATTCCACTAAAAACCTAGATTAATCCACCTAGCGTTGGTGGTGCCTTTCTCGCATTTAGTTGAGACACCAACCTTATATGGGGTTTATATGGTCCGATGTACCATTTTCTTCATAACATTTAAACGCAATGACTGATCGTTATAAAATTCAATAGTGATCAACAAGGCTTTGTTCCCTGTCAAATGAAACTTGTTGCGAGTAAATCGGTTGAGGATTACTATACGAGAAGTTATCTAATGTTTTTTATAGCTTTTGTGCACACACATACACACACACATACACACATACATACACACAGACAATCAGACATGTGCTCAGCTCGTCGAGCTGAGTCGATTGGTATATAACACTATAGGTCTCAGAGGCTTCTATAAAAAGTTCGTTTTCGGAATGAAATGATAGCCTTTCGGTACAACTTAGTTGTACGAGAAAGGCAAAAAAGCACAATAATTTTCTTGAAAATATTTTAAAACGTTGAAATTGCCTTCCGACTGTCAAAAAACCTGTCTGGATCCCGCAGTTGAAAAATATAAATACCGTAGTATAAATAGCCGTAATTTATCCATCACACAGTAATAGTATCTTTCTCGACACCATCTTGGAAATTCCGCTTGGAATGACGCCCCCATCATTTTTAATTCAACAATAATGGGCAGCTAACCATGGAGTTTCTTAAGACTCACCCACTTCTTGTCCAAGCTTTTAAACTAACGCAATGAACACCATACCCAACCGGAGGTACTCCTCCGAGATGTCAACGAACTGTTATCTAAGGTATGTGTTTCCTTTGAGCATCCGATAGGTGCATTCTCGCTTAACTTTTCAAAAGGACCTAAGTAACATTTTTTTCATGAATTAATTTGAATAGCGCAATCAACAGAACAACATGAAAGCTTTTGATTGCAGTACTCAAATTAATTCATGAAAAAAATGTTACTTAGGTCCTTTTGAAAAGTTAAGCGAGCATTGGAAACGAAACGAGAAATGAAATGACATTTCTATACCGAAGAGTGACCACTGACCATATACGTCGCGCAAAGAGAGCTTCACGATTTGAACAGGAAGCAAGTGTTTGGTACATGACTAAACTTGAAGTTTCATATTTTTTGCCGCGGCAGATTCTTCCGAATATATTTGAAAAGTTTTTCTAAATTCCTCAAAATATTCTACTTATCTTTCAAGCAAAATTCCTCTAAGTTACGAGGGAATTTCTGAACTTCCACGAGATATTTTTCGGAGTTCTCATAGAAAGTTTTGCGGAATTTCCACTAGAAATGGTTTGAAACTTCAATCGGTAATAGCACAAGATTTTTTTTTCGGAATTTTTGGCAGAAAATTATTTTGAGCTTCTTCGGAAAGTTCTTGATGTTCGATGAAATTTTAATTTATCAGAAAATTATTCGTAATTACTTTGAAAAGTTCTTCTGAGTTCCCACGACGGATTTATCAAAATTAAGACGGGATTTTTTTAAAGATATTTTTACATGTATCACTTTTAATTGTTCAGAGAAAGCAGACAGAAAGCATAGATAAGTCAGTGACTGAAATAAAAACTCCCTTTAAAAAATTAAAAATAATTCATAAAAAATGAGAAATTGCCAATAAATAAATCAGGGTATGAGCATAATTTATTGCTCATTATAAATATAAAAGTTCCACAAATAATGCAAAATTTCCATATATAATTTAGAATTTTCCACAAAACAAAAATAAATTAGCACTTTTAAAAGCAAAAATTGCAATTATAAAAGAAGAATTTTCCATAAAGAAATTAAAATGTTCCACAGAAAAAAAATACAAGAAATCAATATTAGCAATACACAATTACAAAATTTTCCACAAAATAAATATTTTTTTCACAAAAAAAATTCAAACTTTCCACGAAAAAATGAATAAAGAATAATGAAAAATATGAAAATATCCATAAAGAAATATAAAAAGCAATAAAACTGAGCATTTTTCCATAGATGACCCCTTCTTTGAAAGCGTTTACATTTCATGGGAAATTTTATCAATTTTATTGCTTTTTGGTATTTTTTTAATGGAAATTTTCTTATTGTTTATTTCTCTTCATTGATTAATTCGTGGAAATTTTTTTTTTTTTTTTTTTTGGAGAAAAAATATTAATTTTGTAATTGTTTATTGCTAATATTGATTTTTTCATGGAAATTTGGTATCATATTTATTGCCGCGGCAAATTCCGTGGAACATTTTAATTTCTTCATGGGAAATTCTTCTTTAATAATTGCATTTTTTGCTTTTGAAGGTGCTTATTTATTTTTTTTTTTTGTAGAAATTTCTCAATTGTTTATGGAAATTTTGCAATACTTGTGGAAATGTTTTATTTATTCATTGCTCTTACTATGATTTCTTTATTGGCGATTTCCTATTTTTTCTAATTCTTCATGGAAATTTTATTTTGCTCCCGAAATGTAAACTCCTACCTAACTTTTTGGAACAGCAAGGAAACACTTGAGCATATTTGACGGACACAATTCAGGATTTGATTCAGGAACAAAATGGGATCTAAGCGAACAGTTTCCGTTCTGTGTTTATTTGGAAAACGTAAGGTTACAAGCCTGGTGCAGGTTACGCAACAGCCTTGCACGGAAACGCGAAAGGATGTATTCGCAGGTGATTATCTAAATATTTTCTAGCCAAGCCGGGAATATTCAAGTTTTATGTTTTGAAATATTGGAGATTTAAATATTTGAAAATTCTAAGATTTGAAAATTTCAGATCAATCAAAGTTAATTGCATATATTCCGGGGATTAAACCACCCGACTTGGACGTTAATTTACAATGTTATGAAAACTCATATGTGAATACAGCACCTTCCCGATTTTGGCAACACGTCCGGATTTTAATGTTGCCAAATTAAGGATGTTGCCAAAAACGTTGTTTGCATGATTGAAGCTAAATACTTAGAAAATGTACAACAAAGTATGTGGAGTGTGTTTATGTGATGCACGTGCGACATTTTGCGATATTATTCATAACTCGGAGATTGTAGTTCAAACAAAATTGAAACAAACTCAAGAATGATAGTCAAACGATAATGTAACAAATTAGGCAATTTTATAATACAAATTGAATAATACTCAATATTTGAAATTAACAATAGCGTCGGCCACGTCCTTACAAAAAATTGTGGTGATAAAAAACGTTTCTATTGTATGCAAACTTTCTTGTGGTCGGTGTGATTAAGGGTAAAGTTCTGTGCAGTTCTGTGCGCAAGGCATAAGACATTCCATTGTGTTACAAAATGGTAACGGAAATCTGCATTCTGCACATTGGTCAAGCGTATCCAATGTAGTGTGAGTATGGGTTAACTACAGTGGACTACAGTTCTCCATGCACCACTTTCATTATTACAGTCCCGATTCGCTGGTTGGGCCACGACCTCGGCCCAACTAACGAATTTTATTTTTTAGTTGGGTTAACTGACAGCCATTTGAACACGTGTATTTCGACTTGAACATCACAAATGATGTCCAGTGACGCTCAATCCCGTTTTCCGTGTTTACATTGAATTTTGACGTACGGTTGCTTTTTAGTTGGGCCATGGCCCAACCAGCGGAGGCCCAACTAAAAAGTGACCCAAGTATTAAAATCCCAACCAGCGAATCCCGACTGTATAACCTTATTATTATAACTTTGAAAAGATGGAAGAATCCTACATCAGACTCAAGAGGGAAACAAAGCAGATCGAACTAGTCATTAACACGCTGAAGACGAAGTAGGCTCAAGTGAAGACCACGAGCTTGTATCAATGGCGATTTGAAAAATGTATTGGAGGTAACCACTTTCCCTTCGATGGGACTCGATCCCACGACCCTCAGTACGCTAGACTGGTGCTAACCAACTAAGCTACGAAGGACCTCCGTCGGCCTTCGCGACCTTGCGGCTACTGAAAATTTGATATTTGTTTTTAATGATTTGGAGATTTTAGACATTGGAGTTTTGAGGATTTGAAGATTTGAGGAATAGAAAATCGAAAGATTGAAAAATTTGAATTGAACATTTTAAGTTTTGAAGATTTGAGATTTGAAGATTTGAAGATATGAATATTTGTAAATTCGAAGATTTAAAAATTTGTAGATTTCAAGATTTGAAATGTTGTAGATTTGAAAATTGGAAGATTTGAAGATTTGAAGATTTGAAGATTTGAGACATTGGAGTTTCGAGGATTAGATGATTAGAGGATTGAAAGGGTTGGCTAAATTAGGCACTACGGTGGTTAAAACCGGTACACATCCCCTATTGGAAGTTTGAGGATTCGAGGATTACGAGATTTAAGAGTTTGAAAATTTGAAGATTTACAGATTTGAAGGAGAATTGTTTTGAAGTATTTAAGACTTGAAGATTTAAAAATTTGAAAATTTGAAGAATTCCAGTTTTAAAGATTTTGATGACTTGAAGATTTCAAGATTTGGATATTTACTTAAAGAATTCAAAATTAGAAGTTTCGAAGATCTATAACTTTGAATATTTCATGGTTTGAGAAGTTGGAGATTTGAAAAGGTTTGTAGATTTTAGGATTTGAAGATTCGAAGGCTTGATATTTGATAAAAGATTTGGAGACTTAAAGATTAGAAGATTTGAAGATTTGGAGATCTCAAGATTTGAACATTTGAAGTTTTGAAGATTGGAGATTTGAAGATTTGTCAATTTGAAGATTTGAAGATTCGAAGATTTAAAAATTTATTGATTTCAACATTTGATGATTTGTAGACTTGACGATTTTAAAATTTAATGTTATGGACATTTGAAGATTTGAGGATTTAAAAATTTAGAAATTTGAAGATTTGAAAATTGGAAGGTTTGATTTGAAGATTAAAAAAGATTAAAAAAAAAGATTGAAGATTAAAAAATTTGAAAATTTAACGTTTTGTGCAATTGAATATTTAAAGCTTTTGAATACTTGAGGATTTAAAGAATTGAAGTTTTTGAGATTTAAAGATTTGAAGATTAAAGATTTGAAGATTTGAAGAATTGCAGATTTGAATATTCGAAAACTTGACATTTGAAATTTGAATAAAGCTTGAAGGTTCGAAGATTTGAAATTTTGAAGATTGGGAAGATTTCAAGATTTCAAGATTTGAAGATTTCAAAATTGAAAGATTCGAAGGAGAGCCTCACGAATTGTTATGAAGTTTTGAAAATTGGAGGTTTTGAAGATTTGGAGATTTAAAGATTTAAAGAACTGGAGATTTAAAGATTGAAAAATTAGATGATTTAGAATTTAGAGATTATAGGATTTGACGTTCTGAAGATTTGGTGTTTTGATGATTTGGAAATTTAAAAATTTTGAAGACTTTAAAGATTTTGAAGATTTTAATAATTTGAAGTTCTCGAAGAAAGATTAAAAAAATTGAAAATTTGTAAATTTGAAGATTTCATGATTAGATATTTTGCAGATTTGAAGACCTGAGATTTGGAAATTTGAAGATTTGGACATTTGAAAATTTAAAGATTTGAAGATTTCAAAAATTGAAAATTTAAAGATTCGAAGATTAGAATAAATCTGAAATCCTGTCATAAGACGAGTTTATACAATCCATTGAATTTCACCACTTAATTGTATCTTGACAGATACGTATTTCGACTTCAACAGTAAGGCCGTCTTCTGAAATGTTCTAAGTTTTAAAAATGTCAAAGTTGGAGAATTTTAAGTTTCTAGATTTAAAAATTTAAAGGTTTCAAGATTTTAAAATTTGAATATTTGAAGATTTCAGGATTTAAAGATTAAGAATTTAAAGATTAAGGATCAAAAGTTTGAAAATTAGACGATTTGAAGATTTGAAGATTCGAAGTTTGAAAAATTTGAAGATTTAAAGATATGAAAATTTTATAATTTGGCGTTTTGAAAAATTCACGATTTGTAGATTTGAATATATGAATATTTGAAGATTTGAGGATTTGAAGATTTGATGTTTCGAAGATTCGAAGGAGAGCCTTATGAATTGTTTTAATGTTTGAAGATTTCAAAATTCGAAGTTTCGAAGATTTGAAGATTTCAAGATTTTGAAGATTTGAAGATTCAAAAATGTTAAGATTTAAAGATTCGAAGATTTAAAGATTTGAAGTTTTGAATATTTGAAGATTCGAAGATTAAAAAATTTGTAGATTTTATTTTTGGGATAGATAATTTGAAGATTTGGAGAATTGAGATTTGAAAATTTAGAGATTTGAAGATTTGGTGATTTGAAGATTTGAGATTTGGAAATTTGGTAATTTGAAGATTTGAAGATTTGAAGGTTTGAACATTTGAAGATTTCTAGATTTGAAGATTTGAAGATTTGAACATTTGAAGATGTGAAGATTTCAAAATTTCAAGATTTCAAGATTTCAAAGACTGGAAGATTTGAAAATTTGAAGATTTGAGGATTTGAAGATTCGAAGATTTGAAAATTTGAAGATTTAAAGATTTTTGATTTCTAGATTTGAAGATTTGAGAATTTGAAAATTTGATGATTTGAAGATTTGGAGATTTGATGATTTGAAGGTTTGAATATTTGAAAATTTGAAGATTTGAAGATTTAAAAATTTCAAGAGTTGAGGATTTGATGATTTCAGGATTTGAAGATTTGAAGATTTGCAGATTTGAATATATGAATATTTGAAGATTTGATGTTTCGAAGATTCGAAGGAGAGCCTTATAAATTGTTCTAATGTTTTGAAGATTTCCAAATTCGAAGTTTCGAAGATTTGAAGATTTCAAGATTTTGCAGACTTGAAGATTTAAAGAAATGAAAATTCGAAGATTTAAAGATATAGATTGAAGTTTTGAATATTTGAAGATTCGAAAATCTCGAAGAAGTGATTTGAATATTTGGAGATTTGTAGGTTTTTGGTTTTAAAGATTTGGGATTTGGATAATTTGCAGATTCGGAGACTTGAGATTTGGAAATTTGGTGATTTGAAGATTTGAGATTTGGAAATTTGGTAATTTGAAGATTTGATGATTTGAAGGTTTGAAGATTTGAACATTTGAGGATGTGAAGATTTCAAGATTTCAAGATTTCAAGATTCCAAGATTCCAAGATTTCAAGATTTCAAGATTTCAAGATTGGAAGATTTGAAGATTTGAAGATTTGAGGATTTAAAGATTGGAAGATTTGAAAATTTGAAAATTTGAAGATTTAAAGATTTCTAGATTTCTAGATTTGAAGATTTGAGGATTTGAAGATTTGAAGATTTGAAGATTTGAAGATTGGATATTTACTTAAAGAATTCAAAATTAGAAGTTTCGAAGATCTATAACTTTGAATATTTCATGGTTTAAGAAGTTGGAGATTTGAAAATTTGAAGGTTTGTAGATTTGAGGATTTGAAGATTCGAAGACTTGATATTTGAAAAAAGATTTGAAGATCTCAAGATTTGAACATTTGAAGTTTTGAAGATTGGAGATTTGAAGATTTGTCAATTTGAAGATTTGAAGATTCGAAGATTTAAAAATTTATTGATTTCAACATTTGAAATGTTGGATATATAAAGATTTGATGATTTGTAGACTTGACGATTTTAAAATTTAATGTTATGGACATTTGAAGATTTGAGGATTTAAAAATTTAGAAATTTGAAGATTTGAAATTTGGAAGGTTTGATTTGAAGGTTTAGAGATTTCAAGATTAAAAAATTTGAAAATTTAACGTTTTGTGCAATTGAATATTTAAAGCTTTTGAATACTTGAGGATTTAAAGAATTGAAGTTTTGAAGATTTAAAGATTTGAAGATTGAAGATTTGAAGATTTGAAGATTTGAATATTCGAAAACTTGACATTTGAAATTTGAATAAAGCTTGAAGGTTCGAAGATTTGAAATTTTGAAGATTGGGAAGATTTCAAGATTTCAAGATTTGAAGATTTGAAAATTCGAAGATTCGAAGGAGAGCCTCACGAATTGTTTTGAAGTTTTGAAAATTGAAGATTTTGAAGATTTGGAGATTTAATCTGGACTGGATTTAATCTGAACTGGAGAACTGGAGATTTAAAGATTGAAAAATTCGATGATTTAAAATTTAGAGATTATAGGATTTGACGTTTTGAAGATTTGGAGTTTTGATGATTTGGAAATTTAAAGATTTTAAAGACTTTAGAGATTTTGAAGATTTTGAAAATTTGAAGATCTTGATTTGTAGAGATTTTGATTTGTAGATTTGAAGATTTGATGATTAGATATTTTGCAGATTTGAAGACCAGAGATTTGGAAATTTGAAGATTTGGACATTTGAAAATTTAAAGACTTGAAGATTTCAAAAATTGAAAATTTAAAGTTTCGAAGATCAGAATAAATCTGAAATCCTGTCATAAGACGAGTTTATACAATCCCATTGAATTTCACCACTTAATTGTATCTTGACAGATACGTATTTCGACTTCAACAGTAAGGCCGTCTTCTGAAATGTTCTAAGTTTTAAAAATGTCAAAGTTGGAGAATTTTAAGTTTCTAGATTTAAAAATTTAAAGGTTTCAAGATTTTAAAATTTGAATATTTGAAGATTTCAGGATTTAAAGATTAAGAATTTAAAGATTAAGGATCAAAAGTTTGAAAATTAGACGATTTGAAGATTTGAAGATTCGAAGTTTGAAAAATTTGAAGATTTAAAGATATGAAAATTTTATAATTTGGCGTTTTGAAAAATTCACGATTTGTAGATTTGAATATATGAATATTTGAAGATTTGAGGATTTGAAGATTTGATGTTTCGAAGATTCGAAGGAGAGCCTTATGAATTGTTTTAATGTTTGAAGATTTCAAAATTCGAAGTTTCGAAGATTTGAAGATTTCAAGATTTTGAAGACTTAAAGATTTAAAGAAATGAAGATTTGAAGATTCGAAGATTTAAAGATATAGATTGAAGTTTTGAATATTTGAAGATTCGAAGAAGTGATTTGAATATTTGGAGATTTGTAGATTTTTAGATAATTTGCAGATTCGGAGACTTGAGATTTGAAAATTTTGTGATTTGAAGATTTGGTGATTTGAAGATTTGAGATTTGGAAATTTGGTAATTTGAAGATTTGAAGATTTGAAGGTTTGAAGATTTGAAGATTTGAAGATTTGAAGATTTGAAGATTTGAACATTTGAAGATGTGAAGATTTCAAGATTTCAAGATTTCAAGATTCCAAGACTGGAAGATTTGAAAATTTGAAGATTTGAGGATTTGAAGATTTGAAGATTTGAAAATTTGAAGATTTAAAGATTTTTGATTTCTAGATTTGAAGATCTGAAATTTTGAAGATTTGATGAATTGAAATTTTAGAGATTTGATGATTTGAAGATTTGAATATTTGAAAATTTGAAGATTTGAAGATTTAAAATTTCAAGAGTTGAGGATTTGATGATTTCAGGATTTGAAGATTTGAAGATTTGCAGATTTGAATATATGAATATTTGAAGATTTGATGTTTCGAAGATTCGAAGGAGAGCCTTATGAATTGTTTTAATGTTTTGAAGATTTCAAAATTCGAAGTTTCGAAGATTTGACGATTTCAAGATTTTGAAGACTTGAAGATTTAAAGAAATGAAGATTTGAAGATTCGAAGATTTAAAGATATAGATTGAAGTTTTGAATATTTGAAGATTCGAAGAAGTGATTTGAGTATTTGGAGATTTGTAGATTTTTAGATAATTTGCAGATTCGGAGACTTGAGATTTGGAAATTTGGTGATTTGAAGATTTGAGATTTGGAAATTTGGTAATTTGAAGATTTGAAGATTTGAAGGTTTGAAGATTTGAAGATTTCAAGATTTGAAGATTTGAAGATTTGAACATTTGAACATTTGAAGATGTGAAGATTTCAAGATTTCAAGATTTCAAGACTGGAAGATTTGAAAATTTGAAGATTTGAGGATTTGAAGATTTGAAGATTTGAAAATTTGAAGATTTAAAGATTTCTAGATTTCTAGATTTGAAGATTTGAGAATTTGAAGATTTGAAGATTTGATTTGAAGATTGGATATTTACTTAAAGAATTCAAAATTAGAAGTTTCGAAGATCTATAACTTTGAATATTTCATGGTTTAAGAAGTTGGAGATTTGAAAATTTGAAGGTTTGTAGATTTGAGGATTTGAAGATTCGAAGACTTGATATTTGAAAAAAGATTTGAAGATCTCAAGATTTGAACATTTGAAGTTTTGAAGATTGGAGATTTGAAGATTTGAAGATTTGTCAATTTGAAGATTTGAAGATTCGAAGATTTAAAATTTATTGATTCCAACATTTGAAATGTTGAATATATGAAAATTTGATGATTTGTAGACTTGACGATTTAAAATTTTAATGTTACGGAGATTTAAAGATTTGAGGATTTTAAAATTTAGAAATTTGAAGATTTGAAAATTGGAAGGTTTGATTTGAAGGTTTGGAGACTTCAAGGTTTAAAAATTTGAAAATTTGACGTTTTGTGCAATTGAATATTTAAAGCTTTTGAATACTTGAGGATTTAAAGAATTGAAGTTTTGAAGTTTCGAAGATTCGAAGATTTAAAGATTTAAAGATTTGAAGATTGAAGACTTGAAGATTTGAATATTCGAAAACTTGACATTTGAAATTTGAATAAAGCTTGAAGATTTCAAGATTTCAAGATTTGAAAATTCGAAGATTCGAAGGAGAGGCTCACGAATTGTTTTGAAGTTTTGAAAAATTTTAAAATTGGAGGTTTTGAAGATTTGGAGATTTAAAGATTTAAAGAACTGGAGATTTAAAGATTGAAAAATTAGATGATTTAAAATTTAGAGATTATAGGATTTGACGTTTTAAAGATTTGAAGTTTTGATGATTTGGAGATTTAAAGATTTTAAAGACTTTAAAGATTTTGAAGATTTTGAAAATTTGAAGATCTCGAAGAAAAGATTTAAAAAATTGAAGATTTGTAGGTTTGAAGATTTGATGATTAGACATTTTGCAGATTTGGAGACCTGAGATTTGGAAATTTGAAGATTTGGACATTTGAAAATTTAAAGATTTGAAGATTTCAAAAATTGAAAATTTAAAGTTTCGAAGATTAGAATAAATCTGAAATCCTGTCATAAGACGAGTTTATACAATCCCATTGAATTTCACCACTTAATTGTATCTTGACAGATACGTATTTCGACTTCAACAGTAAGGCCGTCTTCTGAAATGTTCTAAGTTTTAAAAATGTCAAAGTCGGAGAATTTTAAGTTTCTAGATTTAAAAATTTAAAGGTTTTAAGATTTTAAAATTTTAATATTTGAAGATTTCAGGATTTAAAGATTAAGAATTTAAAGATTAAGGATCAAAAGTTTGAAAATTAGATGATTTGAAGATTTGAAGATTCGAAGTTTGAAAAATTTGTGGATTTAAAGATATGAAAATTTTATAATTTGACGTTTTGAAAAATTCACGATTTGTAGATTTGAATATATGAATATTTGAAGATTTGATGTTTCGAAGATTCGAAGGAGAGTCTTATGAATTGTTTTAATGTTTTGAGGATTTCAAAATTCGAAGTTTCGAAGATTTGACGATTTCAAGATTTTGAAGACTTGAAGATTTAAAGAAATGAAGATTTGAAGATTCGAAGATTTAAAGATATAGATTGAAGTTTTGAATATTTGAAGATTCGAAGAAGTGATTTGAATATTTGGAGATTTGTAGATTTTTAGATAATTTGCAGATTCGGAGACTTGAGATTTGAAAATTTTGTGATTTGAAGATTTGGTGATTTGAAGATTTGAGATTTGGAAATTTGGTAATTTGAAGATTTGAAGATTTGAAGGTTTGAAGATTTGAAGATTTCAAGATTTGAAGATTTGAAGATTTGAACATTTGAAGATGTGAAGATTTCAAAATTTCAAGATTTCAAGATTTCAAGACTGGAAGATTTGAAAATTTGAAGATTTGAGGATTTGAAGATTTGAAGATTTGAAAATTTGAAGATTTAAAGATTTTTGATTTCTAGATTTGAAGATTTGAAAATTTGAAGATTTGATGATTTGAAGATTTGGAGATTTGATGATTTGAAGATTTGAATATTTGAAAATTTGAAGATTTGAAGATTTAAAAATTTCAAGAGTTGAGGATTTGATGATTTCAGGATTTGAAGATTTGAAGATTTGCAGATTTGAATATATGAATATTTGAAGATTTGATGTTTCGAAGATTCGAAGGAGAGCCTTATGAATTGTTTTAATGTTTGAAGATTTCAAAATTCGAAGTTTCGAAGATTTGAAGATTTCAAGATTTTGAAGACTTGAAGATTTAAAGAAATGAAGATTTGAAGATTCGAAGATTTAAAGATATAGATTGAAGTTTTGAATATTTGCAGATTCGAAGATCTCGAAGAAGTGATTTGAATGTTTGGAGATTTGTAGATTTTCGGATTCAAATATTTGGGATTTGGATAATTTGCAGATTCGGAGACTTGAGATTTGGAAATTTGGTGATTTGAAGATTTGAGATTTGGAAATTTGGTAATTTGAAGATTTGAAGATTTGAAGGTTTGAGGATTTGAACATTTGAAGATGTGAAGATTTCAAGATTTGAACATTTGAACATTTGAAGATTTGAAGATTTGAAGATTTGAAGATTTGAAAATTTGAAGATTTGAGGATTTGAAGATTTGAAGATTTGAAGATTGGAAGATTTGAAAATTTGAAGATTTAAAGATTTCTAGATTTCTAGATTTGAAGATTTGAGGATTTGAGGATTTGAAGATTTGAAGATTTGAAGATTTGAAGATTTGAAGATTTGAAGATTTGAAGATTTGAAGATTTGAAGATTTGAAGATTTGAAAATTTAAAGATTTAAGAATTTCTAGATTTGAGGATTTGATGATTTCAGGATTTGAAGATTTGAAGATTTGCAGATTTGAAGATTTAAAAATTTGAAGATTTGAGGATTTGAATTCGAAGACTTAAGATTTGAAAATTTGAAGATTTGAATATTTGAAGATTTGAAGATTTGAAAATTTGAAAATTTGAAAATTTGAAGATTTGAAGATTTGAAGATTTGAAGATTTGCAGATTTTAAGATTTGAAGATTTGAAGATTTGAAGATTTGAAATTTGATAATTTGAAGATTTAAAGATCTCTAGATTTGAAGTTTTGAAGATTGGAGATTTGATGATTTGAAGATTTGTCATTTTGAAGATTTGAAGATTTGAAGATTTAAAAATTTGAAGATTCGCAGATTTTAAAATTTATAGATTTCAATATTGAAATGTTGGACATATGAAAATTTGATGATTTGTAGACTTGACGATTTAAAAATTATTGTTATGGAGATTTGAATATTTGAAGATTTTGAAAATTTGAAAATTTGAAAATTTGAAGATTTGAAGATTTGAAGATTTGAAGATTTGAAGATTTGAAAATTTAAAGATTTGAAGAATTTAAAAATTTCAAGATTTGAGGATTTGATGATTTCAGGATTTGAAGATTTGCAGATTTGAATTCGAAGACTTAAGATTTGAAAATTTGAAGATTTGAATATTTGAAGATTTGGAGATTTGAAAATTTGAAAATTTGAAAGTTTGAACATTTGAAGATTTGAAGATTTGAAGATTTGAAGATTTGAAGATTTGAAGATTTGAAGATTTGAAGATTTGAAGATTTGAAGATTTGAAGATTTGAAGATTTGAAGATCTCAAGATTTGAACATTTGAAGTTTTGAAGATTGGAGATTTGAAGATTTGAAGATTTCGAGAATTCAAGATTTAAAGATTTCAAGTTTTGAGGATTTGAAGATTTGAATTCGAAGACTTGAGATTTGAAAATTTGAAGATTTGAAGATTTGAAGATTCGAAGATTTAAAAATACGTTGTTTGAGCTCTGGGGTCATTTTGACCGCAAATTGAAATTGTTATGACTTTCTTATTGTTTGGCCAATTTGGGATTTTTTGGGCAGTTTCGACACAAAAGACACAAAAGCATTGATTTTTATGCTTATTTTGTTTATATCTGAAAATCTTACCTATTTTGAACTGCACCTTTTCAAAAAGATTATGCAAGTAGGCGTATGCTTTGACATAAGGTATTGATTAATTTAGATCTTGGCCGCTAGGTAGTGGTATATATGAAATCATTATTTAAGACTAACTCCAGATATTCCGATATTCCACATTGTAAATTGTCATTGTCTTACCGCACAAATTTGAAATTCCTAAAAAAAAATTCTTTAGCAAAGTAAATCTGATGACTGTCTTGTGATGGTAAACATAATTAGGCATTTTACAATTAGGCGTTACTAGTGTGCTTGCAATATTATTGCATGTGTGAAATATTTGCTGAATCGAATACCTTCAGTAGTTCCAGAAAGAATTTCTGAAAGATTTTCTGATTAAATTTTCGAATAAATTACCCGAGGAATTTTCGAAATTTGTGAAGAAATTTGTAACGAAATTTGCGCAAAAAAAATCTAGATCTCTCCAGGCACTTCTTCGGAGCTTGTTCTGAAAACTCATTCGGGAATTTCCTCGAAAATTCCTCCAAAAAAACCTTTAAAAAGATTCGAACGAAATTCTATCGAATCGAGCATGTTTGGCATTACGACTTTCGATTCGATCTCGAAAACGAATTATCGTTCGAGGAGGTACAAGAATAGCGTTTTGGCATTGCATTGTTCGAGCGTGGAGCCCGTAAATGCCAGCCACCGGAGGTTTTTCTTCCCGCTATGCGCTAATAGCGGCGCACCAGATCACGGGTCGTGAAATTCACCACCAATTTCACTTTACAGGCTTAAATCTTCAGCCTCGCCACAAAGTAGTCCGTATCACAATACCCTAGTAACATTTTGGTTTTATGCTGGTTTTATAACACTCTTGTAGAATAAATTATGCTCTTCAAGAGCGTTATAAAACTTAAAATGTTACTTGGGTATGTCTGGATCACAGATCGTCCTGCACGATAATCGCGGCGAATACACGAAATAAAATGCAACCGTTGGCCACTACTGCACAGATATTTCTGAATTGCAAGAAATTTGGTTTTTTGATTGCACTGATTGCCTTTATTGGCGCGATAGAGCGATTGAAACAACGCGGGTTTGCTACCGTCCACTTTGGGGTTCTATTTCTTACTGTCTTTTGGTTATGGGCTATTGGGATGTGTTGTACAATTTTGTGTTCGGTGAATGGGCTTATGTTTTAACTTTAAGGTGTACAGTGTGTTGCATGTTTGTTGTGACGGGTTACGATTAATTCATTTAGATATTAAGTTTGTGTCGAATACAGGTGTTTTTAAATCTAACTATTTACATTCTTCCGGACGACCGGTGATCATCGATATTTTCTTGCCGCTATCTACAGATTTTGTCAAATCCATTTCTCCATGGCGTTGGTTTGGAACTTCACACTGGCCACCATTTGAGCTAACAGGTGCTGATACATTCGTATTTGCGGCGTTTAGCAATTGTAATGACCCTGTATTCCGAAAGGTTGTTTCTAAAACAGAGCTCAACGATCAATGTGGTAGACTGGTTGGTCTACCATCAGGTTCTAGAGTAGAGTTATCTCTGAGGTATTTTCTTGAGCGCTGGTATTTGGCTGGTTGAAGTATCCATGTTTGACGATATTCCATTGGGTGAAGATAATTTTGGGTAAACTCCCCGAGAACAGGCAACTAATCGGAATTTTGAGCTTCTCCATCTACATTTTTGCCAAATCCGCAACCGCCTGCATGTGTTTTGATACACGCTTACCATCTACAGCACCATCCTCTTTGTCCAGAGACTCCATTTTGCACACTTGTTGTACTCTGCTTCCACTTCCCTTTCCTTTTGAAGCATTTCTCTTTCCAGTATTAGCTTTAAAAGTATAGCATTTTTTCTCACTGAAGATGTTTTTCAAACTTTTTACCAACCACTATTCACTTTGATCGAAGTGCAATTTACACCAGTTCCGATCAATAACGGAGTAGCAACCATTGATATGCACAATCAGTCTAAGCTGAAGATGTTTTTTAAACTTTGCTTTCATTTGACGCAGTTCTTCTTGGTGCTGCTATCCCGCATCATTGGAATCCACTTCTGGATCAGACTCGTTCCCAGTCTCAGGTTCCCAGTTGGGATTTCCAGGTTCTTGGTGGGCTTTGAATTGGAAAGGTCATCAGTACGTTCCTTTCCGGGCCAATTCGTAACTTTTAGCACTGTACCTTCGTTGTGAGAGGACTCTTCATCAGCATGTCCTTTCGAGCAACCTTTGCACATCCACGGAAGGTTTTCTATTTCCCCCTCATATTCCTGCAATATTTATCAGCTATCAACTGGTCGGGGTTCTGCCAAATCCCACCAAGCGCCAATAAAAAAAAATCCAACTTTTTAGCCAAAGTTTTCGTGTAACAGATTCAATTAATCTCAAATCGCATCGGACATCGTTCAATGCCATAGCTGAGGATATCCTACAAACAATGTACGCATGATTTGACATAAAATACTTTCCGTTTTCCTTTTGCGAACAAAATATCACAAGTCAGTCGAAAAGCCGCTTGGTGCGATTTGGCTGAACCCCGACCAACTGATGTGTGTTGCATTTCATAGTTTTTTTTTATTGCAGATAATGTTATTCTAAGTAAAATTATCGAAATCCGATATCACCTACAAAAAATCGATTCGGTCGAATATCCGGCATCAAAAAATCGATATAAAATATTGATTAATCGTAGCGAAAATGTCGATACTTGATATATCTTATAGGTATCGCCATTTCCCAGATTCAATACAATATCTTTTTAAAGGCAATTCGTCGGTGGGCAGACACCATGTGACATTGTTGATTATCACTTCACTTCCGATTTTTTCTATTAACAAGTTATGTTCTTGATACGATAACAGTTCTTTCCGGAATCTTGTTCTCGGCAGGGATGTTGATGAACTTCGTAGACAGCGGTGGTGATAACTGTCCATGTCCATAATATGTCTTTTCTTGGATGTTTCTTTAATTTTTTAAAACCTGTATTCAAGTGATTTTATATTTTTTTAAACAGGTTCATCACTACTTTCTTTCAATTCCAAAAATAATAGAACCAAGATTAACAATCGATAGGAAGCCGTTGGTGAACTGGAAACAATTTCATTGTATAGTCAAATTGACGTGCCCTCCCGTTTCCCGAATATTTATCACCACAGGGCACAGTGCATGTTTTATCATGAAAATTGATGACCTTCTTCTGATGATGACATTCATCCACTTTTGAACCGGATCGTATGCGGTCGAAACTGTAATGAATCGGATTTTATTTTTATTCGCCGAAACCGCACGATAACAGGTGGGAGTGTGAGTTATGCCATTTCAACATACATGCGGTGCCATTGCCGTATTCCATATCCTAGCGATATCCGTCCGATGCGATTCGAACGATGAGTTATGATGATATCCATGACGGCTCCCTGCTGGTGAGGATGAACGATGAGGAGTTCTCCTCGAATAGGAGAGATTTGGATAAAATGTACTTTTGATAGTGTTTAGTGTTGAACATCTTTTGTATCTTTTTCAAGTTATAAATATATTATTTAATATAAAAAATTAAAAAAAAAGCTAGAGATTGAAATTGTACATTTTTGCTCTCCACACTCTTCGAAGATCAAGTTGTCGCATTTTAAACCAACTACCCCGAATGTGGTATCGGAGGTTTTCCACCGGATGAGCCGAAACCGTTAATAAGTGAACCACAAGCGTATGAGTGTGCAGCGAAAAGAGTTTGCTGGTAATTTGAGTGGTAATGAGAAATTTTAATTGGATTGCACCCCACCTAACTAGACCTTTGATATTGATGAAAATTTAATTAAAAGTGACCAATTTCAGCCAGGTATGGATGCTGTTCCCTTAGATGCATATGCAATTTTGCTTTAATTAATGGGAAACCGGACCCAAGCATCAAAATTTGCATGGCGTTTTGGTTTTTAGGATGAACGAGTCGTTCTGCTACCAGTTGAACAAAGAATTCTCATTTATAAGCTCCATAATGAGAGAACGAGGAGTTACATGGGATGTGTCCTTGTCGGTTGAACCATTAGCGATGGATGCGAGGGCACTGTCGCTTCTCCTGGCTGCGGAGAACAATGCAATCGGTTTCTGAAACTAGCGCAATGACACTTTGCCGGAGTAGTTTCATTATTTCCAAGAAAGCTCAGTGCTGCACAAGGGATCCCCCACCGTTCATTGCATTATTGGTGTTGTGTGGAACAGAAGTCTCCTGGATGAGAGTTGAAAATAGTTTTTCGCAACACCGTTTCAGACTGGGGGAGCTATGGGTGAAGGACGACCGAGCCCGACGACAATAAATGCAGAAACCCTGGGGACTATAGCGCCAAAGCAATTATCGAAGGCTCACTTATTCTACACTGAACGTGCGAGGAGGTGACTGTTGAGCTTGGGGCGTGTGCAATGGAGAAGAGGGGAGACTGTTTGCTGTTGAAGGAGATTGTTTGTGTCGTGATTTTTCTTTGTTCAACAGGATTACGTCGGGTGACAGGTTTCGAGTTTGATGTTTTCCAACAGCAGCACCTGTTCAATGCAGATTGGTGTTGTGGTGCTTACATACAAGCATTTTCATAGAACTCGTTATGTTTCGTGACAAGATGGATTTTTGGTATGTCTAATTGTGTGACATGTTAGACGATCTTAACAGAAATATCGCTTCATTCATAGGATAAAATGCGGCACTGGCGACTATTGTTAACAACCCTAACAAAATGTGCGTACATGAACAACGTAAAAGTAGAAATATTTGCGGAATTTATAACCGATACGAATGTGCACCTGAAAAATCCTTAAAATTATTGTATTGTCAAAAAACAGCACATAGAGAGTGAAAAAGTATAATGTAAACATATCAAGCACACGCTAAAGAAGATAAGACGCAGAATGGTTTGTGATCGTAACTAAGCATTGGCATTTATCTCAAAGTTTTGAAAAATTTGAATTAGGTATCAATACATTACCAGTTTTCTTCGTCCATGTCTGGTTGGCAATTGAAATAAACTTATTCCTAATAATAGAATTTGCTGTTAGTAAAAGGTAAGTGGACTTGTTTCTTTAATATTAAAATTACTGAGTTTGTGTTAAGAAGTGTTATATTTAAGGAATACCAATCATCAAGGAAGAGCAAGCAAATGCATACCAGTTGTGCTATACATATATTTTGGGGTAAATTTTTATTGTTTTCATCTTTCAATTTGGCGCCGGATGGAATTTTCTCCTATATCAAAATTATTATGGCTAGTTGATGAGGAATGAAAGGCTATTGAAATAGAATAATGTAGACGTAGACAATTGCAATAAAAGAACTCGATGGATCACCGTCACTCTGTGTTCGATCCTAACATTTGATAACCATTTCACCCATCATGACCACGATTTTATAAGATCGTGTGATTAAAGTGTCGTTCCTCTGCAAGACAAGTCAGGCCTCCTAATCAAACCCTTGAGTAGGAAGTAACATTTCCAATAACCTTATTTTAGTTGAATTAAAAACTGATAACCACAGCTTTTGAATATAGCAGATAACTTTTCTCAAAGAAAAGAAAAACGTTCCAAAAATAAAGGGGGAAAATGTAGACTTGTGACGAAAATCCACAAAAACACCATACTTCTTATGGGCGTTCAACTAACGTACAGGTAGAAAATCTTATATGCGGGTGTCCCACCAACGCAGAGGCAGAATCTCTTGAATACGGGCGTCCCGCGACACAGACTTGTAATCCACCCGATACACAATAACACTTTTTTTTTTGTGACAGTCGCACAAACGCAATGGAAGGCACTCTTTTATGCGGGTGTCCCGCCCCGCAGAGTTATCCGATCCACAATAACAACAATCTTTTTGCGGGCATTCCACCAAGCAGAGGAAGAAACAATTTTCGAATTGTAATCCATCTGATCTACAGTAACACCCGTTCTTCATGCGGGTGTCCTATCAACGCAAAGGAAGAAACTTTTGAATGCGGGTGTCCCACGACGCTATTATCCGTCCGATCCACAATAACAACATTTTTCTTGTGATTGTCCCACCAACGCCCAAGCAGAATTTTGATCCGCCCGATCTAGATCAACACAATTTTTCCACCAACGCAGAGCATCAATCGCTTGAATACGTGTGACCTATCACGAATAAATACCATCCATCTAATCCATCATTACATAGTTCTTCTTGCAGATACCGTTCTTGAATGCGGTTTTCCCACTACACTGAATTCTCGCTTAACCTTTCAAAAGAACCTAAGTAACATTTTTTCATGAATTAATTTGAATATTGCAATCAACAGACAAATGTGAAAGCTTTTGAATGTAGTACTCAAATTAATTCATGAAAAAAATGTTACTTAGCTCCTTTTGAAAAGTTAAGCGAGAATTGTTATCCATCCGATCCACAATAACACTATACTTGTTAAGGGTGTCATAAACTTCTTCTTCTTCTTTTTATTAGTATTACATCCCCCTCTGGGACATGGACGCCTCGCAGCTCAGCTTTCCAAGCATTTCCACAGTTATTAACTGTGAGGTTCCTAAGCCACCCTAGCAGCACGCATGTTTTACATATGTGACTGCAACTTATATGTGACCCGATTCAGTCACAACCAAGTTGCTGTAATAATTTTTGTCTGACTTGTGCTGCTCGGGCAAGTTACCATTTTTGCATTTCTATATCATGCAACTAATACGATGATACTTTCATGCCCAGGGAAGTCGAGAGAATTTCCAACCCGAAAATTTCTTAGACCGAACCGGGAGCCACCTTCAGCATGGTCTCTCAAACGCAAAGTTACAATCTCATGAACATGGATGTCTTACCACGAAAAACCCCAAACATGATTCCACCTTCGGGCGTCCCACCAAAGCCCACGGGTCTTATTGTGGGTATTCCATCAAACTCAGAAAGCATTCCAGCAGCAGCAGAGCTATATTGAATTCGATCCACAATAATACTATTCTTCTTGCGCAATTTTCTAACATGCAGAGGAAGAAACTCTTAAATTCGGACGTCTCACCAAAATTGTGACCTAGCCAAATCTACACTGTGTAACTTGAACTTCCACTGAGAATTACCCAACACACCCGGTATCTCTGCACCCGACTCAACGCGTTGAAACTTCAGCAGCAACTGACAGCTCGAATAACTGTAAAGCGTCTGCTGAAGTGTGCAAGCCATCTCCTCGATAGACAGGCTGATACACACCACACATCTTCCCTCCTCTCTCATAATTGATGAATAAAAACAAACAATTTGTAACGAACACAAACCTATATATTTTGGAAAGTTTCAAATTAACAAGAAACAAGAAAAGGAGGGTTAAGTGAATATATTCAACAACAACAATTCAACTGTCAAAAGTGCACAAATATAAACTTTAAAGAGTGGTAATAAAACATTAATACTGCATAGGCCATTCCGACATTAGTCTGAGTAAATTATAAATAACCCACCAAATTAATAATCTATTTCAAGATCAATATCTCTTCAGATACTACTTTGCACGGTCCCGATCCGCTTCCTATACATTCACTATGCGATCATCCCGATCCGCTTCCAATATTTCCATCATGCGGTCCTCCCGTACCGCTTCCAACATACTCACTTCGCGGTCATCCCTATCCGCTTCCAATATTTTCTTAGCGCGGTCATCCTGATCCGCTACCTACACAGTCAATGCGCGGTCATCCCGATCCGCTTCCAACATACTCACTTCGCGGTCATCCCGATCCGCTTCTAACAAATTCAATGCGCGATCATCCCGATCCGCTTCCAACATATTCAATATACGGTCATCCCGATCCGCTTCCAATATTTCCTTAGCGCGGTCATCCCGATCCGCTTCCTACACATCCAATGCGTGGTCATCCCGATCCGCTTCCAACATACTCACTTCGCGGTCATCCCGATCCGCTTCCAATATTTCCTTAGCGCGGTCATCCCGATCCGCTTCCTACACATCCAATGCGTGGTCACCCCGATCCGCTTCCAACATACTCACTTCACGGTCATCCCGATCTGCTTCCAACATACTCACTTCGCGGTCATCCCGATCCGCTTCCAACATACTCACTTCGCGGTCATCCCGATCCGTTTCTAACAAATTCAATGCGCGGTCATCCCGATCCGCTTCCAACATACTCTCTTCGCGGTCATCCCGATCAACTTCTAACATATTCAATGCGCGGTCATCCCGATCCGCTTCCAACATATTCAATACGCGGTCATCCCGATCCGCTTCCAATATTTCCTTAGCGCGGTCATCCCGATCCGCTTCCTACACATTCAATATGCGGTCATCCCGATCCGCTTCCAATATTTCCTTAGCGCGGTCATCCCGATCCGCTTCCTACACATTCACTGCGCGGTCATCCCGATCCGCTTCCAACATACTCACTTCGCGGTCATCCCGATCCGCTTCTAACATATTCAATGCGCGGTCATCCCGATCCGCTTCCAACATACTCTCTTCGCGGTCATCCCGATCCGCTTCCAACATACTCACTTCGCGGTCATCCCGATCCGCTTCCTACACATTCAATGCGCGGTCATCCCGATCCGCTTCCAACATACTCTCTTCGCGGTCATCCCGATCAACTTCTAACATATTCAATGCGCGGTCATCCCGATCCGCTTCCAACATATTCAATACGCGGTCATCCCGATCCGCTTCTAATATTTCCTTAGCGCGGTCATCCCGATCCGCTTCCTACACATTCAATGCGCGGTCATACCGATCCGCTTCCAACATACTCACTTCGCGGTCATCCCGATCCGCTTCTAACATATTCAATGCGCGGTCATCCCGATCCGCTTCCAACATATTCAATACAAGGTCATCCTGATCCGCTTCCAATATTTCCTTAGCGCGGTCATCTCGATCCGCTTCCTACACATTCAATGCGCGGTCATCCTGATCCGCTTCCAACATACTCACTTCGCGGTCATCCCGATCCGCTTCTTACATATTCAATGCGCGGTCATCCCGATCCGCTTCCAACAAACTCACTTCGCTTCCAACATAATGGATCTCTTCTTTTTAAGATGATTGTCTGTGGTATTTCTTCTGGAGGAATTTGCGGAAGAAACTCTGGAGTGACTTTGACTGGTCTGGAGGGAGGAATTTTCGAAGGAATTTCCGAAAGAACTTCTGGAGGTATTTCCGGGAGAGCTCTTGGGAGAAACTATTTTAGGACGTTCTGAAGGAATTTTTGGAAGAATTCTTGGAGTAATTTCTGGAGAAGTTGTAAAGAAACTTATAGAGGAATATTAAAAGGAAGTTTTGGAGGAGTAACCGAAAGATCTTCTGGAGGAATTCTTGAAAAAGCTTCAGAAGGAATTTGTGAAAGAAAAATCCGGACGAGTCTTAGAAGAAATCACTTGCAGACTTTTGAAGAAAGTCCTGGACGAATTGCTTTAGGAACACCTGGAAGAATTTCCAAAACCTCCTGGGGGAATTGTCGAAGGCCATCTAGAAAGAATTTCCGGGATGGCCAAGGGCTGAAAGCCTCTTTAATAAAGATATATAAAAAAAACTTCCGGGAAGCTTCCGGAGAATTTTCGAAAAAAAAACTTTTGAAGGGATTTCTGATTGAATTTGTTGAAGAACTCCTGGAGAAAATTCAGAGGATCTTCGGGAGTAATTTCCAACGGAATTGCTGGAGGAGTTTTCTCGTACTCCTGGAGGTATTTCCGAATAAATTTCAAAAGGAACTCTTGGAGGAATTTCTTGAGGAAGTTCTGGAGGAGATTTTGGAGGAACTTCTGGATCAATTTTAGGAGGAATTCCCGAAGCATTTTCGCAAGGAACGCCTGCAAAAGTTTCGTGAGGAACTGCTGGAGAAATTTCTTGATAAACTCGTGGACACACCACACACAAATACCAATCAAACTCTCTTTATTGAACTCTGTCTTCATCACTCTCTGAAACGATGCTTGCAAAGACGATTATTCCTTTTCCATGTTTTGATTCTTATTCTTCTTTTCTTTACGGTTGACCATCGAATTTCAATAGTTTGTTTCGGCTTCGCTTCGGACCGACAGAGGGCTCACCTGAACAGAGAAGGACCAAATGTTCAGTTTCGGACTCCAATAGGGCTCAAATGGTCAGTTTGAGTTGCACTTCGGACCGACAGGAGGCTCACCTGGACAGAGAAGGACCAAATGTTCAGTTTCGGCTTCGCTTCGGACCGACAGGAGGCTCACCTAGACAGAGAAGGATCAAATGTTCAGTTTCGGCTTTGCTTCGAACCGACAGGGGGCTCACCTGGACAGAGAACGACCAAATGTTCAGTTTCGGCTTCGCTTCGGACCGACAGGAGGCTCACCTGGACAGAGAAGGATCAAATGTTCAGTTTCGGCTTACTTTTGGACCGACAGGGGGCTGACCTGGACAGAGAAGGACTAAATGTTAAGTTTCGGCTTGGCTTCGGACCGACAGGGGGCTCACCTGGACAGAGAAGGACCAAATGTTCAGTTTTGGCTTCGCTTCGGACTGACAGGGGGCTACCTGGACAGAGAAGGACCAAATGTTCAGTTTCGGCTTCACTTCGGACTGCCAGGGGGCTCATCTGGACAGAAAAAGACCAAATGTTCAGTTTCGGCTTCCTTTTGGACCGACAGGAGGCTCACCTGGACAGAGAAGGACCAAATGTTCAGTTTTGGCTTCGCTTCGGACCGACAGGGGGCTCACCTCGACAGACAAAGGCCCAAATGTTCAGTTTCGGCTTCGCTTCGACCGACAGGGGGCTCTCCTGGACAGAGAAAAACCAAATGTTCAGTTTCGACTTCGCTTTGGACCGACTGGAGGCTCATCTGGGCAGAGAAAGACCAAATGTTCAGTTCCGGCTTCGCTTCGGACCGACAGGAGGCTAATCTAGACAGGGAAGGGCCAAATGGTCAGTTTCGGCTTCGCTTCGACCGACAGGAGAAGGACCAAATGGTCAGTTTCGGCTTCACTTTGGACCGACAGGGGGTCACCTGGACAGAGAAGGACCAAATGGTCAGTTTCGGCTTCACTTCGGACCGACAGGAGGCTCACCTGGACAGAGAAGGACCAAATGGTCAGTTTTGGCTTCACTTCGGACCGGCAGGGAGCTCGCCTGGATAGAGAAGGACCAAATGTTCAGTTTCGGCTTCGCTTCGAACGACAGGAGGCTCATCTAGACAGGGAAGGACCCAATGGTCAGTTTCGGCTTCGCTTCGAACCGACAGGGGGCTCACCTCGACTGAAAAGGACCAAATGTTCAGTTCCGGCTTCGCTTCGGATCGACAAGAGGCTCACTTAGACAGAAAAAGACCAAATGTTCAGTTTCGGCTTCGCTTCGAACCGACAGGGGGCTCACCTCGACTGAAAAGGACCAAATGTTCAGTTCCGGCTTCGCTTCGGACCGACAAGAGGCTCACTTAGACAGAAAAAGACCAAATGTTCAGTTTCGGCTTTGCTTCGGACCGACAGTGGGCTCACTTGAACAGAGAAGGAAAAAATGTTCAGTTTCGGATTTGACAGGGCCAACAAGGGGGCTCGCCTAATTGGCGAACCGATTTCGTTCTTTTCTTGCTATTTCGTTCTTCGGCTTGAAGTTTTCTTTCTCTGGAAGGTTTTTTTTAAAATACTATTTGGATCTCCGGTGTGAAGAGAGGATTATCACGTGGAAATAATTATTGATTTACTTGATTTTCTCAATACCTCCATTCCACAAAGTTCATGTAGAATACTTCATATGGGATAGCAATATTCTTACACAAAAAGCTTCTGAATGTATCTGAGAGTACGTGTTATGATGATGTTATGTTTTTCTTCTGTATTTACAAGCCCCATCCCAGGCCGCACCTTTTTTTTTTAAACAAACTTAAATCTATCGAAGTTTAGCAACACTAACCATAAACAAAATTTAGGTAAAAGAAATATTGTTTTCTAAATACGGAATCCACGCGGGGCTCTAACTAGTTGACCGTTTTGTATCACATTCTGTCCATAGCACCAGTGCACAAAATAGAATGGAATAAAAATGCAGTCCGTAAAAAAGAGTTTTTTTCCTCATTAGCTTGAGCAACCCTAAACTCCATATTTTCTTTTTTGATTTCTGTAAGCCTCGTTGGAGGCTCGTTATGTAAAATTCATCTCTTCAGAATTCGTTGCAAAAATAACTTTTAACGGTGATTGCAAATTGGTATTGATATAATATTGTATTGATGTCAAATGGATTGGATACTATTGAGGATACAAGCAGAACCTATCCGACATTTGAGAAAAAAGAAGCCATTTCGTACTCAAGCCATCGGAGATGCTCCACAACCTGAAACACTTTGCTCGTGCACACAAGCTCAAGTGCACAGGAACACAAGTACCCTTCCAGTAACTTGAATTTTAATAACGGGGGAGTCCACTCGAATGCCGCCAGCTCGTAATGCAACATTATCCGCCCAATTTGTCATCCTGTGCCAAGAGTAATCACTCATCGTAATTACTTTTCCGTTCTACCAACCATAAACTATCATCTGGCGCACAGGGCTAAGGCGCTGTACCAAATATACCGCCCGCCGTAAGACCCGGTCCCAAGATTCATAATTTTCCCTCGACGCAACAGACAACCTTAAGCTTCTCGTCTTAAATACTCCTCATCTGTCGAGTCGCTCGCTCGAAACTCGTCCAGATTAATGTGCTCCTGTTGGACGGAGTCGACCCCGTCGTTGTCGTCGTCGTCCCTACTACAGTCTCGAGTCTGCAAGCAAAATAGAATTAAAATCCTAGACAAATTTATCTCCGCGTGTCCTCCCTCAGACCGATGGCACAGATTTCTGGAAAAACGAGAATGATACAAGGATCTACAGAAGCAGTTTCCGGCTATCTTTCATCTTGAGCTGCAACCGGGAGCTGGTTCTCCGAAGCTACGCAATGCACAATTGGTCGAGTTCCGGAAAAGCTTCAAAAACGATCACGTTCAAATTTCAATTCGATGAAGAAATTATTTGAAAAAAAAACACACTTTCAATACGTTTTCCTTGCGTTGTCATTAATATTTTTGGAAAACACTTTTCGCAAAACGGGTTAAATGTTAAAATTGCTGTATTGTATTTTGACAGTTTCCACCATTATTTCCAACAGTGCATTATAGAGCAAAAGGAATCTGACTCAGCATGTTGTACCAAGTGGAGTGCATTTCTTAGCTTCTTAGCCGGGAACATGACTTGGCAGGATACACTTTTTAAGCGAAGCAACACGAATAATCTGCCAGATTTGGCATGCATTCCGTCGCTGCATTATGCGCTCTTTACGTTCATTTCGGAATTTAAGTGACACACAACCTCTTCTCCTACCAACGCAGCGTTGATAATGGGGACATGTTTTTCGTGTGGTTTGCCGAAACAAATTGCATCTGCTGCTCGGGATAAACGACATCGTTGCATCGCTTGGATACGGTGTGATCCATCATGGCTAGGAGAATTATAAAATGGTAAATTGCGGTGATCATTGCACTGGCATGTCACTCCGTGTGGAGATGCTGCATATTGCTGCGTTTGTAGAATGAAAAAAAATCTCAGCGAACTACCTTGGTACTTATTTATTGACAGCAATTACCGACTGGAATTCGTTTTACGGTTTGTTCAAGTTTTTCGCTACACGAGCGAGACAAAATTGGATTTTTTACAGGACCTTTATAATATAGAGCAGCGGTTCTCAACCTGGGGTACATGTACCCCTGGGGGTACCTTCGCTGGCCCTAGGGGGTACCTCAGACAAAAATGCGTAATGGCGGACGTATTACAATTCCAATCAAAACCCATTGATATAGTTTTGATAATTGTGTATTTTTATTTCAAAAATTTATATTGCTCATAATATGCAATGCGATCAATAAATCCCAATTGAATTCTGCCTTCCACAACCAGCACAATGTATATAGGGCTGCGGAACAAAAGATCGAACGAACAAAATGATTTTTTTTTCACTAATGCTCGGTTGCTTCGTTGCAAGAGGTTTAGAAGCATCCTTCTACGCATCTCTTCCAAGCAGCTTGAAGGCCTTCTTTCAAGAGGCATGGAAACCTCCTTTCAAGAGATGTGGTAGCCTTCTTTAAAGAGGCTCAAAAATCCCTTTTAAGAGGCCCAAAAGCCTCCTTTCAAGAGGCTCGGAAGCCTTCCTTTCAAGAAGCTCAAAATATTTCTTTTCTAGAGGTTCAAGAGCCTCCTTTTCTAGAGGCTCAAAAGCCTCCGTTCAAGAGGCTCAAAAGCATAATTTCAAGAGGCTCAAAAGCCTCCTTCCAAGAGGCTCGGAAGCGTCCTTTCAAGAGGTTCGTAAGCCTCCTTTCAAGAGGCTCGGAAGCTTTCTTTCAAGAGGCTCGGAAGACTTACAAGAGGCTCGGAAACCTCCTTTCAAGAGGCTCGGAAGCCTATTTTCAAGAGGCTCGGAAGCCGCCTTTCAAGAGGCTCAAAATCCCTTTCAAGAGACTCAAAAGCATCCTTTCAAGAGGCTCAAAAGCCTCCCTCTAAGAGGCTCTAAAGTGTCCTTTCAAGAGGTTTGGAAGCCTTCTTTTAAGAGGCTCGGAAGCCTTACAAGAGGCTTGGAAGCCTCCTTTCAAGAGGCTCAAAATCCTCATTTTCTAGAGGCTCAAAATCTTCCTTTGAAGAGGCTCGGAAGCCTCCTTTCAATATCCTTCCAAGAGGCTCTTTTCAAGAGGCTCAGAAGCCTACTTTTAAGAGGCTCAGAAGTCTCCTTTCAAAAGGCTCAAAAGCCTCCTTCCAAGAGACTCCTATCAAGAGGCTCGGAAGACTCCTTTCAACATCCGGAAGCCTTCTTCCAAAAGGCTCGGAAGCCTTCTTTCAAAAGGCTCGGAAGCCTACTTTCAAAAGGCTCGGAAGCATTCTTTCAAGAGGCTCGGAAGCCTCTTTTCAAGAGGTTTGAAAGTCTCCTTTCAAGAGGCTCAAAAACCTCCTTCCAGGCTCAAAAGCCTCCTTACAATAGGCTCAATAGCCTCCTTCCAAGAGGCTCGGAAGCCTCCTTCCAATATCTTTTCAAGAGGCTCGGAAGCCTCCTCTCAATATCTTTTCAAGAGGCTCGGAAGCCTCTTTTGAAGAGGCTCAGAAGCCTACTTTCAAGAGGCTCAGAAGTCTTCTTTCAATAGGCTCAAAAACCTCCTTCCAGGCTCAGAAGCCTTCTTCCAAGAGGCTCGGAATGCTCTTTCAAGAGGCTCGGAAGCCTCATTTCAAGAGGCTCAAAAGCATCCTTTCAAGAGACTCAAAAGCCTCCTTCTAAGAGGCTCGGAAGCGTCCTTTCAAAAGGTTCGGAAGCCTTCTTTCAAAAGGCTCGGAAGCCTCTATTAAGAGGTTTGAAAGTCTCGTTTCAAGATCCTTTCAAGAGGCTCAAAAACCTCCTTCTAGGCTCAGAAGCCTCCTTTCAATAGGCTCAATAGCCTCCTTCCAAGAGGCTCGGAAGGCTCCTTTCAAGAGGGTAGGAAGCTACATTTCAAGAGACTTAAAAACATCCTTTCAAGAGGCTCAAAAGCCTACTTCTAAGAGGCTCGGAAGCGTCCTTTTAAGAGGCTCAGAAGTCTCCTCCTTTCAAGAGGCTCGGAAGGCTCCTTTCGAGAGGCTCGGAAGCCTTCTTTCAAGAGGCTCGGAAGCCCTCATTCAAGAGGCTTGGAAGCGTCGTTTTAAGCTGCAAAAGAAGCCTCCTTTTTAGTGGCTCAAAAACCGCCTTCAAGAGGCTCGGAAGCCTCTCTACAAGAGGCTCAGAAGCCTCTAATGAAGAGGCGCGGAAGTCTACTTCAAAGGGATTCAAAAGCTTAAAGGAGCTTCCCTTCAAAGGGTTCGGTATTATTCTTTCAAAAGGATTGGAAGCCTAATTTCGAGAGGGGGTACCTCAATTAATGCAAAAGTTCCAAGGGGTACCTCTCAAGAAAAAGGTTGAGAACCGCTGATATAGAGAGTCAGAAGAAAGTAAAAAATACAGAAAGCTTTTAATTTCACAAACTTTTCATAGAGGTCCGTTCAAAAAGTGAGCAAATTTACGAATACACCCGATTCTGTTTTTACACGGATTTTTTTTACAAGGCCGTGTAAAAAAATCCCATACAAATTTGCTCCATTTTGCATGATTCGTCGAGAAATCATAAAACATTTTTACACGGATTTTCAAATTTTGAACTGAAAACTTTTTTTACACGGAACCCATCCCCCGTGTAAAAAAAGAATCGGGTGTACTGTTCATGGAAGAATACAGGATCATAAGCATTACAGTGTGGTACGATTAACGTAGATAAATAATCATATTCTAGAGATTTCGATTTCATTATACGCCATATAAACACAATCCTTAAGTGCAAAAAGAGAGCAACATAGATTCTTCAATGCTAAAGAAATTCAATCCTGAACCGAATGATGTCATCCACCACGATGAGCAGTTCCTTCCTGAATCAACTTGGCATGCATCTCGGAATTTCGAAGAATTTGATAAAATGGGCAATGACATACTCTTTAATATTCGTGTTTTAACTTTCATCTGAAAACAAATTCGTGTGAAGCCTCAAAATCGTCACGACAATTCGCATTTTGTTAACAACCTGCTTTTAGCATTTTTAACTGATTTGGAACTGATGATATACATCATACTCGTTTTATACTATCAAGACTTCACCCATCTCAAAAGCTTATTAGCATGACTATTGTCATCAGATTTTCCCTAAATAATTTTAGTGGTGTATTGAAGTCACTCGATGCACTCGATAGAAATATGACAGTAAAATTTCGTGTTAAAATTATATGTACGATACGTCTCAGCTTCCACAACCTTATTGCGTCTATTTTTTGCGTGCTTTGAATCCGTGGTGAATTTGCTTTCTTTAGATTGCTTATCATTCGATTCAAACTCGAAGCTGCTGAAGTCCCACTGATAGCAACAGCTTGCCTTGCATCTAGCTTCTGAGTCACTTGGTTGTGTGAACTTGGAGGAAGCTTGCGTTATCCAGTCGCAGATGTTCGTCCACCAGTATTCATTTTTTTGCGTTTAGCGCTTACCACAAAAAAAGACCGATCTTACGATGGAAACGCTTCGAGGACATGCAACCGTCTTGTATATTATGCCGCGATTGTTCCTTTCTTGAGCCCTCTGGATGTCGATCTCATACATCATTCACTATTTTTGCTTACTTCGAAGAGAATAAACAAACTCACTAGTAGACCTGTGCGCCACCGCGCCACGCTGCTGCCGCCGACACTTATTGACGTACGCCGACGCCGGTCAAGGTGTTGGCGGCGCGCCATACGCCGGAATTTTGTATTTCATGCCGATGATTGGCCAACGCAAAAATCACAGTATGCAGTTTGTTTGAATTTACCGAACCAAGGCAACCTATCAGGCATTAATTAAATAGCTGTTATAACTTAAGCAGATTTGTTTGCTTTTATCTCTTTCACTTTTACCCGCATTGGCGTGTTAAATGTTAGATCATCCAAGATCTTTTTGTCTACAGAAAGCAATAATGGTAACTTGGCTTCTGAAGCTGGAATACGATGGGGCACATGACCCATCAAATTGAACATTTCCTTCACTCTCCTTGTACTTAAATAGCCAGAATTGCTGTAAAAATAACGGTTTTGATTTATTTTGATAAACAATTTCCAAAGAAATTTCTTGGTATTCCTGAATTAATTTCTGAAGCAAGTCCTGAAAGAAGTTCTGAAGGAATACCTGAAGAAAATTCTTAGAGTCTTGAGGAATTTCGGAATTTATCTCCGTCTGGAAGATTTTCTGAAGGAAACTCTGGAGAAACTTCCGAAGGAATTCTTGAAGGAATGTCCAAATAAATTCTTTAAGAAATTTAAGCATGTCGGTAATTCTTTTAGAAGTTCCTTTGAAAATTGCTCATTGTCAGAATTAATTGTAGGAGAGTTTTTTAAGAATCTCCAGAAAAATTGGTTTCATTTGTGGAGGTTTTTTGAAGGAATTCCTGGAGAAAATCCCGATCGAATTCCTGGCGGAACTTTTGAAGGTATACTAGAATGAGTTTCTTGATGACTTGCCGAATAAATTTCCTAAAGAATTGTTAAAGGTATTCACGAAAAAAATATGTAGAAATTTTTGAAGGAGCTCCTGCTGTAAGGTCCCAAGGAATTCTTGAGAATATTCGAATATCCGCAATCTCAGGCGTGGTAGCGGGTCACTTTTTAGTGACTTGGTCACTTTTTTTTGGCAAGTCACTAAAAAGTCTCTTTTTTTCGAGCTCAAATCACTAAAGTAACTATTTTCAACTATTTTGGCTAATTTTAATTTTGGCCAATTCCTAGAGTTCATGGCGGAAATTGAATGACGGATCGGAAAAAATGACCGCTAAGTGCCTTTTGGTCCGAAAGTTGCTCTTAACTTCTTCGTGACTTAATATTCGCTTTGAAACTTGGCCAACCGTTTAACTTGGTGTTCTTATGGGATTTTCGACAATAATTTATTGAAAGAGTTTCATGTCAAAGTTTATAAACTATAAGTGATGCAAACAGAATGTGCACAGGGATTTGTTGATTTTATAAGTTTTTTTCAAAAACTATTAAATTTCATTTCGTATCAATTGAACTGTTTACGTTTAGATTAATATTTTCAATTTTAGATATACTTTCCAGTGTTTCGAGGAAACCGAAAGTGAGCAAGGGGTTGGTCGAAAGGTCAATAATGCATTCCTATTATTGATTCCTAGTCACTATTTTGAAGGACATTGGTCGCTACCAGCCCTGCAATTTCAATATTTTGGGAGTTTTTCTTAGGATGTAGTTTTGATTCTAGAGTCAAAACTGAATTTGTTTTACTACTATCCGGGTTTTTGAAGAAATTCCAGGAGAAATATAGGAATTTCTATGTAAATTCCAAAAGCTGTTTTTCCTTCGAATATTCCTTCAGAAACTCATTTTAAAATTCTGTTCGAAAATCTTTTCAGGTTCTTTTTCGGTTATTCCTTCAACAATTGAGTCGGAAATTTCTTCAGGAATTTCTTCGAAAATTTCTTTAGAAAAGCCACCAAGAACTAATTTGGACATTTATCCAGGGATTCCTTCAGAAACCCATCCGGAAAGGCATTTGTAATATTTTCAGAAATTCTTTTGGAACTTCCTCCAGGAAGTATTTAGAAAATTACTTCAGTAAACCATACGAAATTAGTACAGGAATAGTTCCGGAATGAATTCGAATTTGGAGAAATTTCTAAGGGTATTTGAGAGTTAAATAAAAAAAAAACACTTAAAACGTTTTAAAAAATGAAGGAATTTACAAACAAAATTTCCGAAGAATAGAAATAGAAGATAGAATTTCTGAAGATAGAAGATCCAATGGAAATTCTGAAGAGATTCCCGAAATAATTCTTAAAGTAATTTAAAAGGAAATTTTCGAAGGTCTACAGGAATTTCTGGAAGAGTTGCTAAAGAAATATCCGAAGGGATTCCTATAAGAAATTTGAAAAGAAGTCCTGAAGAAAATTTTCAAATAAATTCCAGAGGGAAATTTCTAAAGAATATCAAAAATATCTTCCTAGAGTTTCCGAAATGTTTTGATGAATTACTGGAAGATTTTCTATTAGAAATTTCTGAAGAATTTCTCCCAAATGGATTTTCGAATGTATTCCTAAAACTATGTCCGTAGGTATTCTCATAGAACTTCTTGAAGGATTTTCCATGAGTATCTAATTCTTAAAGGAATCCTTAAACATAGTTTCGAATGAATTACTGAAGAAATTCCCAAAAAGACTCCGTAAAGGAATTTCCGAAGAAATCCCTCAAGTAGAAGGAAATTCCTGATGGAACTTTTGAAGAAATTTCGAATTACGGAAATTTTGAAGGAATTTCCAAACGAATTTCTGGATTTATATCCGAAGTTCTTTCGATTGAACTCATATGCTGTGATGCGGAAATGTCCTAGTGGAGGATGTATTGTAAACTTTTGCTGTGTAAATACAAGCTATAGCTATTAGGATGTTCCACCCATCAGTCTGACTGAGGCTAGCAATTGTACAAAAAACCCTAAAATTAATAAAAAGCATGAAATGCCGATTCACGCCGCCGCCGCCGAACATTGCTTACGGCGTGACGCCGCCGCCGTTCACAAATACTTCGCGCACAGGTCTAGTACCGACCGCTTTTTTTGTAGTACCGGGACTACCGGTACTTGAGTGTTTTTACTGTTGTCGGCTTTTGAAGTCAATTTTCTCTCTTCGTTCTCTACACGGGTAAAAATCCGTTCCCGGAAATGAGAAAATAATTCATGATTTCATGAATCCAACGTGTTTTCATGTTATGAAAATACACCATGAATATAAATCATGATTTCATGATTTATTTTCGCGTAACGCAACCAATGCGTTACGATTTGGATGTTGTGATCGAAAAATAAAAAATAAAGTTCAACAGGGGTTTTGAACTCGAGTGCACTGAGTGAGAGTCCGGCGTGCTACCTTTCAGCTGTTCTCACTTCTTGGGAAGGGAGTGTTCGAAGTATAACCGGTTATGCATTTTGTCGACTGATGAAGATTGCGTAGTACCATGAATAATGTTCCTGAAATCATGAATTATAATCATGATTTCATGAACTGGCATGATGCATGATTTCATGATTTTATATTCATGATTGTGGGTATGCATTTGTTTCCGTGTATACATTCGATAACAAAACAAGAGTTTTATTGTGACATAGATACGGGTTCAGCTCTTTAACATTTTGATGATTTTCCGAATTTTCCTGCAATTTTCTCCAGAAGTTAAAATTTTATTGGCTTAGTAAGTTGGGCATTCAAAATGCATTATATTAATATATAAAAATCATCGGTTCGTTGTATCTTAGAAACTGTAAAAACATAAATATTGGAACCAAGGTGTTTACATAATCGTTGGTACTTTCATTTATTTACCAGATCTTTAACATATATACATTTTTTTCAAAGATTAAATTTTATTGTTTTCTCGTTCTCGTTCTCGTTGGCGTTCAGTAACGGTATTTTCGGTACCAGTACTACCGTTACTACAACCCTAAATGTGATGGTCAGTGAGCTTCAACTTACTTGCAACCATCGTCGGGGGCAGTTTCAAGTAATTTTGTAAGTTATGTATCACATACTGTACTGATGACCACATCCACGACAGTCTATCACAATACCGGCCATTACAGACAAGCTTTTGTCAAGATACATGATAAATTTTCGTGTTACTATCGAGATTTTTCAAAGTGCAGCAACAACAACGAAATATTTTTGACGTAAACTACGTTTAAGGGGAAGACTCAGAATTTCAAAATTCGAGACCGTCACGAAATTAGGATAGACTTCAAACGCTAATAGCGTCTTTATCTTTCGATGGATTTTCGACATTTGCTTATTAATCGATTCGGAAACTCTCCAGCAATTTGCCGATTCGATTGATACTATTGATTATCAACGTTAAATTATTGAAAATGTTACATCTTTCCAAACCGGGTGAAAAATTCAGAAATAATCAATCCCGTTCATAAATCCTCAACACGGACATCAGATTGCAGTAAGGTACGGGCTTTTTGATCCACTGCTTCGTTTTCCCTGTGTATAAAAAGCCCCGTGTTTCGCGTGCCCGCGTCATTTTCATTCATGAAATTTTCACGCGAAACTGTGGCGTCAGCATTGATGTTTGCTACAATTTTTTTTCACTATGCCGATTTGTCTGTCGTCGGTAGGGAGTGATGTTTTCACGCAAGATTTCGACTTTGGTTCTGTCGCTATGAGTGACATTATTAAAGATAAATCGGTTCTTTGGAAAATCACCATTTGTTCTAGAGAAAGTTGATCCGAAATTAATTCTCTACACAATCGCTGGGCAACGGCAGACAGTTTGGTCGTAAAGAATCAGCGGAATCATAAGCAGAAAGACGCTGCAATGAACTTTTGATTGGCATGGATGGAAGGCGTTATCCCTTCGGCTGTCGTCGGCGAAAAGTGGAATTTTGACGCAAGATTCTTACTGAAAAGGGTTGACGTTGCAACAATTCACCGACGACCGCCGCCGATGCCGACGCTGGGATCGTTCTCCGCGACAGCTTGAACAAAATGGCCCGCGCGCGCGGGAAGCACCTTTCTTGTAATCAATAAAGTAAGCCCATTAGTCCCGCCTCTTTGTTATCGGTATGAGTGCAAATATTATTGGGCGTGGCTACATGTTTTACTTTATTGCTTGCATGAAAGCTGCTTTCCCACGCGCGTGAGCCATTTCGTTCGATATATCGCGGAGAGGGTAGAGCGGTCCCAGCATCAGCATAGGTGCGCTTCATTTGGTCGAAATTTCGTGAGAAGCGGCCCAAACGGTTATCTATCAGCATCGGTGATGGTCTTCGGCGTTCTTGCTGCAAAAAAATTATTCCCATGGATGGCGTGGGTAGCGCTTCCAACGGAAAGTTTGCGGCTGAAAATTCAACATTTTAAGTTTAAACGGACATTCCGAAATATTTCCCGTGCAAATTCAAAATGGTTTATTATGATATTTTTTGATTTCTTTTGCAAATTTAGAGCAGTTTCTTGAGGAAATTTTAAAAAATCTTATGGATATTCCAAAGAATTTTCTAAATAATTTTCGGTGGAAATTATGGAGAATTTTCAGTTGAAATTTTTGTAAATTTCAAGTAAAAAATACGAATAAATTTTCATGAAAGCTACGAAGGCTTCTTATGAAAATTGCAATTTTTTGGTGGAAACTCAAACAGTTTTTGAAGGGAAATTCAAATATTTTCTCGTGGTAGATTTCAACAATTTATTTAGAAATTCCGAAGATTTTCCATCGATAATTCCAAAGAATTTGCATTAGAACTGCCGAAGAAATTTACGAGGAATTTTTCATTCCGAAGAATTTGTCTTATATGTCCAAAGAGTTCCTCGCGAAAACTCTGAAAAATTTCCGAAATTAAAAAAAAATTCCGGGTACTTCCCAGAAAATCTCCAGTGGATATTCTGAAGGGTTTCTTGCGGAAATTTCGGAAAATTCCCTTTACAAGTTCCAAAGAATATCTTTTGGGTATTCCAATAACTTTTTCTTGGATATTCCAAAATGCTTTCTTTGTAAATTCCAAAAAAAATCCGTTGAAGTACGACTTAATTTCCATAGTTTCCAAAGAAGTGCCTGCCGAAAATAAAAAAAAAAACCTGTAGAATCTGAAATAATATCCAAGTGAAGATTTTGAAAAGTTTTTATAGAATACTTTGGAGAATTTTCCTGCTCAACACAGAAGATTATTTGGTGAAATTTATGACTTTTACTTCAGTGAAATTCATTACATTTTTATGGAGAAATGCCCAAAATTATTTCGGTAAAGTCATGCAAAAAAAAAAACGGAAAATCCTAAAACAAATCAACAAGTGAACTTCGCCCAAACCTGCTGTATAAATCGTTTTCAAGAAAATAAAAAAATAAATTAAAAAGGTCTACGTAGACTTTTGGTATACCCCCCCCCCCCCCCCCAGTCCACCTTCGTAGACTATCGTAGACTTTTTCGAAACCCCTCCCCCCTCAAGAGTCCACGTGGTTTATGGACAGCCCCTAAACAAACAAAACTCGAGAATTTAACAATTTTGACTTAATTACATAAATACCTATATCAGTTACTTTCAAAATGTAAATTTTAATTGTCGTATCCAACAAATTTCATGTTTTGAATATTGCTCGAAACCAGTGTTGTCTCAAAAGTAATCAAAAGAACAATTTTGTAATACTCATGTATGATGGGACTTGCTAGGTTCTTCATTTCACCAAACTGTTTTACGTAGTCTACGTCGGGCAGTCGTGTCTTGTACACAACCCTTATGATTTTTTATCTTGGTTTGGTCTTAGCTTTGGCCGTTGTTTAGGTTTCTCTGAATCTTCTGAAATCGGTTACAATGGGCCAAGAAATGGTATAAATATCTCACATTTAAAAAAAATAATTTGAAAATTGTGGAGCGGATTATTTTTATTTCTGAACACTATTATTGCCAGTTGACCAAATTCCGAAGGGCCCTTTCGCTCTAGTGGCTTATACCGGGGTAGGGAAAGGATGGTTGCTCATTTCTTTCAAAAAACTCCACGTAGTACGAAAAATAATCATCGTGTTTGCATACACACCAGCGGCATTTCTGATTCCAGCAGACTAGAAATTCAATGAGAAAAAGGGGAAAATATACGATGGGTAGTGATAATGTACGTTGCTAAAATGACTACTTTGGATATCATTTCTCATGCCTCATAGATTAGCAAAATTTATCCGCAATACAGCACGTGCTATCAAAGCATTCATCGCATCACTTCACCACTTGGCGCTCTTGCTTCCGATGGCGATTCCGGTCACTTCAAAGTTGGATTCATTGACCCAACGTAATGCAACAGTGCCTTCAAAACACTGACGGACCCATTCTAAAGTTGGATTTTTTTATCCGAATAGATCCGATAGCAGTTTCGACGCTATTTTTTTAAGAATTGAATTTTATTGAGCCAATCATTTGGAATTTGTATATAATTTTTCACGATTTTCAAATCCCCCTTCTCCGAAATGTAATTTAAAATACGTCAGTTCCTTCAATTGAGAAATATAGTCGTTATGGACTGGAAGGAATCTTTCGGCAATTTTTATGAACTTCTAGCCCTATCTGGATGTTTTTACAGATTCCATACGATGATCCAGAAATGCTCACGACTCTTCAAGGTTTCATACATATTTTGCCATAATAACTGCAAAAATTTCACAAAATTTCAAAACTTTTCAATGAAGCATCTTCAATCCACTAAACTTTTAAAGCTTACTTTATATGTGAGATTAAAATGTTGTTTGAATATAAAATATTGCACATTTTTCCTTAGTAAGAGAGGGGAGCCCAAAAAATATTTCGGTGCTTGGAATCCACGCTACGGCTCTTCTGGCAGATTTTTGAATTATATACTTGACAAATTTTCTAAATAAAATTCAGTGTATAGACATTTGGTGTCGGTTTTGTGACTTTGTCAAGTAAATAATTTTAATTTATTTATTGGGCGTAATTTTTGATATTTCGAGTACTGACAAACCAAGGGGGCTTAGTTAGACGTTGAATAAATCAAGGGTGCAGCAACTCTGGTAAGGTATTAAGTATGTATTTAATGAACTGATTTTTATATGACATTTTTTTGGCACAGTGTAGTTCTGTGTGGCCCTTCCTTAGCCGTGCGGTAAAGTGCGCGGCTACAAAGCAAGACTATGCTGAAGGTAGCTGGGTTTTTCGGGTTGGAAATCTTTTCGACTTCCCTGGGCATAGAAGTATCATCGTGTTAGCCTCATGATGTAGGAATGCATTATTAATGAGAACAAAGTGCAACAGAAAACGAAAATCGTTGCCAGTAAAAGTGGTACATTTACATTTATAAAATCATTCAAAACGACAGTAAACCCTCTTGAAACTCAAAATAGGATTAAAAACTGTTGAGAAAACATCCATGTTGACGAATTTTCTGTACCACATGTACCACTTTTTCAGGCAACGAAATGGCCATTGTGATATATACCAGTAATTAAAAAGTGCATATCTCTAGATTTAGATGTCAAAAATCAGTTATTCGTCATTCCTACGCTAGATCTTTGCATATAGAAGCCATTAGTGAAATAAATTTGAAAATGTTTTATGTGCCACGAACGCAAAAAAGGTAACTTGACTTTTTTTCCTGTTTGGATGTGCCACTGCGACCAGTTATTAGATCCTAGATCTATTGTAACATTACCCGTATCCTTAGTTGTATAAAAGTGCATGTCGAATCCAATGCTATTGAGAAGCAATGAAGCATCGGTTTCGATACAGATTTTGTTTAGTTCTTCTCAGAAGCTTCAAAAGGAATGAAAAAATAAAAACCTCGCAGTTAACAAATGTGAAAGTTCTTAATGAATACTAAGCTGTGAGGCGACAATGTCACAGTGGGGGATGTAATGGCAATAAGAAGAAGGTCTATGTGATATATTACTTCACTAATTTAAAACGTGTCTTTCTTTCAGATGCCAAAATGTCAGAAAGAATTTTACTTAAATTCCAGAATGTATGCCACTCAGATAGCATTCCTCTGCAGTCCCTGAAAGGGTACAACTCTATTTCTGAAATAGGCTCCCACACGAGAAGTAAATGGGTAAGCATCATCCTGTAGGGATAATTTGTGCAAAAATTATGTGAATGAGCAGAACTCTCAGCCGAACATAAATCAGAATCGCTTTGATCCCTCGTAGGTATTTCCAATTCAAATATCCTACAAACGACAACGACCGCAACGAGTCTGACGGCTCTGGGGGCTTTCACATTTTCATTCATTAAAATGATTATTTGCTCGAATAAAACACATTTACGGCGGTCGACCCATGGGCCCGCCTGGTGCTTGGAGGCTCGAGCACAGACACACGAGAGCTCCCGAGCGAGTGGCAGCAGAAGAGGCACTCATAGTTCAGCAAAGTTTGAAATCAAATTCATTTGCTCGCATGCTCGTTCGTGTGGGCATGGGTGGGTTACACGTGTCAGAATAAAGGGGTACACATCGAATGAAGTTCAAAAAAGTTAAGCAGTCTGCAGACTACATACTGCACAAAATGAAATAGAAACGTCAATAAATTTCTCGGGCAATCAGGTTAATAAACTCAAAACTTTAATTCTGAAGCATTTTTTTGACAAACTGAACCAATGATAAAAGAAAAAGTTTGTATGTTCATCTAACTTCTGACAAACTTGGTTCAAACACAAACTTAAGAACAATTTGCTTAAATTCAGCCGCTAACAGGATCACGTTCTTTCCTATGTTACGTGCTCCCCCTTTGAATATGCTGCCAATGCATTCAGGCGGAATGCGCCCAGAATAAAAAGTTCAACAAAAAAAGGGGAGTGGAAAAATCTCAACGACCGACCCATCATCAGCTCCTTTATGAGAACCGTTATTCGTAGTAAAATTGATTCTCTTTTAAATCAGGATGTAACAGATTTACTCAACACTTCCATTACTTTCGCATCTACGTGCATTGTTTATTCAATGCTGGCAATCCTCTAATCGTTGTTACGTTTATAAATATTTTGGTCGTAGTTTTCGCAAAGTTCTAATATACGTTGTAAGGAAGGAAGCAACGATCTGTTATTCAAGTTCGCTATCTTAAAAGCAAAGAGAACAGATCAATGTGTTTTTAATCGATTTAAAATCAGGTTTATTTTCATTGGTCAAAACTCTGTTAAATCTCCATTCTGGTATCTTCTTCGGTATTTTTGTTTATTTAAAAGATTCTTCAATATCGGATAACGAATAAGGAGGACACTGTCTTAAAAAGATGGTATCAAACCGAACAACTTGCCCCCGGTTTACGGTACCGAACAGACTGACACGAACGCACTTTGTACAATAATGTTGGAATGTCTGCTACTACAGAAGCTCATCGAGTGCAAGGGCGGCATAAAATGAAGTAAAAAAAAAACAGAATCTAGAAAAAAGCACGTTAAGAGGGAAAAAAACGTAATGTATTTTTATTATTTCAATATTTACAAAACAAGCTTCCATCGGTGGGTAAGCAAACCGCGCGCGAGCACGGGAAAACGACCGGCCTGTAATTTTATCCCTTTTCGATTCGCGGTATGTGGGGTTTCCAATAACGTTGTATTTATTTTTTAACACGACCTCAGATTTGCTCCTCTTGTATCTCCGCTTCGCCAATTGTTGGCAAAAATGTATGGAATTATATTCATTTCTGGCAACAAAGAACAAAGAATTTGACAATAAAAAATTGTTCGTTTATTTTGAATACGTTTAATTTAAGAATAAAATATGAACTTGTACAAGTACGCATTTCCATTTTTACCCTTCAGAGGAACTGAGACCATGTTTAGTTAATTTCGTTATGAATCAAATAAAAATAAGTTCCCACACCACATACCCCTAACTGTCGATGCACCACCCAGACTAGCCGCCACCATCATCACCATCGAGATCGGTGCGCGGCAGGATCAGGAGAAAGCTTTACGTGCGACGACGACAAGGAAGCGCTCCGTGGCGGGGAGTCACCATCATCATCGCATCGCCGGTTCCAAGCGCGCGTGGCACACTCAACTCCAGCAGAATCGACCTGTCTGGGTGTGGATAACCCGCTCGCTCGCTCCAAGCAAGCAAGCAAGCGGAGCGCACGAATACGCTCCGGTGATAGAATGCTGGAAATCAAAACCTGCTGAAAGTGCGAAGCGGAAAAATTGCGGCACGAGAAACGGATGTGCGACGACGACGACGACGACGTTGGGAAAGTGGTAAGCAAAAGGAAGCGGCGGGGTGGTGTAAAGTTTGCTGTAATTTATTCACTGCTAACTCGGCTGAAATGATCTCCCGCCGCAGGTCCTCTGCTGCCGGCTCCTGGCAACCTCTCCGGGGTGCACTTTATCCTTGTGTGTTCTGATATTTTTTCAACGATTTGCTTTTTTTGTGGGCATTATAATTTGTGGGGTGTTTTTGCATAACGTTCTGTGCGGATTCAGTGAACTTTTGTGGGTTTGGTTTGGGATGTGTAAATGTTGTAGGTAGTTTGCGGTTACTGAATGGGCGAGTGAAGTGATCTTTCTGTTTTCTCAAGTGGAGATAGAAATGTTAAATCGTTGTCAGTGTGGTCCTGAATAATGTGGTCTGTGATAGACTACGGCTGTAAAAATCAGTTCCACATTGAAGCAAGTTTATAATTTACCAGCGCTTGTCATTTTTACCGTCATAGAAAAGCAGGGAAAATTTAATATTGCATTGGCTATTGGTCTGTGTATAATCAAGCCATTACATACCCAACCAGCGGTTGACAGATTTTAATACAGTTGAGTAACAGATCCTTACAAAAACTTATGAACTTTAGCATATACAAATTCGATGGAGTTTTGTACAATCACTGTATTATAATTGTACAATTCTGTATTAGTCAAAGCAGTATCTGTATAAAAAGCTTACAATTTTTATATTAAAATTTCGCATGAAATGTATGCCAGGACACATATTATACAGCAATACAGAATTGCAATATTTTTTGGTGTTTGCACAACACATTCTCAAGTAGTTTCTTCAAATTTGTTATTAACATTCACACCAAAGCCATTGCATATGATCATTATACTTATTCTCAAAGCATTACAGATGCTGAAACTCAAAATAATTCAATCGAAGGAGAATTAAAGGCATTTGAAATTCACAGCGAGGGTCCCTTGAAAAGAAGCTTCCCGGACTCTTGAAACGAGGTTTTCGGGTCTCTTGAGGCTTACGAGCCACTTAAAATAAGGAGCTTTTAGAGCCTTTTGAACAGAACCTTGAATGAAAGTGTCCTACCCTCTTAAAAGGAGGCCTTCCAGGCCCTTAGAAGGAGGCTTCAGAGTCTCTTGAAAGGAAGCTTCCGGGCCACTTATTAGGAGGCTTGCTTTGCATCTTCAAATAATGCTTCTGAGTCTCTTGAAAATACGCTACACAGATAGAAAAATCCACTGAAATATACGCTAAAAATCATGCACATAAATGGAACGCCATTATTAGCGTAATTCCACACGGAATATAGCCTAAATGTATACATTATTTGACGTGTATGGTCGATATTGCATACAAGTTGTAAGCAATCTTGTTAGGAAGAGGACCATTTCAGCGAAGAATAGCTTAAATTTCCGCATGTCAAGTTTTACGCGCTGTTTATTTTTCATAATTTTTTTCTGTGTACCAAGCCTCTAGAAAATAGAATTCCGAACTTTTTGAAGGGAGGCTTTCGAACCTCTTGAAGGTAAGCTTCCGAGCCTCTTTAAAGAAACTTTCAGAGCGTTTTGTGAGCAACCTTCCGAGCCTCATGACGGAGGCTTCCAAGCTTTTTATATGAAGGTTTCCAACCCTCCTAAAAGGAGACCTCCTATCCTCTGGAAAGTAGGCTTCCACCGAAGCAGCACAAGTCAGACATAAATGGTTGCAGCAACTCGATTGTGGGCCGCTTGGAAGAAGGCTGTCAGGTCTCTTAAAAAGAGGCTTCCAGACCTCTTTAGAGGAGGCTTCCAAGCCTCTTGAAAGGAGGCTTCCAAGCCTCTTGAAAGGAGGCTTCCGAGCCTTTTGAAAGGAGGCTTCCGAGCCTCTTGGAATGGAGGCTTCCGAGCCTCTTGGAATGGAGGCTTCCGAGCCTCTTGGAATGGAGGCTTCCGAGCCTCTTGGAATGGAGGCTTCCGAGCCTCTTGGAATGGAGGCTTCCGAGCCTCTTGGAATGGAGGCTTCCGAGCCTCTTGGAAAGGAGGCTTCCGAGCCTCTTGAAAGGAGGCTTCCGAGCCTCTTGAAAGGAGGCTTCCGAGCCTCTTGAAAGGAGGCTTCCGAGCCTCTTGAAAGGAGGCTTCCGAGCCTCTTGAAAGGAGGCCTGAGCCTCTTGAAAGGAGGCTTCTGAGCCTCTTGAAAGTAGGCTTGAGCCTCTTGAAAGGAGGCTTCTGAGCCTCTTGAAAGGAGGCTTCTGAGCCTCTTGAAAGGAGGCTTCTGAGCCTCTTGAAAGGAGGCTTCTGAGCCTCTTGAAAGGAGGCTCTGAGCCTCTTGAAAGGAGGCTTGAGCCTCTTGAAAGGAGGCTTGAGCCTCTTGAAAGGAGGCTTGAGCCTTTGAAAGGAGGCTTTGAGCCTTTTGAAAGGAGGCTTCTGAGCCTTTTGAAGGAGGCTCTGAGCCTCTTGAAAGGAGGCTTCTGAGCCTCTTGAAAGGAGGCTTCTGAGCCTCTTGAAAGGAGGCTTCTGAGCCTCTTGAAAGGAGGCCTGAGCCTCTTGAAAGGAGGCTTCTGAGCCTCTTGAAAGGAGGCTCTGAGCCTCTTGAAAGGAGGCTTCTGAGCCTCTTGAAAGGCGGCTTCTGAGCCTCTTGAAAGGAGGCCTGAGCCTCTTGAAAGGAGGCTTCTGAGCCTCTTAAAGGAGGCTTCTGAGCCTCTCGAAAGGAGGCTTCTGAGCCTCTTGAAAGGAGGCTTCTGAGCCTCTTGAAAGGAGGCTTCTGAGCCTCTTGAAAGGAGGCTTCTGAGCCTCTTGAAAGGAGGCTTCTGAGCTCTTGAAAGGAGGCTCTGAGCCTCTTGAAAGGAGGCCTGAGCCTCTTGAAAGGAGGCTCTGAGCCTCTTGAAAGGAGGCTCTGAGCCTCTTGAAAGGAGGCCTGAGCCTCTTGAAAGGAGGCTCTGAGCCTCTTGAAAGGAGGCTTCCGAGCCTCTTGAAAGGAGGCTTCCGAGCCTCTTGAAAGGAGGCTTCCGAGCCTCTTGAAAGGAGGCTTCCGAGCCTCTTGAAAGGAGGCTTCCGAGCCTCTTGAAAGGAGGCTTCCGAGCCTCTTGAAAGGAGGTTTCAAGGCCTCTTGAAAGGAGGCTTCAAGGCCTCTTGAAAGGAGGCTTCCAGGCCTCTTGAACGGAGGCTTCCAGGCCTCTTGAACGGAGGCTTCCAGGCCTCTTGAACGGAGGCTTCCAGGCCTCTTGAAAGGAGGCTTCCAGGCCTCTTGAAAGGAGGCTTCCAGGCCTCTTGAAAGGAGGCTTCCAGGCCTCTTGAAAGGAGGCTTGCAGGCCTCTTGAAAGGAGGCTTCCAGGCCTCTTGAAAGGAGGCTTCCAGGCCTCTTGAAAGGAGGCTTCCAGGCCTCTTGAAAGGAGGCTTCCAGGCCTCTTGAAAGGAGGCTTCCAGGCCTCTTGAAAGGAGGCTTCCAGGCCTCTTGAAAGGAGGCTTCCAGGCCTCTTGAAAGGAGGCTTCCAGGCCTCTTGAAAGGAGGCTTCCAGGCCTCTTGAAAGGAGGCTTCCAGGCCTCTTGAAAGGAGGCTTCCAGGCCTCTTGAAAGGAGGCTTCCAGGCCTCTTGAAAGGAGGCTTCCAAGCCTCTTGAAAGGAGGCATCCAGGCCTCTTGAAAGGAGGCTTCCAGGCCTCTTGAAAGGAGGCTTCCAGGCCTCTTGAAAGGAGGCTTCCAGGCCTCTTGAAAGGAGGCTTCTGAGCCTCTTGAAAGGAGGCTTCCTGAGCCTCTTGAAAGGAGGCTTCTGAGCCTCTTGAAAGGAGGCTTCTGAGCCTCTTGAAAGGAGGCTTCTGAGCCTCTTGAAAGGAGGCTCTGAGCCTCTTGAAAGGAGGCTTCTGAGCCTCTTGAAAGGAGGCTTCTGAGCCTCTTGAAAGGAGGCTTCTGAGCCTCTTGAAAGGAGGCCTGAGCCTCTTGAAAGGAGGCTTCCTGAGCCTCTTGAAAGGAGGCTTCTGAGCCTCTTGAAAGGAGGCCTGAGCCTCTTGAAAAGAGGCTTCCTGAGCCTCTTGAAAGGACCCAGACAACCACACATCGCATAAGAATGCACGATCAAAATCGTTTACCGATCCAAGTTTCATCAGATTCGCATTGTTGTGCAAAGCTCATCAGTTTATTTATAAATTTTCCCGCACAGTAGGCTATTTTACGAGTTTATTCCAGCTTCATTTGTTGACATCGCATATTCCTGCAATCAAACTCACATGAAATCGGATTATCTGTCAAACAGAGTTTGTTATCACAAACTACATCGCAATGCATAACGAACAAACTCGCAAAAAATCGTGCACATCGCATACACTTCCGTGCAACGTCGGATAAGAAATACACTTATATCGCCTCCACTTTTGTACGTAAAAACTGTTTTCGCGACTGGTAAGCGATGAAATTTAGGCAGATAGGCATCGCATAACAGAAAAACAATTCTATTATGCATGCATTCTGGTTGTCTGGGGAGGCTTCGAGCCTCTTGAAAGGAGGCTTGAGCCTCTTGAAAGGAGGCTTCGAGCCTCTTTGAAAGGAGGCCTCTGAGCCTCTTGAAAGGAGGCCTCTGAGCCTCTTCTTGAAAGGAGGCCTGAGCCTCTTGAAAGGAGGCTTCCGAACCTCTTGAAAGGAGGCTTGAGGCCTCTTGAAAGCAGGCTTCCGAGCCTCTTGAAAGGAGGCTTCCGAGCCTCTTGAAAGGAGGCTTCCGAGCCTCTTGAAAGGAGGCTTCCGAGCCTCTTGAAAGGAGGCTTCCGAGCCTCTTGAAAGGAGGCTTCCGAGCCTCTTGAAAAGAGGCTTCCGAGCCTCTTGAAAAGAGGCTTCCGAGCCTCTTGAAAGGAGGCTTCCAGGCCTCTTGAAAGGAGGCCTTCTAACCTCTTGAAAGGAGGCTTCCGCGCCTCTTGAAAGGAGGCTTCTGAGCCTCTTGAAAGGAGGCTTCTGAGCCTCTTGAAAGGAGGCTTCCGAGCCTCTTGAAAGGAGGCTTCCGAGCCTCTTGAAAGGAGGCCTCTGAGCCTCTTGAAAGGAGGCCTCCGAGCCTCTTGAAAGGAGGCATCCGAGCCTCTTGAAATGAGGCCTCCGAGCCTCTTGAAAGGAGGCCTCCGAGCCTCTTGAAAGGAGGCCTCCGAGCCTCTTGAAAGGAGGCTTCCGAGCCTCTTGAAAGGAGGCTTCCGAGCCTCTTGAAAGGAGGCTTCCGAGCCTCTTGAAAGGAGGCTTCCGAGCCTCTTGAAAGGAGGCTTCCGAGCCTCTTGAAAGGAGGCCTCCGAGCCTCTTGAAAGGAGGCTTCCGAGCCTCTTGAAAGGAGGCCTCCGAGCCTCTTGAAAGCCTCTTGAAAGGAGCCTTCCGAGCCTCTTGAAAGGAGGCTTCCAGGCCTCTTGGAAGGAGGTTTCCAAGCCTCTTGAAAGGAGGCTTCCAGGCCTCTTGCAAGGAGGCTTCCAGGCCTCTTGAAAGGAGGCTTCCAGGCCTCTTGAAAGGAGGCTTCCAGGCCTCTTGCAAGGAGGCTTCCAGGCCTCTTGAAAGGAGGCTTCAAGGCCTCTTGAAAGGAGGCTTCCAGGCCTCTTGAAAGGAGGCTCCCAGGCCTCTTGAAAGGTGGCTTCCAGGCCTCTTGAAAGGAGGCTTGAGCCTCTTGAAAGGAGGCTTCAGGCCTCTTGAAAGGAGGCTTGAGGCCTCTTGAAAGGAGGCTTCCAGGCCTCTCTTGAAAGGAGGCTTCCAGGCCTCTTGAAAGGAGGCTCTGAGCCTCTTGAAAGGAGGCTTCCAGGCCTCTTGAAAGGAGGCTCTGAGCCTCTTGAAAGGAGGCTTCCGAGGCCTCTTGAAAGGAGGCTTCCAGGCCTCTTGAAAGGAGGCTTCCAGGCCTCTTGAAAGGAGGCTTCCAGGCCTCTTGAAAGGAGGCTTCCAGGCCTCTTGAAAGGAGGCTTCCAGGCCTCTTGAAAGGAGGCTTCCAGGCCTCTTGAAAGGAGGCTTCCAGAGCCTCTTGAAAGGAGGCTTCCAGAGCCTCTTGAAAGGAGGCTTCCAGAACCTCTTGAAAGGAGGCTTCCAGAGCCTCTTGAAAGGAGGCTTCAGGCCTCTTGAAAGGAGGCTTCTGATCCTCTTGAAAGGAGGCTTCCGAGCCTCTTGAAAGGAGGTTTCTGAGCCTCTTGAAATGAGGCTTCCAGGCCTCTTGAAAGGAGGCTTCCAGGCCTCTTCCGAGCCTTATGAAAGGAGGTTTCTGAGCCTCTTGAAAGGAGGCTTCCAGGCCTCTTGAAAAAAGGCTTCCAGGCCTCTTGAAAGGAGGCTTCCAGGCCTCTTGAAAGGAGGCTTCCAGGCCTCTTGAAAGGAGGCTTCCAGGCCTCTTGAAAGGAGGCTTCCGAGCCTCTTGAAAGGAGGCTTCCGAGCCTCTTGAAAGGAGGCTTCCAGGCCTCTTGAAAGGAGGCTTCCAGGCCTCTTGAAAGGAGGCTTCCAGGCCTCTTGAAAGGAGGCTTCCAGGCCTCTTGAAAGGAGGCTTCCAGGCCTCTTGAAGGGAGGCTTCCAGGCCTCTTGAAAGGAGGCTTCCAGGCCTCTTGAAAGGAGGCTTCCAGGCCTCTTGAAAGGAGGCTTCCAGGCCTCTTGAAAGGAGGCTTCCAGGCCTCTTGAAAGGAGGCTTCCAGGCCTCTTGAAAGGAGGCTTCCAGGCCTCTTGAAAGGAGGCTTCCAGGCCTCTTGAAAGGAGGCTTCCAGGCCTCTTGAAAGGAGGCTTCCAGGCCTCTTGAAAGGAGGCTTCCAGGCCTCTTGAAAGGAGGCTTCCAGGCCTCTTGAAAGGAGGCTTCCAGGCCTCTTGAAAGGAGGCTTCCAGGCCTCTTGAAAGGAGGCTTCCAGGTCTCTTGAAAGAAGGCTTCCGAGCCTCTTGAAAGGAGGCTTCCAGGCCTCTTGAAAGGAGGCTTCCGAGCCTCTTGAAAGGAGGCTTCCAGGCCTCTTGAAAGGAGGCTTCAGGCCTCTTGAAAGGAGGCTTCCAGGCCTCTTGAAAGGAGGCTTCCAGGCCTCTTGAAAGGAGGCTTCCAGGCCTCTTGAAAGGAGGCTTCCAGGCCTCTTGAAAGGAGGCTTCCAGGCCTCTTGAAAGGAGGCTTCCAGGCCTCTTGAAAGGAGGCTTCCAGGCCTCTTGAAAGGAGGCTTCCAGGCCTCTTGAAAGGAGGCTTCTGAGCCTCTTGAAAGGAGGCCTGAGCCTCTTGAAAGGAGGCTCTGAGGCCTCTTGAAAGGAGGGCTGAGCCTCTTGAAAGGAGGCTTCCAGGCCTCTTGAAAGGAGGCTTCCAGGCCTCTTGAAAGGAGGCTTCCAGGCCTCTTGAAAGGAGGCTTCCAGGCCTCTTGAAAGGAGGCTTCCAGGCCTCTTGAAAGGAGGCTTCCAGGCCTCTTGAAAGGAGGCTTCCAGGCCTCTTGAAAGGAGGCTTCCAGGCCTCTTGAAAGGAGGCTTCCAGGCCTCTTGAAAGGAAGCTTCCAGGCCTCTTGAAAGGAAGCTTCCAAGCCTCTTGAAAGGAGGCTTCCAGGCCTCTTGAAAGGAAGCTGAACGGCCTCTTGAAAGGAGGCTTCCAGGCCTCTTGAAAGGAGGCTTCCAGGCCTCTTGAAAGGAGGCTTCCAAGCCTCTTGAAAGGAGGCTTCTGAGGCCTCTTGAAAGGAGGCTCAGAGCCTCTTGAAAGGAGGCTTCCAGGCCTCTTGAAAGGAGGCTTCCAGGCCTCTTGAAAGGAGGCTTCCTGAGCCTCTTGAAAGGAGGCTTCTTGAGCCTCTTGAAAGGAGGCTTCCAGGCCTCTTGAAAGGAGGCTTCCAGGCCTCTTGAAAGGAGGCTTCCAGGCCTCTTGAAAGGAGGCTTCCAGGCCTCTTGAAAGGGAGGCTTCCAGGCCTCTTGAAAGGAGGCTTCCAGGCCTCTTGAAAGGAGGCTTCCAGGCCTCTTGAAAGGAGGCTTCCAGGGCCTCTTGAAAGGAGGCTTCCAGCCCTTCTTGAAAGGAGGCTTCCAGCCCTTCTTGAAAGGAGGCTTCCAGGCCTCTTGAAAGGAGGCTTCCAGGCCTCTTGAAAGGAGGCTTCCAGGCTCTTGAAAGGAGGCTTCAGGGCCTCTTGAAGGAGGCTTCCAGGCTCTCTTGAAAGGAGGCTTCCAGGCCTCTTGAAAGGAGGCTCTGAGCCTCTTGAAAGGAGGCTTCCAGGCCTCTTGAAAGGAGGCTTCCAGGCCTCTTGAAAGGAGGCTTCTGAGCCTCTTGAAAGGAGGCTTCCAGGCCTCTTGAAAGGAGGCTTCCAGGCCTCTTGAAAGGAGGCTTCCAGGCCTCTTGAAAGGAGGCTTCCAGGGCCTCTTGAAAGGAGGCTTCCAGGCCTCTTGAAAGGAGGCTTCTGAGCCTCTTGAAAGGAGGGAGCTCTCTTGAAAGGAGGCTTCCAGGCCTCTTGAAAGGAGGCTTCCAGGCCTCTTGAAAGGAGGCTTCCAGGCCTCTTTGAAAGGAGGCTCAGGCCTCTTTGAAAGGAGGCTTCCAGGCTCTCTTGAAAGGAGGCTTCCAGGCCTTCTGAAAGGAGGCTTCAGGCCCTCTTGGAAAGGAGGCTTCCAGGCCTCTTGAAAGGAGGCTTCCAGGCCTCTTGAAAGGAGGCTTCCAGGCCTCTTGAAAGGAGGCTTCCAGGCCTCTTGAAAGGAGGCTTCCAGGCCTCTTGAAAGGAGGCTTCCAGGCCTCTTGAAAGGAGGCTTCCAGGCCCTCTTGAAAGGAGGCTTCCAGGCCTCTTTGAAAGGAGGCTTCCAGGCCTCTTGAAAGGAGGCTTCCAGGCCTCTTGAAAGGAGGCTTCTGAGCTCTTGAAAGGAGGCTCTGGCCTCTTGAAAGGAGGCTTGAGCCTCTTGAAAGGAGGCTCTGAGCCTCTTGAAAGGAGGCTTCTGAGCCTCTTGAAAGGAGGCTTCCAGGCCTCTTGAAAGGAGGCTTCCAGGCCTCTTGAAAGGAGGCTTCCAGGCCTCTTGAAAGGAGGCTTCCAGGCCCTCTTGAAAGGAGGCTTCCAGGCCTCTTGAAAGGAGGCTCTGAGGCCTCTTTAAAGGAGGCTTTCAGGCCTCTTAAAACGAGGATTCAGGGCCTCTTGAAAGGAGGCTTCCAGGCATCTTGAAAGGAGGCTTCCAGGCCTCTTGAAAGGAGGCTTCAAGGCCCCTTGAAAGGAGGCTTCCAGGCCTCTTGAAAGGAGGCTTCTGAGCCTCTTGAAAGGAGGCTTCTGAGCCTCTTGAAAGGAGGCTTCTGGAGCCTCTTGAAAGGAGGCTTGAGCCTTGAAAGGAGGCTTTGAGCCTCTTGAAAGGAGGCTTCTGAGCCTCTTGAAAGGAGGCTTCTGAGCCTCTTGAAAGGAGGCTTCTGAGCTCTTGAAAGGAGGCTTCTGAGCCTCTTGAAAGGAGGCTTCTGAGCCTCTTGAAAGGAGGCTTCTGAGCTCTTGAAAGGAGGCTTCCTGAGCCTCTTGAAAGGAGGCTTCTGAGCCTCTTGAAAGGAGGCTTCTGAGCCTCTTGAAAGGAGGCTTCTGGAGCCTCTTGAAAGGAGGCCTGAGCCTCTTGAAAGGAGGCTCTGGAGCCTCTTGAAAGGAGGCTTCTGAGCCTCTTGAAAGGAGGCTTCTGAGCCTCTTGAAAAGGAGGCTTCTGAGCCTCTTGGAAAGGAGGCTCTGAGCCTCTTGAAAGGAGGCTTCCAGGCCTCTCTTGAAAGGAGGCTTCTGAGCTCTTGGAAAGGAGGCTTCTGAGCCTCTTGAAAGGAGGTTTCTGAGCCTCTTGGAAAGGAGGCTTCCAGGCCTCTTGAAAAAGGCTTCCAGGCTCTTGGAGAAAGGAGGCTTCCAGGCCTCTTGAAAGGAGGCTTCAGGCCTCTTGAAAGGAGGCTTGAGCCTCTTGAAAGAGGCTTCCAGGCCTTGAAAGGAGGCTTCCAGGCCTCTTGGAAAGGAGGCTTCCAGGCTCTTGAAAGGAGGCTTCCAGGCTCTCTTGAAAGGAGGCTTCCAGGCCTCTTGAAAGCAGGCTTCCAGGCCTCTTGAAAGGAGGCTTCCAGAGGCCTTCTTGAAAGGAGGCTCTGAGCCTCTTGAAAGGAGGCTTCCAGGCCTCTTGAAGGAGGCTTCCAGGCCTCTTGGAAGGAGGCTTCCAGGCCTCTTGAAAGGAGGCTTCCAGCCTCTTGAAAGGAGGCTTCCAGGCCCTCTTGAAAGGAGGCTTCCAGGCCTCTTGAAAGCAGGCTTCCAGGCCTCTGAAATGAGGCTTCCAGGCCCTTGCAAAGGAGGCTTCCAGGTCTTCTTGGAAAGGGGAGGCTTCAGGCTCCTGAGCAGGCTTCCAGGCTTCTTGAAAGGAGGCTTCCAGGCTCTTGAAAGGAGGCTTCCAGGCCTCTTGAAAGGAGTGCTTTGAGCCTCTTGAAAGGAGGCCTTGAGCCTCTTGAAAGATAGGCTCTGAGTTTCTTGAAAGGAGGTTTGAGCTCTTGAAAGGAGGGGCTTCTGAGCCTCTTGGAAAGGAGGCTTCCTGAGCTCTCTTGGAAAGGAGAGGCCTTTGGAGCTCTTGAAAGGAGGCTCTGAGCCTTCTGTGAAAGGAGGCTCTGAGCTCTTGAAAGGAGGTCAAGGCTTCTGAAAGGAGGCTTCAGGCTCTGAAAGGAGGCTCGAGCTCTCTTTGAACGGAGGCTCTAGGCTCTGAACGGAGGCTCAGTGTCTCTGCAAAGGAAGGCTTCCTGAGGCTTTCTGAAAGCGAGGTTTCTGAGCCCTCTTGAAAGGGAGGCTTCCAGGCCTCCTTGAAAGGAGGCTTTGCAGGTCTTCTTTGAAAGGGGAGGCTTTCCAGGCCTTCTTGGAAAGGAGGCTTCCAGGCCTCTTGAAAGGAGGCTTCCTTAGGTTTCCTTGAAAGGAGGGGCTTCCAGGTGCCTCCTTGAAAGGAGGCTTCCAGGCTCTTTGAAAGGAGACTTCCAGGCCTCTTGGAAAGGGAGGCTTCCAGGCTTTTGGAAAAGGAGGCTTCCAAGGCCCTTCTTGAAAAGGAGGTAATTCCAGGCTCTTGAAAGGAGGCTTCCAGGCCTCTTGAAAGGAGGCTCAGGCCCTTGAAAAGCGGAGGCTCGGAGGCCTCTTGAAAGGAGGCTTCCTTGAGGCTTCCTTGAAAGGAGGCTTCCTGAGGCTTCCTTTCTTTTGAAAAGGAGGCTTCCAGGCTTCCTCTTTGAAAAGGGAGGCTTCCGAGCTCTTGGAGTTATGCCTGAACCTCTTGAAAGGGAGTGCCTTGAGTTTCTGAAAAGAGGGCCTTTGTTTCTTGAAAGGAGGCTTCACTGAGCATCGGTATAAGAAAGGAGGCCTCGTTTACTGTTTCATCAGATCTTCGTAAAGTTGTGCAAAGGCCTGGAGTTTATTTATGAAATCTCCGCACAGTAGGTTTGTGACGAGCTTTGAAAGCTTCATTTGTTGACATCACATATTTTCACGAACAAACTCGCATGAAATCGGATTATCTGTCAAACAGAGCTCTGCTATCAGGAGGTTTGGAATAAACTCGCTTGAAAGGACATCGTATTGAGCTGCAAATGTCGATAAGAAGGCTTATATCACCCACTCTAATGCAAAAAGGTTGACTGGTAAGTTATGAAATTTTAGGGCAGTATAGGCATCGCATAGACAGGAAACAATTCTATTATGCATGCATTCTGGTTGTCTGGGGAGGCTTCCTTGAGTTTCTCTTGGAAAAGGCAGGCTCTGGAGTTTCTCTGAAAGGAGGCTTTGAGCTCTTTGAAAGGAGGCTTCCGAGCCTCTTTTTGGAAGCCTGCTTCTCTTGAAAGGAGGCTCTGGAGCCTTCTTTGAAAGGAGGTTTGAGCCTCTGAAAGGAGGCTTGGTTTCTTGAAAGGAGGCCTCTGAGCTCTCTTGAAGCAGGCCTGAGCCTTGAAAGGAGGCCTGAGCCTTTTGCAGAAAGGAGGCTTCTGAGCTTTGAAAGGAGGTTTGAGCCTCTTTGGAAAGCAGGCTCTGAGCCTTTCTTGAAAGGAGGCTTCTGGAGCCCTCTTGTGAAAGGAGTCTGTTTCTTGAAAAGGAGGCTTCCTGAGCCTCTTGAAAGGAGGCTTCCTGGAGCTCTTTGAAAGGAGTTTCCTGAGCCTCTTGCAGGAAAGGAGGCTTCCGAGCCTTGAAAGGAGGCCTTCGAGCTCTTGAAAGGAGGCTTCCTGAGCTCTCTTGAAAAGGAGGCTCTGAGCCTCTCTTGAAAAGGAGGCTGAGCCTTCTTGAAAGGAGGCTTCGAGCCTCTGAAAGGAGGCCTTCTGAGCTCTTGGAAAGGAGGCTTCCAGCCTCTTGAAAGGAGGCTTCCGAGCCTCTTGGAAAGGAGGAGGCTTTGCTCTTGAAAGGAGGCTCTGAGCCTCTTGAAAGGAGGCTTCCGAGCTCCTGAAAGGAGGTTTTGCCTCTTTGAAAGGAGGTTTGAGCCTCTGGAGGGAGGCATCCGGAGCTCTGTGAAATGAGGCCTGGCCTTGAAAGGGAGGCTTGTTTTTGGAAAGGAGGTTTGAGCTCTTTGAAAGGGAGGCTTCCTGAGGCCTCTTGGAAAGGAGGCTTTGAGTTTTATAAAGGAGGCCTTGAGCCTCTTTGAAAGGAGGCCTCTGAGCCATTCTTTGAAAGGAGTGCCCTGGAGCTCTTGGAAAGGGGAGGCCTGAGCCCTTGAAAGTCTCCTTGAAAGGAGCCTGAGCCTTCTAAAGGAGGCTCAGGCCTCTTTTGAAGAGGTTTCAAGGCTCCCAGCAGGGAGGCTCAGGCTCTTTGCAAAGGAGGCTTCCAGGCTTGCAAGGAGGCTTCCAGGCTTGCAAAGGGGAGGCTCTGAGCTCTTGAAAGGAGGCTTCCTGAGCCTCTGAAAGGCGGCTTCCAGGTTTCAGGAGAGGCCTTTCCTTGAAAGGAGGCTCTTGTTTCCTTGAGAGGCTCTTTGTTTCTCTTGGAAAGGAGGCTCTTGTTTTTGCAAAAGGAGGCTCGGTTTTCTTGAAAGGAGGCTTCTGAGCTCTTGAAAGGAGGCTTGAGCTCTCTGAAAGGGAGGCTTCCTTGAGCTTTTGAGAAGGAGGCCTGGAGTTTTGAAAGGAGGCTTCTGAGCCTTCAGTGAGGGCTTCGAGCCTTCTTGAAAAGGAGGCTCTGAGCTCTCTGAAAGGAGGGCCTGAAGCCTGTTTGTGAAAGGGAGGGGCCTGGAGCTCTGAAAGGAGGCTTCCAGGTCTCTTGAAAGGAGGCTTGAGCCTTCCTTTTGGAAAGGAGGCTTCCGATTTTCTTGGAAAGGAGGCTCAGGCCTCTTGAAAGGAGGCCTTCCAGAGCCTTTGAAAGGAGGCTTCCAGGCCCTTGAAAGGAGGCTTCCAGGCCTTTGGAAATGTGAGGCTCAGGCCCTGAGCCTTCTTGAAAGGGAGGCTTGAGCCTTCTTGAAAGGAGGCTTTTGGAGTTTCTCTTGAAAGGAGGTTTGGAGCTTCTGAAAGGAGGCTTTGAGCCTTCTTGGAAAGGAGGCTTCTGAGCCTTGAAAGGGAGGCTTCTGAGCTTTCTTTGAAAGGCGAGGTTTGAGCCTCTTTGAAAGGGGAGTGCTTCCTGATCCTCTTGGAAAGGAGGCTCTGAGCCCTTGAAAGGAGTGTTTCAAGGCCTCTTTGGAAACAGGAGGTCGAAGCCTCTGAAAGGAGAGGCTCTCAGGCCCTTTGTGTCTTTCTATGGAACGGAGGCTTCCAGGCCTTCTTGAACGAGGCCTAGGCTCTCTGAAAAAGGCTTCCAGGCTCTCTTGAACGGAGGCTTCCAGGTTTCTTGAAATGAGAGGCTTTGGCCTTCTTGAAAGGAGGCTTCCAGGTTTCTTGAAAGGAGGTTTCTGAGGCCTCTTGAAAGGAGGCTCTGTTTCAAAGGAGGCTCTTAGCCCTTTTGAAAGGAGGCTTTGCCAGGTTCGAAAGGAGGCTTCCAGGCCTTGAAAGGGAGGCTTCCAGGCTCTCTTGAAAGGAGGCTTTCCAGGCCTTCTCTTGGAAAGGAGGGGCTTCTAGGCCTCCTTTGGAAAGGAGGCTTCCAGGCTCTTGAAAGGAAGGCTTCCAGGCCTCTTGAAAGGAGGCTCCAGGTTTCTTTGAAAGGAGGCTTCCAGGGCCTTCTTTGGAAAAAGAGAGGCTTCAAGGCCCTCTTGGAGCTGAGGAGTATCCAGGCCTCTTTGGAAAGGAGGCTTTCCAGGCCTTCCTTGAAAGGAGGCTTCCAGGCCTCTTGAAAGGAGGTCGAGCCTTCTGAAAGGAGGTTTTGGTGCCCATTCTGAAAGGAGGCTCGAGCCTCTTGAAAGGAGGCTCGAGCCTTGAAAGGAGGCTTCGAGCTTGCAAAGGGGAGGCTTCCGAGCCTCTTCTTGGAAAGGAGGCTCTGGAGCCTTCTTGAAAGGGAGGCCTCGAGCCTTCTTTGAAAAGGAGGCTTCCAGAGCCCTCTTGGAAGGAGCGACCAGACAACCACACATCTGCATAAGAATGCACGATCCTTGAAAGGAGGCTTTACTGATCCGTTTCATCAGGAGGCTTCCAGGCTCTGTTGCACAGTAAAGCTCACGCTTATTTATAAGGAGTGCTTTTCCCACAGGCTCTCTACGAGGCTTTATTCCAGGCCTCATTTGAAAGGAGGCTGACACTGCATAGGCTTCCAGGCTTTGAATCAAAGGCTTCCAGGCCTCTTTGAAATGGAGGCTATCTGGCTCTTGAAACAGAGCCTCTTGAAAGGAGGCTTCCGAGCCTCTTGACAAACTACATCGCAATGCATAACTTGAAAGGAGGCCTTCGCATGAAAAATCGTGCACATCTTGAAAGGAGGCTTCCGTGCAACGTCGGATAAGGAGGCCTACACTTGAAAGGAGGCTTCTGAGCTTTGTACGTAAAAGTAAGGCTCATGGAGCCTCTTTGGTAAAGCGAGGCTTGAGCTTCTTGAAAGAGAAAGGCTCTGAGGCCTCTTGAAAGACAGACTGAGCTCTATTATGCTTCTGAGCCTTGAAAGGAGGTTTGATCTTTGAAAGGGAGGCTTCAGCCTCTGAAAGGAGGTTTTGAGGCTCTTGAGCCTTCTTGAAAAGGAGGGGTTTGTGCCCTTCTGAGCCTTTTGAAAGGAGGTTTCTGAGTCAGGCTTCCAGGCTTTTGAAAAAGGCTTCAGGTTTCTTGAAATGAGGCTTCTAGGCTTGAAAGGAGGCTTTATATTTCTCTTTGAAAGGAGGCTTCCAGGTTTCTTGAAAGGAGGGCTTCCAGAGCTCTTGAAAGGAGGCCTTCGAGCCTCTTGAAAGGAGGTGGCCTAGAGCTCTTTGCAGAAAGGGAGGCCTGATTTCTTTGAAAGGAGGCTTCTAGTCTCTTGGAAAGGAGGCTTCTGAACTTCTTGAAAGGGAGGCTTGAGTCCTCTTGAAAGCAGGCTTCCAGGCTCTCTTGGAAGGAGGCTTCCAGGTTTCTTGAAAGGGGAGGCTTCCAGGCCTCTGGAAAGGAGGCTTCAGGTTTTCTGAAAGGAGGCTTCCTGAGGCTCTTCTTGAAAGGAGGCCTTCCAGAGCCTCTTGGAAAGCAGGCTTCTGAGCTCTTGAAATGAGGCTTCCTGAGGTCTCTTGGAAAGGGAGGCTCTGAGCCTTCTTGGAAAGGAGGCCTCTGAGCTTTCTTGAAATGAAGAGGCTTCCTTGAGGCTCTCCTTGAAAGGAGGCTTCCAGAGCCTCTTGGAAAGGAGGCTTCCAGGCCTCTTGCAGCAGGCTTCCAGGCCTCTGAAAGGAGGCCTGAGCCTTTGGAAAGGGAGGCTCTGAGCCTCTCAAAGGAGGGCCTTGAGCCTCTTGAAAGGAGGCTTCCTGGAGCTCTTGGAAAGGGAGGCTCTGGAGCCCCTTGAAAGTGAGTGCTTCTGCTTCTCTTGAAAGGAGTGCCCTGAGCTCTCTTGAAAGGAGGCTCTGAGCCTTTTGAAAGGAGGCATCTGAGCTCCTTGGAAAGGGAGGTCGAGCTCTTGAAAGGAGGCTTCCTGAGCCCTTCTTGAAAGGAGGCTCTGAGCTCTTTAGAAAGGAGGCTCTGGAGCCTCTCTTTGGAAAGGAAGGCTTCCTTGAGCTCTTGAAAGGAGGCTCTGAGCTCTTCAAAGGAGGCTTCCCAGGCCTCTTGGAAAGGAGGCTTCCAGGCTCTCTTGAGCTTTAGTGCAGGCTTCCAGGTTTCTGAAAAGGAGGCTTCCAGGCTCTTGAAATGAGGTTTCAGGCCTTTGTTTGCTTTTCCAGAGCTCTTGAAAGGAGGCTTCCAGGCCTCTTGAAAGGGGAGGCTTTCCAAGGCTCTGAAAGGAGGCTCCAGGCTCTCTTGCAAAGGAGGCTTCAGGCCCTCTTGCAAGAAGGCTTTCCAGGCCTCTTGGAAAGGAGGCCTAGGCTCTCTGGAAAGGGAGGCTTGCAAGGCCTCTTGAAAGGAGGCTTCAGGCTCTTTGGAAAGGGAGGCTCTGAGGCCTCTTTTGAAAGGAGGCTCTGAGCCCTTGAAAGGAGGCTTGAGCCTCTTGAAAGGGAGGCTTTGAGCTCTTGAAAGGAGGCTCTGAGCCGTTTTGAAAGGAGTGCCTGGAGCTCTCTTGTAAAGGAGGCTTCCTGAGCCTCTTGAAAGGAGAGGCTCTGAGCCTTCGAAAGGGAGGCTTCTTGAGCCTCTTTGGAAAGGGAGGCTCTGAGCCTCAGGAGGAGGCCTGGAGCCTCTTGAAAAGGAGGCTTCTGGAGCCTCTTGAAAGGAGGCTCTGAGCCTGAAAGGAGGCCTGAGCCTCTGAAAGGAGGCTTCCTGAGGCCTCTTGAAAGGAGGCTTCTGAGGCCTCTTGAAAGGAGGCTTCTGGAGTCTCTTGAAAGGAGGCTTCTGAGCCTTCTTTGAAAGGAGTGCTTCCAGGAGCCTCTGAAAGGAGGCTTCCAGAGCTCTTGGAAAGGAGAGGGGCCTGGGGTGTCTCTTTGAAAGGAGGCCCAGGCCTCTTGAATGAGGCTCAGGCCCCGGAGGCTCTTGAAAAGGAGGCTTCCTGAGCCTCTTCTGGAAAGGAGGCCTGAGCTCTTGAAAGCAGGCTCGAGCTCTTTGAAAGGAGGGGCCTGGAGCCTCTTGGAAAGGAGGCTTCTGAGCCTTCTTGAAAGGAGGCTTCCGGAGTTTCTTGGAAAGGAGGCTTCGAGCCTTACTTGGAAGGAGGCTTCTGAGCCTCTCAAATGAGGGCCTGAGCCTTTGAAAGGAGGCTTCTGAGCTCTTGAAAGGAGGTTTGCTCTTCAAAGAGGCCTGAGCCTCTTGCAGAAAAGGAGGCTTTCAGAGCCTCTGAAATGAGGCTTCCAGGCCCTTTGAAAGGAGGCCTTCTAACCTCTGAAAGGAGGGCCTTCCGAGCCTTTTACAGAAAGGAGGTTTCTTGAGCCTCTGAAAGGAGGCTTGAGCTTGAAAGGAGGCTTCTGAGCTCTTGGAAAAAGGCTTCCAGGAGTTTTCTTGAAAGGGAGGCCTTGAGCTCTCTTGAAAGGAGGCCTCTGAGCTTGGAACGAGGTATCTGAGTTTGAAATGAGGCCTGAGGCCCTCTTGAAAGGGAGGCCTCTGAGGCCTCTTTGGAAAGGGGAGGCCTCTGAGCTCTTGAAAGGAGGCTTCTGAGCTCTCTGGAAAGGAGGCTTCCTGATGCTCCTCTTTGAAAGGAGGCTTCCAGGCCTTCTTGAAAGGAGGCTTCCTGAGTTTCTGAAAGGAGGCCTCCTGAGTTTTCTTGGAAAGGAGTAGCCCTGAGCCTCTTGAGGGAGGCCCTGAGCCTCTTGAAAGCTCTCTTGAGGCTTCAGGCTCTTGAAAGGAGGCTTCCAGGCTTCTTGAAGGAGGCTTTCCAAGGCCTTCTTGGAAAGGAGGCTTCCAGGCTCCTCTGCAAAGGAGGCTTTCCAGGCCTCTGGAAAGGAGGCTTCCAGGCCCCTTGAAGCGAGGCTTCCAGGCCCTTGAGTAGGCTTCCCAGGCCCTCTTGAAAACAGGCTTCCAGGCCCTTGAAAGGAGGCTCTTGCAAGGAGGCTTCCAGGTCTTCCTTGAAAGGAGGCTTTCCAGGAGCCCTTCAGAAAGGGAGGCTCTGAGGCTCTTTCGAAAGCAGAGGGGCTTCCAGGCTCTCTGAAAGCGAGGCTCATTTGAGCTCTGAAAGGAGGCTCTGAGCCTCTGGGTGAGCTCTGAGCCTTTGGAAAAGGAGGCCTGAGCCTCTTGAAAGGAGGCTTCAGGCCTCTTGAAAGGAGGCTCTGAGCCTCTTGAAAGGAGGCTTCTGAGCCTCTTGAAAGGAGGCTTCCAGGCCTCTTGAAAGGAGGCTTCCAGGCCTCTTGAAAGGAGGCTTCCAGGCCTCTTGAAGGGAGGCTTCCAGGCCTCTTGAAGGGAGGCTTGTAGGCCTCGTGAAAGGAGGCTTCCAGGCCTCTTGAAGGAGGCTTCCAGGCCTCTTGAAGGAGGCTTCCAGGCCTCTTGAAGGAGGCTTCCAGGCCTCTTGAAAGGAGGCTTCTACGCCTCTTGAAAGGAGGCTTCCAGGCTTCTCGAAAGCAGGCTTCCAGTCCTCTTGAAAGCAGGCTTCCAGGCCTCTTGAAAGCAGGCTTCCAGGCCTCTTGAAAGGAGGCTTCCAGGCCTCTTAAAAGGAGGCTTCCAGGCCTCTTGAAAGGAGGCTTCCAGGCCTCTTGAGGAGGCAGGCCTCTTGAAGGAGGCTTCCAGGCCTCTTGAAAGGAGGCTTCCTGAGCCTCTTGAAAGGAGGCTTCTGAGGCCTCTTGAAAGGAGGCTTCTGAGCCTCTTGAAAGGAGGCTTCCAGGCCTCTTGAAAGGAGGCTTCCAGGCCTCTTGAAAGGAGGCTTCTGAGCCTCTTGAAAGGAGGCTTCCAGGCCTCTTGAAAGGAGGCTTCCAGGCCTCTTGAAGGAGGCTTCTGAGCCTCTTGAAAGGAGGCTTCCAGGCCCTCTTGAAAGGAGGCTTCCAGGCCTCTTGGAAAGGAGGCTTCCAGGCCTCTTGAAAGGAGGCTTCCAGGCCTCTTGAAAGGAGGCTTCCAGGCCTCTTGAAAGGAGGCTTCCAGGCCTCTTGAAGGAGGCTTCAGGCCTCTTGAAAGGAGGCTTCCAGGCCTCTTGAAAGGAGGCTTCCAGGCCTCTTGAAAGGAGGCTTCCAGGCCTCTTGAAAGGAGGCTTCCAGGCCTCTTGAAAGGAGGCTTCCAGGCCTCTTGAAAGGAGGCTTCCAGGCCTCTTGAAAGGAGGCTTCCAGGCCTCTTGAAAGGAGGCCTCCAGGCCTCTTGAAAGGAGGCTTCAGGCCTCTTGAAAGGAGGCTTCCAGGCCTCTTGAAAGGAGGCTTCCAGGCCCTCTTGAAAGGAGGCTTCCAGGCCTCTTGAAAGGAGGCTTCCAGGCCTCTTGAAAGGAGGCTTCCAGGCCTCTTGAAAGGAGGCTTCCAGGCCTCTTGGAAGGAGGCTTCCAGGCCTCTTGAAAGGAGGCTTCCAGGCCTCTTGAAAGGAGGCTTCCAGGCCTCTTGAAGGAGGCTTCCAGGCCTCTTGAAAGGAGGCTTCCAGGCCTCTTGAAAGGAGGCTTCCAGGCCTCTTGAAAGGAGGCTTCCAGGCCTCTTGAAAGGAGGCTTCCAGGCCTCTTGAAAGGAGGCTTCCAGGCCTCTTGAAAGGAGGCTTCCAGGCCTCTTGAAAGGAGGCTTCCAGGCCTCTTGAAAGGAGGCTTCCAGGCCTCTTGAAAGGAGGCTGGAGCCTCTTGAAAGGAGGCTTGGGCCTCTTGAAAGGAGGCCTGAGGCCTCTTGAAAGGAGGCTTCTGAGGCCTCTTGAAAGGAGGCTTCTGAGCCTCTTGAAAGGAGGCTCTGAGCCTCTTGAAAGGAGGCTTCCAGGCCTCTTGAAAGGAGGCTCTGAGCCTCTTGAAAGGAGGCTTCCGAGCCTCTTGAAAGGAGACTTCCGAGCCTCTTGAAAGGAGGCTTCCGAGCCTCTTGAAAGGAGGCTTCCGATCCTCTTGAAAGGAGGCTTCCGAGCCTCTTGAAAGGAGGTTTCTGAGCCTCTTGAAATGAGGCTTCCAGGCCTCTTGAAAGGAGGCTTCCAGGCCTCTTCCGAGCCTCTTGAAAGGAGGTTTCTGAGCCTCTTGAAAGGAGGCTTCCAGGCCTCTTGAAAAAAGGCTTCCAGGCCTCTTGAAATGAGGCTTCCAGGCCTCTTGAAAGGAGGCTTCCAGGCCTCTTGAAAGGAGGCTTCCAGGCCTCTTGAAAAGAGGCTTCCAGGCCTCTTGAAAGGAGGCTTCCAGGCCTCTTGAAAGGAGGCTTCCAGGCCTCTTGAAAGGAGGCTTCCAGGCCTCTTGAAAGGAGGCTTCCAGGCCTCTTGAAAGGAGGCTTCCAGGCCTCTTGAAAGGAGGCTTCCAGTCCTCTTGAAAGGAGGCTTCCAGGCCTCTTGGAAGGAGGCTTCCAGGCCTCTTGGAGGAGGCTTCCAGGCCTCTTGAAAGGAGGCTTCCAGGCCTCTTTAAAGGAGGCTTCCAGGCCTCTTGGAAGGAGGCTTCCAGGCCTCTTGAAAGCAGGCTTCCAGGCCTCTTGAAATGAGGTTCCAGGCCTCTTGCAAGGAGGCTTCCAGGCCTCTTGAAAGGAGGCTTCCAGGCCTCTTGAAAGGAGGCTTCCAGGCCTCTTGAAAGGAGGCTTCCAGGCCTCTTGAAAGGAGGCTTCCAGGCCTCTTGAAAGGAGGCTTCCAGGCCTCTTGAAAGGAGGCTTCCGAGCCTCTTGAAAGGAGGCTTCCAGGCCTCTTGAAAGGAGGCCTGAGCCTCTTGAAAGGAGGCTTCCAGGCCTCTTGAAAGGAGGCTCTGAGGCCTCTTGAAAGGAGGCTTCTGAGCCTCTTGAAAGGAGGTTTCTGAGCCTCTTGAAAGGAGGCTTCCAGGCCTCTTGAAAGGAGGCTTCCAGGCCTCTTGAAAGGAGGCTTCCAGCCTCTTGAAAGGAGGCTCTGAGCCTCTTGAAAGGAGGCCTGAGCCTCTTGGAAAGGAGGCTTCCGAGCCTCTTGAAAGGAGGCTTCCAGGCCTCTTGAAAGCAGACTTCCAGGCCTCTTGAAAGGAGGCTTCCAGGCCTCTTGAAATGAGGCTTCCAGGCCTCTTGAAAGGAGGCTTCCAGGCCTCTTGAAAGGAGGCTTCCAGGCCTCTTGAAAGAGGCTTCCAGGCCTCTTGAAAGGAGGCTTCCAGGCCTCTTGAAAGGAGGCTTCCAGGCCTCTTGAAAGGAGGCTTCCAGGCCTCTTGAAAGGAGGCTTCCAGGCCTCTTGAAAGGAGGCTTCCAGGCCTCTTGAAAGGAGGCTTCCAGGCCTCTTGAAAGGAGGCTTCCAGGCCTCTTGAAAGGAGGCTTCCAGGCCTCTTGAAAGGAGGCTTCCAGGCCTCTTGAAAGGGGGCTTCAGGCCTCTTGAAAGGAGGCTTCCAGGCCTCTTGAAAGGAGGCTTCCAGGCCTCTTGAAAGGAGGCTTCAGGCCTCTTGAAAGGAGGCTTCCAGGCCTCTTGAAAGGAGGCTTGAGCCTCTTGAAAGGAGGCTTCTGAGCCTCTTGAAAGGAGGCTGGAGCCTCTTGAAAGGAGGCTTCCAGGCCTCTTGAAAGGAGGCTTCCGAGCCTCTTGAAAGGAGGCTTCCAGGCCTCTTGAAAGGAGGCTTCCAGGCCTCTTGAAAGGAGGCTTCCAGGCCTCTTTCAAGAGGCTTCCGAGTCTCTTAAAAGGAGGCACCCGAGCCTCTTGAAAGGAGGCACCCGAGCCTCTTGAAAGGAGGCTTCTGAGCCTGATGAAAGGAGGCTTCTGAGGCCTCTTGAAAGGAGGCTCTGAGCCTCTTGAAAGGAGGCTTCTGAGCCTCTTGAAAGGGAGGCTTCTGAGCCTCTTGAAAGGAGGCTTCTGAGCCTCTTGAAAGGAGGCTTCTGAGGCCTCTTGAAAGGAGGCTTCTGAGCCTCTTGAAAGGAGGCTCTGAGCCTCTTGAAAGGAGGCTTCTGAGCCTCTTGAAAGGAGGCTTCTGAGCCTCTTGAAAGGAGGCTTCTGAGCCTCTTGAAAGGAGGCCTGAGCTCTTGAAAGGAGGCTTCTGAGGCCTCTTGAAAGGAGGCTCGAGCCTCTTGAAAGGAGGCTTCTGAGCCTCTTGAAAGGAGGCTTGAGCCTCTTGAAAGGAGGCTTCTGAGCCTCTTGAAAGGAGGCTCTGAGCCTCTTGAAGGAGGCTTCTGAGCCTCTTGAAAGGAGGCTTCCAGCCTCTTGAAGGAGGCTCTGAGCCTCTTGAAAGGAGGCTTCTGAGCCTCTTGGAAGGAGGCTTCCAGGCCTCTTGGAAGGAGGCTTCTGAGCCTCTTGGAAGGAGGCTCGAGCCTCTTGGAGGAGGCTTCCAGGCCTCTTGGAAGGAGGCTTCCGAGCCTCTTGGAAGGAGGCTTCCGAGCCTCTTGGAAGGAGGCTTCCGAGCCTCTTGGAAGGAGGCTTCCGAGCCTCTTGGAAGGAGGCTTCCGAGCCTTCTGATAGGAGGATTCCGAACCATTTGAAAGGAGGCTTCCGAGCCTCTTGAAAGAAGGCTTCCGAGCCTCTTGAAAGGAGGCTTCCGAGCCTTTCAGAAGGAGGCTTCTGAGCCTTTTGAAAGGAGGCTTCCGAGCCCGTTGAAAGGAGGCTTCCGAGCCTCTTGAAAGGAGGCTTCCGAGCCTCTTGAAAGGAGGCTTCCGAGCCTCTTGAAAGGAGGCTTCCGAGCCTCTTGAAAGGAGGCTTCCGAGCCTCTTGAAAGGAGGATTCCAAGCTTTCTGATAGGAGGCTTCCGATCTTCATGAACGGAGGCTTCCCATCAGGCATTACAAACCATCCCATCATTCGGTCTTCTGATCAAAGATAATGATGAAATGATTGGACAGTGATCTCAGCTATCTATCCACTAAATAAACAATGATGTTCGGCATTTTTTTTTCAATTATTGTTGTAACAACACCTTCGCAACGTGAACAAAACCCGAACTGCGCTGGCTAGGGGCCTTTCACAAATTGCGTAATGCCGTACAGGAAGGGAGGGTTTAGGCCGAGCGTTACGATCCATACAAAACAAAACTAAACCTCTGATACAAAAAGTGTTACGAGGGGGAAAGTTGTTTTTTTTTTATATTATTTACGAGATTTTCGGCCCTAGGCCGATTCACCTTGTCGCGGCTGGGGGTCCAAAATCATAAAATTTAGCATGACGTAATTTGTGAAAGAGTCTCTATCAGGATCACTGATGACGTCATCTATAAACCAATGGTATTCGTATACAACCTGACAAACCGATTATCAAAAACGTTCAAAACGGAAACGGAACATTGGATTGTTAAACAACGATGGCCAATTTCGAGTCAATGGCAAGATCATGACAATTTAATGTTTAAAAAAACAAACGATGCGTCACAGATAGCTGAGATCCATTTATATTAAAATTATAGTAGACACAACAAGTGTCAAGAGGGGTGATTCAAAGCATTGCACACTGGGGATTTTCAAAAGCAAAAGGCTCGAAATTCAATTACTCCAGCTGACGCTGCAAACTTTTCAGAAAGTAGATGTTTCCTGAAGGAAAAAAGTGCGATAAATCGATTGCGCGGGGTTTCGTGCTGGTCTGACCACTTTTAAGTGCCCATTTTGCCCAAATTCCCCTAAAAATCACAATCTTTCTACTGTGCCTTGAACTGACGCTGATATTTTTTCAATAATTATAAGTTTCCTGTAAGGAAAACGTGTGATTAATCGATTGCGAGGGGTAAAAGTTTGATAAATCGATTGCGAGGGGTTTCGTGCTGGTCAGACCACTTTGAAGTGCCCATTTTGCCCAAATTCCCTTGAAATCACAATATTTCTGCTGTGCATCGAACTGACGCTGATGCTTCTTCAATGTTTTTTTTTCTGGAGGGTCCGCCAGGTAAATGCATCCCTTAAAGAAGGGATCATATATCCCCTTGCCTTAAACCGAGCGAATGACTGAATTCAAAGAAAATAAAACCCAGATTGATCCACCTAGCAGTGATTGCCTTTCTCGTCCATTATTAAACAACCCAATCAAACAATCAAATGCATTATCGGAAAATTCGTTGAAATGCTAAATTATTTGTGACATTAATTTTAAAACCACTAAGTGAAGTATTATTAGCGTGCGCGTTTTATGCGAGCTTTTTTATTATATCAAAAAGCTGCAGAAACGTTCTGGTGTTATGCGTCGTAACTTGCATGCAATCAAAGTTTCAATTGTTTAACATACTAAACTGCCGTTATACGCATAACTGTTCCATGTATATAGGAAATCCAACCAAACATGTGACAAATGTGCGTATGACGGCAGTAAAGTCGTGTACTAAATCGAGTAGAAGAGCTTGCATGGGTTGATACTTCAAGGCATTTTATGGCATGATATAACTTAATTACTATGTTTCATAACTATTTTAATATTTAGATTTTTTTGGAATGCACAATCGTTATGAACTTCAATAGTGATCAACTACGCTTTATTCTATGTAACTTGATGTAAGAGAATCGGTTTAGAATTAGTATGCGAATTTACACGCACACACATACACACGGACAAACAGACACTTACTCAGTTCGTCGAGCTGAGTCGATTGGTATATAACATTATGGGTCTCTGTTCTCTGAGCTATCTATAAAAAGTTCGATATTGGAGTGAAATGATAGCCTTTCGGTACAACTTTGTTGCACGTGAATGGCAAAAACCATATTCCCTCTTGCCTTCTGCTGGGCAAATGCTTGACTTGCCTTAAACCAAGCAACTACACGAATTAAAAGAAGGAATCAAATATATCTTATATCTTCTTATTATCATAAGTGATAAACTTCATACACGAAAAAATCACGTTAATAAAGAAATTTAAAAAAAAATCTTATTGTTACCTTCCCTTGTCATAAACCATGAAAATACATCAATTGAAAAAAGGAATCAAATTGATTAACATTGATTCTAGTTTAAAAAAATACTTTAGAAGCATTTGAAAAAAGGGATTCATATCTTCCTTTTCCATATGCCGGAAAAATGCATCCTTTGAAGAAAGAATCGCACAAGACAAAGTATGTTTGAGCAATATGTTTCTACCTCCTGAAGAGTGTTCTTCATTGAATTTTATTGTCTTTTCCGCAACATTTCGTAACATTTTTGTTGAGAATATATCAGCGTCACTTCAAGGTACAGGAAACTTATAATTATTGAAAAAATATCAGCGTCAGTTCAAGACATAGTAGAAATATTGTGATTTTTAGGGGAATTTGGGCAAAATGGGCACTTTAAAGCGATCTGACCAGCACGAAACCCCTCGCAATCGATTAATCACACGTTTTCCCTTCAGGAAACATCTACTTTCTGGAAATTTTGCAGCGTCAGCTGGAGTAATTGAATTTCGAGCCTTTTGCTTTTGAAAATCCCCAGTGTGCATTGTCGCGTAAAAAGTTGGATATCTCTTTCGAATCGATAAGTAATTTCAATTGTATTTGATATCCTTTTGGTCTTTTCAACGGTTAAAAGTTAAAAGAAAATCTGTAGCAGAAAAAAACGATGAAAGCAAATTGAAAACTAATTTTCGTGCTGGTTTTCGTCAACAAAATAAGTCATCAGTTTGGTGTCATACAATTTAGAAATCTACAGCAAAATGAAATCAAAAGATGTAATCAATCGCGGAAATTATAATTTGAAAGCAATTCATGATTTCAGTTTGATATCGACGTCCAAATATGTTTTCCATTTGCTCTATTTATGTTATACCTAAGATTTTGCTCGAGAACAGGGTGAGCACTGAGAAATATGCCATAGCTCAGCAAAGACTGCATAATGTCTTGGTTGTAACGATTTCCGGAATTCAGGCAAACCGGGATGCTTTGCTAGTACGGAAAACAACATTCATATCTAATTATGCTTTCATTTGATAAAGAATATCACTGAGTCGAGAAATGTTTGATTCGGGTTTTCAACAATTAGAACTGCTACAAGTTATTTTGATAGTAAAATTGGGTAATTTTTCAAAGGCTTGGTGCAAATTGGCAGAACCCCGACCATTAATACCTCATGCAATTGTAGAAAATTGCAATCATATTGATAATATCCACATTTGAAAACCTGGTGATATTCTGTTGTTGGAAATCTCATGAGGCAGCTCTTAGGGAGAACGCATTACGCGTTGGCTAATCAGCATTCTGATATGGACAGTGGGTGGACACGGAGCCGCTCTTTACATTTGTCGGTTTGTTATATCTAAATGTTACATGAGACAATGGAACGTGTATATTTTATATTCATATTTGTCTGACAGTTTTTCACGAAACCTGTAGTTGTGATGAAAAATATTCTTCGACATCTGCACACAACCATTATTCGTGCATATTTCTACCGATTTTTTATTATTATTTTATTTAATCATCCATCCATCATGAATCTATTTTGTTGATAATTGCCCTCGCAGTCGTTCGCACCGACCATCACTTTTCCGAAAGTAAAAAGCGTCCAGTATTTTATGTCTAATATTTCGTAATACTAAACGATCATAGTACATACATCAACAATGTTCATGCAACCAGTCTATAATAATTTAAGCTCAAAACAACGTTTTTCTAATCTATTTTTCTATTCTTTTCAGGTACGTTCCCCTTATGATTTTTTAGTTGACAAATGTTCCAAGTAAGTAGGTTATGAAAAATACTCCAATGAACAACTTATGCATCTGTCGTGCAAGAATGTTTCAAAATAGAACAAATTTTCTTTCATGCGAAAATGAAGCCATCCTTGGCTGGAGCCCAAGTACGGAGACATCAAAGGAACATCGCTAGAAAACATTCGATTCTCGTTCTGCTTCGTAAGGCACATTATTGTTGAACTGACGACACCGTTTCCACCAGCTGACCTAAAAACGTCTAATGCACGCTATACCCAACCCGGAACGGCGCCATCCTCTTTGGCAAGCTTTTTAAACGAACACACAGCGCAAAGTGGTAACAGTTCTAATGGGATTAGCAATTGTTAAGAAATGTGAATTACGTGTGCTGTTGAAGCTTTGAAAAACTGAACAACCCGTCTAGCAGCGATAGTTTATATCTTGCTGGAACAATATCCGCTTGAATGGAAAGATTCCTAGCTCCTTTGCACAAAGACGGCAAAATGCTCATTTTCACCATTGTAAATTTATTAACACAATCAGGAATCAACGCATCAATCCAAAACACCAGTGCCACTCAAAGTCAATAACTTCAGCACATCCTCAAACAATCACTCGAAGCGCACCAACTCTTATCGTCGAGCACACATTTCCGATTGCTGTCACACCGCAGTCATAGATTAACGACCGGCTCGTAAAACCCGACAGTGTTATACGGCTCCTCAATCAAATGTCCATTCCACGAGTCTAGCCTGCCTCTGCCTGCCTGCCCGCCACCGACCAATCGATTGCGCCAATTCAAAGAAGAACGCGTCTGCCTGGTTGGATTTGCAGCTCATCTCGTCAGTGCCGATAAAAGTAAACTCTTCCGTCATCTTCTTCGACCGGAATCCAATCAGCTATGGTTTGAGTCTGGCCGGCCGACACATTTTACGACACCGTCAGCAAATGGAACCGAGCTGGCCGTTCGGTCGTCCTCGAATTCACGGTCCTCCCCCAATTTAATAAGCTTCTCTTCGGTTGGACAAAATCGATACAGGGGATCAAATCCTAATCAAAAGCGAAACAGCGAAAAAGGCTAAATCGTTCAACGTAATCCTTCGTCGCGTCGTCATTGTCGTTGTCGGTGCCTTTTGTTTGACCAGGAATCCTTTTTCTGTTTGCTCCACCATCCATTGATGGTGCGGTCCTTGAAACTGATAAGGGTCATCCTTGAATCCCCTGTGGCGTTTTTCTTCGAATATGTTGGGCTTGTCCGGCTGTATAACTGTTCGTCGATTTGAACTTTCAATAAGAAGTACAGATTGTTGAAGAGGGTCTTTTAAAACTTCGATCAGGAGGAAAAACTTCACTTCGTTTAATTAAATGTGTTTAAGATCTTATAAATCCAATGTTGTGAAATATCGTTTGCAGTCGGCTTGACAAATACGCTGAAATATTTTCCGAAAAGATTAATTGAAATTTGTATGTCGTTCCTTTCCTTCATTACGAAAGCATTGAAGCGTTGCATCGCAACACGTAGTATGGTTGCACACTGAATTTTAAGACTATGTAGTAATATTCTACAAAAAGGACACGCGCGTCACAGATTTCGAATTCGATACTGACCGTTAAATCTGCCTAGACGACCATTCCCGGTAAAATTGTTAAAATGTTAGCCCCACTGAATTTTACAACACCTGAAATTAAATCATTCTGACGCCATAAAAAGTTCACTAATGCCACGAGGCAACAGCCCAAAATCGAGCAATCAAACAAAAACCGACCGTTCGTGACCTTTTAATCCTTTGCTCGGTGGTTGCGAACGATTGTGTGGCAAATGCCGCGACATGACAGCCGAAGGGAAAAGCGGCAGCCAACGGAAGCATTTTGCCAGCGCTCCGTTCGGAGGAGAGCCATATCCGACACCGCCGACGATAAAACCGTCGTCGATAGTAAACCCTTCCATTTTATGACCATTTAGAATTTACTACCGACCGGATGGAGTGAATCGCCAATGTCAACGGGACCAATCGGTGCGAAATGGTATTTATGGCGGTACGAAAAAAAAATACCTCGAGACTCCTTGTTTACACATCAACGGGATCAATTCAAAGTGGCGAAAAGAAGGTCAACCAAATGAGTGGGATTGGTTTTTATAACATAGAGGAAACGTTGAAGTTAACGCAAGTTATGCAAACGTTGTTGGGCGCCAATATGTGACATGAAATAGCGCTCTCCATTCTGAATGGCAGGCCTAAAGTGGAATGTGTGGTCAACTTCGCCAAGAAAATATCACAAAAAGGCAAGAAAGATTGCCATTTTATGTTTCCCGGCAGTCATGTATTCAAGGTGTAAATATGCTTCTGAGTAAACAACAATTACCTCTGTACCTTTCGCTGTTGTCGCTCGTCGTTGTTGTCGTTGGTCGGAGGCGCGCGGCAGCAGCACCCGCGTGATGAGGTGTATCAAGACTAAATTACCCATAAAATATGGGAGGACACACGTGGTGGAAAGCAAGGTGGGTCCATTTTCACTTTCGTGCACCCGTGTAGCAACAAATACTGGCCAGGTAGGTACACCTTCGTATATTTTTCCGGATCGTTTTGGAAGGATGGTTATAGAGTTGTTTTACGAGGCTGGTGTGTACCAGAAGCGAAATTGACCGCCACCGACCGTCATCGGTGTGGCTGCTGTGGCATGCCTTCGTTGGTGTGTGTCCCCCAACATTGGGGAGCTGTGTTGGTTGTGTTGAAGACCTTCGGGCTATGCCATTAAGTACACATTTATATCGTTTACCGGAACGGGCGTTTGCGCTTGAATGTTATTGCCTGCCTGGAGAGCATTTCGATGTTTTTCCGCACCTGCAACGTCGTTGATGAATTTCTAATATGATTTGAGCGGGCTTTCGGGAGGACACGAATTCGCAAAAAAATAAACATTCAAAGGCTATGAGTTGTGCATTGAAATTCAATTCAAAATTACAAGCAAAAGGAACAATTATTTCAGATACAATTCAGAGAAAAATCACAATAGTTATTATTATTATTGTCTTCATTAACGAGACTTTAAATACAGTTCTAATTTACATCCATTTCTAAATCCAACTCGAAACTATTTAAACATAAATAGAGTTTTCAATTTCAACATATTTTCAATATTTTAACATAATTTTCAATTTAAACGAACTCTGTATTTAATTAAATCTCGAACAAAATTTTTGTTCATCCAAATCAAATCCAACTATGGTTACAACAACAAGATAATATTTGATAAATTATTCATACGACCAATCCAAATACATATAAGAAGCACAGGGGTGAGCAGAGGGTTAGAAGCAGAGGGGTGTAAGTGACATTTTGGTGAAATTTGAGTTGATTATGTACAACAAAAAATGCCTTGGTTTTAGAGTTATCTGTAAAACATGTGATATTTCTCAAAAAATTAGTAATTTTTTGAACTTCCATACGATTTGTATGGAATGAAAAAATATTGAGAAACTATTTTTCTCAAAACTAAGTTTTTGTCACTTACAGCCCTTTTGCGTTTCAGCTCCTCAAATCTGTTTTTTTTTGTCTTTATCGAGACTTTCAGCCCAAGGCTGGCTCGTCTCGAAATCTGTTATTCTGAATATCAATCCAAAACCAAATTCAAATCTGAATATAGATCAAATCCCAAATTAAAGATCAATTTCGACTCTATGTCCACCACCACTATTAATTTTCACCGCTTTTTATGTAACACAACGAGTTATAATTTTGTTCAATTAATAACATATTTAGTAATATTTTTGTTAAAACTAGAAGAGATTTTGTTACAATTTTTGTTATTTTAACTACTAATGGTACATGTTTTATAACAACCGCTGTTATAAAAAACTGCTGTAACAGAATAACAAGGTCTGATATAAATCTGTTACTATCTACTGGTCGGGTAAGCCGAGAGCTCAAGTCCAAATCGAAGCCGAGTCCATGTGCAGGGATATAGCTCTGTCCAAATCCAATTCAAAGTCTTATCCAAGTCCTGAAACAAGTTGTTTTTCTTGTCCATAAGTCCAAAAACAAGTTGAAATTGGGCTTTTTAGGGGTATTAAGATTTCTACATATCTTGATTCTATTATGAAAACGGAGCCCAAATCCGAAATTTCATGATTTTAGCCGATATGGGCCGAACTGTTCACCTGTGAGCTAACAGCCAAGCCAACCAGTTTCCAAAAACTTTTAAAATGGATATTAAACATCACATTTATGAGTGTGAAAAAATAAAAAAATCAACATATTTTTGAAAATTAAAAAAAAAAACAATTATCGACCATGGAGGAATCTAAGACTCTGACTCCAACTCAAATTTCAAGTCCAAAACAAAAACAAGCTAATGATAAAAAAATTATGTTGAGCTTTTTAGTGGAATGTTTTCACCTGTCATAAGACGAGTTTAAACAATCCCATTGAATTTCACCACTTAATTGTATCTTGACAGATACGTATTTCGACCTCAACAGTAAGGCCGTCTTCAGTGTCTCGTACGTCTCGTAAGTCGAGTCAAGTACGAGACACTGAAGACGGCCTTACTGTTGAGGTCGAAATACGTATCTGTCAAGATACAATTAAGTGGTGGAATTCAATGGGATTGTTTAAACTCGTCTTATGACAGGTGAACAAGCTAATGTTTTATTTTGAGTCAAAGACCAAGTCCACGTCTCACTCCGAGTTTAAATCAATGTTTTAATCTGAGTAATGTCTTAGTCTGAGTCTAAGTCCAAGTCCAAATCCAAATCAATGTCTTCATTCGAGTTTAAGTCAAAGTCCAAGTCCATGTCTTTAACCGAGTCCAACTCCAAGTCCAGTCCAATGTTGAAGTCAAAGTCTAAGTCAAAGTCCAATTCCAATTCAAGTTCAATCCATGTCCAAGACAAAGCCCAAGGCCAAGTCTAATAAGGAGTCGAAGTCTATGCCCAAGACCAAGTCTAATTAAAAGTCCAAGTTCAAGTCTAAGTCTAAGTTCAAGTCCAATCCCATGCGCATTGTGCAAATGCAAATCCATGTTTTAATTCTAGTTCAAGTCCAAGTCTTAGTCCATGTGTTAATCCGAATCTAAGTCTCAGTCCAAGGTTTCATTTAAGTCCAAGTCCAAGTTCGAGTCCAAGTCGAAGTCCAAGTCCAAATACAAGTCCAGGTCCAAGTGTTCACGACAAAAGTAGCAGTCAAACCAACTACTATTTTTCAGAGCTATAAGTTAATTAATCACTCCAGTCTGAGCTATCGACACCCCAGGAATTCCTTCGCCGAGAAGGAATTAGCCGATCATCCTTGGCATTCCGAAGAGGAATTGGCTGTTCAGCAGGGATCCTCAACCGAAGGATTGGCCTCATCATTCGACTGTCCGTGATCGGACACCAAGTTCAGGTCGAAGTCCAAGATAACGTCCAAAGCCAAGTCCTAGTCAAGGTTCCAAGTTCTAGTCCAAGTCCAAGTCCAATTCTAAGTTCAGGTTACAGTCCATCCAAGTCCAAAGTCAATTCCAAGTTCTAGTCCAAGTCCAAATCCAAGCCCAGGTCCAAGTCGAAGTCCAAGTTCAAGTCCAAGTCCAAGTTCAGGTCCAAATCTATCTAAGTCTTAATCTAGGCTCAGGTTCAAATCCAAGTCCAAGTTCAAATTTAGGTTCAGGTCCAGAGTTCAGACCCAAGTCCAAGTTCTTGTCCAAGTATATGTTCAAGTTCAAATCCAATTCCAAGTTCAAGTGCAGGTCCAAATCCATTCAAGTCCAAATCTAAGTCCAAATCCAAGTCCAAGCCTAAGCCGAAGTCCAAGTTCAAGTCCAAATCCAAGTCCAAATCCAAAGCCAATTTCAAGTTCTAGTCCAGGTCCAAGTCCAAGTCCAGGTACAGGTCTAGGTCCAGGTTCAAGTCCAAGTCCATATCCAAGCTCAAGTTCAAGTCCAAGTCCAAATCCAAGTCCAAGTTCAGGTCCAAGTCCATCCATGTTCAAATCCAAGTCCAAGTCTAAGTCCAAGTTTGTGCTTAAGTTCAAGCTCAAGTCAAATCCAAGTCCAAGTCCAAATCTAGGTTCTGGTCCAGATCAAATTCTAAATCTAAGTCCATGTCCATACCCAAGTTCAAGTCCATGTCCAAGTCCAATTCCAAATTCAAGGTCCAAGTATATTCAAGTCCAAATCAAGTCCATGCCCAAGTCCAAGCCCAAGTTCAAGTCCAAGTCCAAGTCCAGAGACAATACCAAGTTCTAGTCCAGGTTCAGGGCCAAGTCCAAGTTCAAGTCCAATTCCAAGTCCAAAGCCAAACCCAAGTCCAACTTCTAGTCCAGGTCCAGGTCAGAGTCCAAGTCCAAGTTGAAGTCCAAGCCCATGTCCAAATCTAGGTTCAGGTACAAGTCCAAGTCATTCATTCATTTCATTTATTTAGTTTACGTCTAAACAGATAACACTGAATCAACAATTTGACGCCACAATACACGGTTCGAGGCCGCATCTCTCCATCCTCGAATACGCCCCACGCTCGCCAAGTCGTTTTGCACCTGGTCTGCCCATCTCGCTCGCTGCGCTCCATGCCGTCTCGTACCTGCCGGATCGGAAGCGAACACCATCTTTGCAGGGTTGCTGTCCGGCATTCTTGCAACATGTCCTGCCCATCGTACCCTTCCGGCTTTAGCTACCTTCTGGATACTGGGTTCGCCGTAGAGTTGGGCGAGCTCATGGTTCATTCTTCGCCGCCACACACCGTCTTCTTGCACACCGCCAAAGATGGTCCTAAGCACCCGTCTCTCGAATACCCCGAGTGCTTACAAGTCCTCCTCGAGCATTGTCCATGTTTCATGTCCGTAGAGGACAACCGGTCTTATAAGTGTCTTGTACATGACACATTTGGTGCGGTGGCGAATGTTTTTCGACCGCAGTTTCTTCTGGAGCCCGTAGTAGGCCCGACTTCCACAGATGATGCGCCTTCGTATTTCACGACTAACGTTGTTGTCAGCCGTTAGCAAGGATCCGAGGTAGACGAATTCCTCGATCACCTCGAAGGTATCCCCGTCTATCGTAACACTGCTTCCCAGGCGGGCCCTGTCGCGTTCGGTTCCGCCCACAAGCATGTACTTTGTCTTTGACGCATTCACCACCAGTTCAACTTTTGTTGCTTCACGTTTCAGGCGGGTGTACAGTTCTGCCACCTTTGCAAATGTTCGGCCGACAATGTCCATGTCATCCGCGAAACAAATAAATTGACTGGATCTGTTGAAAATCGTACCCCGGCTGTTACACCCGGCTCTCCGCATGACACCTTCTAGCGCAATGTTGAACAACAGGCACGAAAGTCCATCACCTTGGCTTAGTCCCCGGCGCGATTCGAACGAACTGGAGTGTTCGCCCGAAATCTTCACACAGTTTTGCACACCATCCACCGTTGCTTTGATCAGTCTGGTAAGCTTCCCAGGGAAGCTGTTCTCGTCCATAATTTTCCATAGCTCTACGCGGTCTATACTGTCGTATGCAGCCTTGAAATCAATGAACAGATGGTGCGTTGGGACCTGGTATTCACGGCATTTTTGAAGGATTTGCCGTACAGTAAAGATCTGGTCCGTTGTCGAGTGGCCGTCAACGAAGCCGGCTTGATAACTTCCCACGAACTCATTCACTAATGGTGACAGACGACGGAAGATGATCTGGGATATCACTTTGTAGGGGGCATTAAGGATGGCGATCGCTCGAAAGTTCTCACACTCCAGCTTGTCGCCTTTCTTGTAGATTGGGCATATAACCCCTTCCTTCCACTCCTCCGGTAGCTGTTCAGTTTCCCAGATTCTGACTATCAATTTGTGCAGGCAAGTGGCTAGCTTTTCCGGGGCCATCTTGATGAGCTCAGCTCCGATACCATCCTTACCAGCTGCTTTATTGGTCTTTAGCTGTTGAATGGCATCCTTAACTTCCCTCAATGGCATCCTCACTGCCTGTACTCTCAGCGCCATTCAGATGTTCCTCGTAGTGCTGCTTCCACCTTTCGATCACCACACGTTCGTCCGTCAAAATGCTCCCATCCTTATCCCGGCACATTTCGGCTCGCGGCACGAAGCCTTTGCGGGATGCGTTAAGCTTCTGATAGAACTTGCGTGTATCTTGAGAACGGTACAGCTGTTCCATCTCCTCGCATTCCGCTTCTTCCAGGCGGCGTTTCTTCTCATGAAAAAGGCGGGTCTGCTGTCTCCGCTTCCGTCTATAACGTTCCACGTTCTGCCGGGTACCTTGCTGCAGCGCGACCGCCCGCGCTGCGTCCTTCTCCTCCAGAATCTGTCTGCATTCTTCGTCGAACCAATCGTTCCGTCGACTTCGACCCATATACCCGACGTTGTTCTCCGCTGCGTCGTTAATGGCTGCTTTAACTGTACTCCAGCAGTCCTCAAGAGGGGCCCCATCGAGCTCACCCTCTTCCGGCAACGCTGCCTCGAGATGATGCGCGTATGCAGTGGCGACATCAGGTTGCTTCAGTCGCTCTAGGTCGTACCGCGGCGGTCGTCGGTACCGAACATTGTTGATGACGGATAGTTTTGGGCGCAGTTTAACCATCACCAGATAGTGGTCAGAGTCGATGTTAGCGCCACGATATGTCCTGACGTCGATAAGGTCGGAGAAGTGCCGTCCATCAATCAGAACGTGGTCGATTTGTGATTCTGTCTGCAGTGGTGATCTCCAGGTGTACCGATACGGGAGGCTGTGTTGGAAGTAGGTGCTGCGAATGGCCATATTCTTGGAGGCGGCGAAATCAATTTGTCGTAGGCCGTTTTCGTTCGTCAGCCGTTGAGCGCTGAACTTTCCAATAGTCGGTCTAAACTCCTCCTCTTGGCCAACCTGAGCGTTCAAATCTCCTATGATGATTTTGACGTCGTGACTTGGGCAGCTGTCGTACTCACGTTCCAGCTGCGCGTAGAATGCGTCCTTATCATCATCAGTGCTTCCGGAGTGTGGGCTATGGACGTTGATTATGCTGAAGTAGAAGAACCGGCCTTTGATCCTCAACCTGCACATTCTTTCATTGATCGGCCACCACCCGATCACGCGCCTTTGCATATCGCCCATCACTATGAAAGCTGTTCCCAGCTCGTGTGTGTTGCCGCAGCTCTGGTAGATGGTATGATTACCTCTAAACGTTCGCACCATTGATCTTGATCCCTTCCAACAAACCTCCTGCAGCGCTACGATGCCGAATCCACGGTCCTTGAGCACATCAGCGAGTATGCGTGTGCTCCCGATGAAGTTGAGAGATTTGCAGTTGTTTAAGAGGTGAGCCAGCCTAGGGCTGCAAACCTCTATAATAAAGATAAAAAAAAAAAAAAAAAAGATTTGCAGTTCCACGAACCGAGTTTCCAATCGCTAGTCCCTTTTCGTCGCAGTGGTCTTCGCCGATGGTTTCGGTCCGTACTCTCTTGTTGATTGTTCGTTGCATGAGTTTTTTTTTTGGCTGGCTTGCAGGGCCTGACACCAAACCCCCTAAATTTCCGGAGGACCATTCTTCCTTATTTCCGGTGGACCATGGTGCACAGTTTCACTTAGAGTCCCTCGCTGGCACTCGGACGATGATCAGCCGCCCCTAACATGGAGAACAGACGCTGTTGTGAGCCGATCCTGACATGGAGAACAGACGCTCAATAAGATTTGCACCTCCGGAGAGGAGCAAACCCCCGCTTCCCTGTCAGCATACGACCATAGTTCCCACCGGGGTTGGTTACCCGATCTTCCCTAAGGTTGCTCGTATCCCGGCCAGCACCGCGGGGAGGTAGGGATAGGAGTTGCTGGGTAAGAGGCTAAGGACCGCGAGATGGGGTCAATTTTATTCCTTCAGGTACGCGAAGTACCAATGGTATGCTTTACCCAGCATTTGCCGTGCCACAAGTCCAAGTCAAGCCCAAAACCAAATTCAAGTCCAAGTCCATCCAAGTTCAAATCCAAGTCCAAGTTCAAGTTTAATTCCAAGTCCGATACAGATTCAAGTGTAAGTCCAAAGCCAATTCCAAGTTCAAGCCCAAGTCCAAATACAAGTCCAAGTCCAAGTTCAAGTCCAAGATCAAGTATATTCAAGTCCAAATCAAGTCCATGCCCAAGTCCAAGCCCAAGTCCATATCCAAGTCCAAAGACAATACCAAGTTCTAGTCCAGGTTCAGGTCCAAGTCCAAGTTCAAGTCCAAGTCCAAACCCAAGACCAAGTTCAAATCCAAACCCAAGTTAAAGTTCTAGTCCAGGTCCAGGTCTAAGTTCAAGTCCAAGCCCAAGTCCAAATCTAGGTTCAGGTTCAAATCAAGCCCAAAACCAAATTCAAGTCCAAGTCCATCCAAGTTCAAATCCAAGTCCAAGTTCAAGTTTAATTCCAAGTCCGAATCCAGATTCAAGTGTAAGTCCAAAGCCAATTCCAAGTTCTAGCCCAAGTCCAAATCCAAGTCCAAGTCCAAGTCCAAGTTCAAGTCCAAGATCAAGTATATTCAAGTCCAAATCAAGTCCATGCCCAAGTCCAAGCCCAAGTCCATATCCAAGTCCAAAGACAATATCAAGTTCTAGTCCAGGTTCAGGTCCAAGTCCAAGTTCAAGTCCAAGTCCAAGTCCAAAGCCAAGACCAAGTTCAAATCCAAACCCAAGTTAAAGTTCTAGTCCAGGTCCAGGTCTAAGTTCAAGTCCAAGCCCATGTCCAAATCTAGGTTCAGGTACAAGTCAAGTCCAAATCCAAATTCAAGTCCAAGTCCATCCAAGTTCAAATCCAAGTCCAAGTTCAAGCTGAATTCCAAGTCTGAATCCAGATTCAAGTCCAAGTCCAAAGCCAATTCCAAGTCCAAGTCCAAATACAAGTCCAAGTCCAAGTTCAAGTCCAAGGCCAAGTCCAAATCTAGGTTTAGGTCCAAATTCAAGCCAAAGCCCAGTAAGTAAAAAGTGAGAAGTGAGAAATTGGAAGTGAGTAATGAGAAGTGAGAAGTTGTTACTGGGAAATGAGAAAAGAGAAGTGAATAGTAATAAGTAGTTAGAAATTAGAAGTGAGAAATGCGATGTTCGAAGCTGGTAGTGAGATGCGAATATTGCGAAATAAGGGGTCGTACACTAATTACGTATGTTACGACGGGAATTCATCCCGTCGTGTTCGTTTTCGGACGATGGACAGAAACGTGTTTTCCAGTGTTGCGTTCCGCCAGGCACTCGAAACTGGAAACATTTATTAACAATAATTAATTACAAATATAACAACGGACAAGCACTTTCACTGTTGGCTTCATCCAGACGTCAGTACAGTACGGATAATTAATACAAAATTCTTCATACAAAGATAATCAAATCTACAGTGAGGTCTGGACATATTGGTACGAGCGAACAACGTAAGCACTTAGGGGGGAAGGGGAGGTCTGCCATTTTCTTACGTTACATATAAATAAAAAAAATATGTGTATGGGAAAAATCTCACATGGGGAGAGGGGGGGAAAGAAAAAAGGTTAAAAAGTAAGAAAAAAAAGGAAGAAAGAAAAAGAGATAAGGAAGAAGGAAGAAAGGACACAGAAGACGAAGAAGAAGGAGGAAGAAGGAAAAGAAGTACGAAGAAGGGAAAAGGAAAAAAAATAAAGAAAACAGGAGTTGATTTTAACACTTCCAACTTATAACTTCTTACATCTTACTTACTTTTCACTGCACCTCTCACTTCTTATTCCTCACTTCTAACTTCAAACTTCACATTTCTCTCTCCGCACTGCTTATTTGCCAAACGTCATTCATCCAAACGACCCGTTCGTTACATGATTGCAACAGCCGCTAAAAAAGCCTACACGTTCACCAATGGTTTTCGGATGAAAATTTTTAGTTTTTAAAAGGCACTAATTTGATACTGTTTCTCAAAACAAAATATTTTTAATGCATTTCGGCGCCTTTAAATTGAAACTCTCTGCATCAATGGAACTGACTAAAAATGTTCAGCTTAGCTTAGCTCAGCTTGATTGACTGCACTCATCGTAGTTGCTAGTCGTGATTGGCCGAGAAACAACAAATACGCACAGTTCACCAATTCAGTAGTTTTCTTGGGATTATAAAGCTATTCTAACTGTACATGCTTCGGAGTTTCTTTAATTCATGACCAATAACGATTCCGGACACGTCCTCACAGTCAATAAATATGAGGGGAGGAAAATTAGCTCGACACTCATTGGAACAAGTGACCGAGAAATCCTTTGCATCTCCACTATACTGCAAAAAAAATAGTATGTTATTTATAAATAATTATTTCTTTTGAACGACATGCCATATTCATGATGATACAAAGTCGGAAAAGTAACGCGTGTCTAACGTATTTTCCCGGAGACTGATTCGATATCTTAACTAATTTACGACGACAAAAACACGCGCTGTACTTACTTTTTCGATGGCTACTGCCTCAAAGGGACTGACTGAAAATATTCATTCTAAAAAGGCTACGAAGGTCATCAGGAGGAACATTTTAAAACATGTTGGGGCGATTACTTATTCATTTATCCTTACTTCCTTCAGAAAAACATGTTTTTGAAACCCAAGTCCATACTCCAAGTCCAACTACCAATTCTTCAGATACAAAAAATATTCACTCTAAGATTCAGGAAGTGAAAAGAAAAAGAAATTTGATTTTTGTAAAACGCATTTCATATTATGATTTTTAGTAAAAAAAAATAGAAACTCGTTCTTAGTGGACGAAATTTCCTGCGAACTGAAATATGTTTAATGTATGACACCTTTAAGTTTAAGTTTATTAAGGAAACAAAAATGTCTTAAAACAGCGTCAAAGCTAAATTATTATCCCAAGGACAATAATTCGAGAGCTATTTCGGGCGCATCTCCAAAGAATGCGACGCAACGGAGGTGCAATAATGAGATTTGTGCGTTGCTTCCGTAGTGAGTGTTGTGCCCTTGAAAACGCGAGTGAATTTTGTTTTGAATTCCGGGAGGCTTGTCCTTAAAGCTTTCTCATAAGACGGAAATTCTGTCGATGAATTTATTCGTTTCAAATATATGGAGCCTTAAAATTAAAACTAAAAGCTGAATGTTCTCAGACAAACGCTCAACTCATTTCTCACGCCTCAGAGCAACACACCAACTAAAAAAGTAGTATAAAAGAATGTACTTTACAGAACCCAAGTAACCAATAAGCACTCCAATTCGTCAAATAGACCATAAAGTGCTACTTCAATGTTTATAAGATTTTGAATAGCCGTATATTGGCCTTATATGGCGATTTGGCGAATTGGAGTGCTTATTGTGCTTATTGGTTACTTGGGAATCCTTTCTAACTTCCCCAAAACAAAAAAAATAATTTGGGTAACAAGTTTAGTTTGAAATCCAAACCCAGATCCAAACGAAATGTTCCTACACAAATCGTCGGATAAATCTCCAGGCATTCCAGCTATTATGAACGTTCCACTATCGTTAAACTAAGGACCACTGGAGTACTTCCAATGCTTACTTCCAAGTGCCTCATCTCACATTTACCGAGAAGTAGACCTCCACACTGTCCCCAAACCACGACCAACGACCCTGAAACGCACCCAGTTCGTGATGAAATCAAATTTCGTTTCTGGTAGCACTACTCGTTACTGCAGTTGACTCCGAGCAGCAAAGGAAAGCTTTGATTTTTGTTTTCGCATTTATCTGTAGGTATGACTCTTCACAGACAGAAAAGGATCGTCCGAGTGGGGAAGCCTTTTGTCGAACGAAGCAGTTTACTGTCAGAAGTTAGTTGGCATGCCAGTAGCATCATTATAGTTTTTTTTTTCAATTTCGACGTTCGTCTGATTGAAACCCATATCCCCCCTTCCCCAACATCTTGAGAGGGTTCTTCTTCAGGATCCGAGAGAAGTTCGATCCGATCTCCACCCGGGTTGATTGTTATTTTATTGCATTTCTGTGCTCGGTTGGTTGACGCAGTGAAAGCGAGGTGAATTGACACACGAGTGTTCCCCGCACAGATACTCAGAGGTGCATCCCGGTGGCATTGTGGCCCGGGCGGGAAGGAAAGTGGATTCTCCTTCCTGTCGATGTTGTGTGCTATATGCCAGAGGAGAGGGATTTGATAGAAGCATGTGATGGCTCCGTTACAAGGACTTGTATCCTGTGTATTTTGCGAAAACATGTCAAGTCGACCTGGAGTGCATCGAAACGGAGCGGAAGGAATGCATTCCAAAGTTCATTGGGTGGAATTCTCTCTGGCCGTGATGGGTGTGCGTGGCAGTAGGGAATGACTGTGGCCGATGATGGGTGCAGGATGCCAAGAGGAACTTGTTACCACTGCTAATAATGTGCTGCTCCTTTCTTTGCCGATGTAAGGCGAACACGGTCTTTGTTGTCTGGGCTGCTGCCGGGAAGTAGATGTTGAAGCACACTGCTTCTAAAGAGTTGATGGAATGACAGGAAATAGTTTTTTTTTGCTTTTTTCTAATAAGGTTTTCTTTATATTCATGCTGAAGGAGTTGATAATTAGAAAAAGCAACGCCAGAGAATGTTCTCATCTAACCTTATTTTTCATTACTATTCAAATGTATTCAAAGCAGGTGTAGTGCAAGTCCAGATGGACGTAAACTTAATTGATTTTAAAGTTGGAACGGAACCACGGAACCTCCGTGGACAATTTGATTTCAACTCTGGATCACATTCTTGGGATACTTTTTCGCTGATATAATATACACTGGAGTCGGTTTTACGCGGGGATACGTTCCGCGTAAATCAAAACCGCGTAAATCCCAAAAACAGCGTAAAAAACGACTTCACTAAAATCGTTTTTTTTTGTGGCTTTCACGTGTTTCCGACCCTTTTTAAAAACCGCGTATAAAAACTTTTGAAAAAAATCCGCGTAAAATAAAACCGCGTAAATCCCGAGAATCGCGTAGAAAAAAACCGCGTAAAAAACGACTTTTAATAAAAAACGTTTTGCCTTTCTCGTACAACAAAGTTGAACCGAAAGGCTATCATTTCACTCCGAAAACGAACTTTTTATAGAAACCCCTGAGACCCATAGTATTATATACCAATCGACTCAGCTCGACGAGCTGAGCACATGTCTGTCTGTCCGTGTGTATGTGTGTGTGTATGTGTGTGCACAAAAGCTATAAAAAACATTAGACAACTTTATGTATAGTAATCCTTTACCGATTTTCTCGCAACAAGTTTCATTCGACAGGGGACAAAGCCTTGTTGATCACTATTGAATTTTATGACGATCTGTCATTGCGTATAAAAGTTATGAAGAAAATGGTACATCGGACCATAGAAACCCCATATAAGGTTGGTGTCTTAACTAAATGCGAGAAAGGCACCACCAACGCTAGGTGGATTAATCTGGTTTTTTTTTGCTATTTTCACGCGTAACCAAAGGTCTGTCGACCTGTTTCAAATATGGTGCATGCTCTTTGTGGTACATAGAATAGAATGTGAATAAAAAATAACTTCTTGGCCATCCAAGAAATTCCTGCAGTAAGGCCTTTTGATCTACACGCGTAACCAAAGGTCTGTCGACCTGTTTCAAATATGGTGCATGCTCTTTGTGGTACATAGAATAAAATGTGAATGAAGAATAACTTCTTGGCCATCCAAGAAATTCCTGGAGTAAGGCCTTTTGATCTACACGCGTAACCAAAGGTCTGTCGACCTGTTTCAAATATGGTGCATGCTCTTTGTGGTACATAGTATAGAATGTGTATGAAGAATAACTTCTTGGCTATCAAAAAAAATCCTTAAGTAAGGCTTTAAGATCTACACGCGTAACCAAAGGTCTGTCGACCTGTTTCATATATGGTACATGTTCCTTATTGTAGATAGTATATGATGTGACACAGCATAGTTTCTTGTCTCTCCAAGAAATTTCTGTAGCAAGGCCTTTCGATCTACACGCGTAAACAAAGATCTGTCAACCTGTTTCAAATAAATTGCTTGCTCCTTGTGGTACATGGAATAAATTCCGAGTGACAATAGTCACGTAAATAACGACCCAAGCCAGGGACGTTGTACGGGTCGGACAGGAGAGCGACATCGGTAATCGACTCCGAGACCGACGGCCACATCAGCTGCTGGGCAGATGCACAGTGGTTAAGGTTCAACTGTGTTGCTTGCGTGGCTTCTTCTTGTTTTCCTCTCCGATGGGACACGGAGGTCCACCCATAACGTGATTATATGCTTGCTTTTTGCTGGTGCTGATGGACACTTTGGTATCTTATCGCATTCCTGCGCCTTGTGCCCTTCTCAACCACAATGACGACGCAGGTTGCTACGGTCTGGGCCCTTAAAGTCCTATGTCCCGACTCTAAGCACCAATAGTACTAGTCCAGTTTGCTTTTGGGCTTACTGACCAGTCGATTTCAACATCCCTCGCTCCATTAACTAGGGTAGGCTAGCTGCGTGCCAAATAGACGACCTTTGTACCGCACTGCTCTCTGACGGTAGAGACGACGTCGTCCGCGTTCGTGACCTCGTCCAGTTGCTTGCACTGGAAGGTCACTTCCGTCCCCAACGACCTCACCTCGGCGCCGTCACCCAATATGAGTTGCAGCAACCTATGTGAAGTATGTGTTCTGCTAGGGTTGGGCCAGTCGTCCCGCTAGCTCCACGTTTCAGCACCAAGATCATTTCACCAGTCTTGGTGCGTCTGACGCTTCGAGCGTCCTATTCCAGCGCCAAATGCTTTTCGGTCACCTGCATCGACGTCAGCGTACTTATGATTATCGGTTTTGAGCAGCAAGGCCTCTACTCTGTCCTTAACTTTCTTTGCGGGTCGAAGTACGCTCGACTTCCGCTTTGAGCTACTGACCAGCTGCCAGGGATTTTCGGTCTCCGCCTTCTCGGGTCAACACCCTTCGGGCATCACTACATCCCGATCTGCTCCTTCAAGACGACATTTGTCCTACTGTCGCCTACTGCTTGGCTTTGCTCTGAGCACCTTCGCTGGTTTGCTGCCTGAGCCGTTTTTGGTTAGGCGCAATATTTTCCTTGTTGGCCGTCAGGGCGAAATCAATCGCCTCTTCTGCCATAGTCGATGTTCCAAGGAAGGAGAAGGCCTCAGTTGTGGCACCTTTGTCGGCCTTCTCGCTTCTCCCGGGTGGCTGATAAAAGTGTCCTGTTCTAGTCTTATGTTTGGCCTGTCGCTTGCGAACTCAATAATATTATCGAGTTACTCGACGACCACCCACATCCCGGGTAGTGGCCTAAATATTGTACCCAAATCGGAAAGTAGTCTAGATTATAGACACTGTAGGTTCTATAGACGAGCTGAGGCGAAGACGAGGGTAGCCAAACGAACTCTCAACTAGTGTAGCTAAACAATCATGACTTACAATCCAAGCAATGAAACGTGTGACGTCAAATTCGCGTGGTACACTTCTCCCTTCTAACTTCTTACATCTCCCATCTTTATTTCATTTTTCACATTTTACATCCCACTTCTCACTTTTCATTTCTCGCCTCTCACTTCTCACTTCTCAACTTTTTGCTTCTCACCTCTCAAATCACCATCAAACACCTCAATTCTCCCTTCTAACTTCTCTCTTGTCCCTTCTCACTTCTAACATCTTACAAATTGCTTTTTATTTCTTACTCTTCACTTCTCCTAACTCACTTCTCACATCTCACTTCTCTCCATTCACTTCTCGGCTTCCACTTATCACTTCTCGTTTCTCACTTCTCACATCTTACATCTCACTTCTCGTATCAAATGTCTCACTTCTCACTTCTAAATCTCACTTCTCACTTGTAACTTCTCATTTCTCGGCTCTCACTTTTCACATATCACATCTTTATCTCATTTCTCACTTCTCACTATTCACTTCTCACCTATCACTTTGCACTTCTTGCACCTCAATTCTCACTTCTCACTTCTTACTTCCCACTCCCCACTTCTATCTTCTTGCCTTCCCTTGCCTTCACATCTTACTACTTTTCATTTCTCGCACCTCACTTCTCCCATCTCACTGCTCTCATCCCAGTTTTCTTCATTCAATTCTGGCTTCTTACTTCTCACTTCTCGCTTCTCACTTCTCACATCTTACTTCTCGTATTGAATTTCTCACTTCTCATTTGTCGCTTCCAACCTATTTCTCGGCTCTCGAATCTCGTTTCTCACTTCTCACATCTTACATCTCACTTCTCGTATTGAATTTCTCACTTTTCAATTTCAATTCTCATTTGTCGCTTCCAACTCATTTATCGGCTCTCACTTATCACTTTTCGTTTCTCACTTCTCGCTTCTCACATCTTACACTTCACTTCTCGTATCGAATTTTTCACTTCTAAATCTCACTTCTCACTTATAGCTTCTCATTTCTCGACTCTCACTTCTCATTTTTCAAATCTTACATATTTCTCACTTCACACTATTCACTTCTCGCCTCTCACTTCTGACTTCCCGCGTCTCACTTTTCACTTCTCACTTCTCACTTCTCGCTCCCCACTTCTTACTTCTCACTTCTCGCTTCTTACTTCTCACTTCTAATTTCTCATTTCTGCCTTCCCACTTCTCCCTTCTTGTTTCTCACTTCTTACATCTTACATATTACTTCTCACTTCTCCTTTCTCACTTCTGATTTCCTACATCTCACTTCTCACTTTTCACTTTTCAAAAATCACTTTCCACTACTCACCTTTTACTTCTCACTACTCGCATATGATTCCTTACTTCACACTTCCCAAATCTCACATTTAACTGATTGCTACCATTTTCTTACTTATCATTTCTCCCTATTTATTTCTCACTTCTCACTTCGCACATCTCATTTCTCATCCACTTTTTACTTCTTCTTTCTCGCTTCTCATTTTTTGTTTCTCGGGTCACACCACTCGTTTCTTACTTCTCATTATTCACTGCTTACTCCTCACTTCTCACTTTACACTACTTACTTCACACTTCTCATTTTTCCTATTTCTCTCTTCTCGCTTCTCACTTTTTCTATCTTAAATCTCACTTATCGTATCTAATCTCTCATTTGTCACTTCTCACTTCTCACTTTCTTCTTTTTACTTACCGCTTCTCGCTTCTCAGTTTTCCCTTCTCACATCTCACATGTTTATCTCATTACTCACTTCTCACTATTCACTTCTCGGCTCTCACTTGCCACTTCTCATTTCTTCTTTCTTATTTCTCACTTCTCGCTCTCTCACTTCACTTTCCTCACTTCTCCCTTCTTGCTTCTCACTTCTCACAAATTATTTCTCATTTCTCACTTATCACTTCTCACATCTCACAAATTATTTCTCACTTCTCATTTCTCCCATATCACTTCTCAATTCTCACCTGTCACCTCTCACATCTCACTTCTCACTATTCACTTCTCGCTTCTCACTTATTACTTCTCACTTCTCACTTCCTCACTTCTCACTTCCTCACTTCTCGCTTCTCACTTCACACTTCTCGCTTCTTACTTCTTACTTCTCCCTTCTCCCTTCTTGCTACTCACTTCTCACATCTCACATATTACACCTTTTTTCTCATTTCTCACTTCTGACTTCTACCTTCTCACTTCTCATTCGGCCTAACGGTTGTGGCCAAATGACCGTCGGAACTGACGGCCTTCGCTCTAATAACCCAGCATCGTACCTCCATTAAATATTCTAAGTGTTTTCCCAAAAAAAGGACTTTTTTTGAAAACCGCGTAAAATACGAAATCCGCGTAAAAAACGACTTTTGTAAAAATCGATAAAAAATCAACTTTTTACAATTTTCACGTGATTTCAAGATTTTTTTCGAAAAATCGCGTAAAAAATTAAAACCGCGTAAATTCCAAAATCCGCGTAAAAAAAGTCGCGTAAAAAGCGACCCGCGTAAAAAGAGACCCCAGTGTAATTATATCGGGCCTTCCTTAGCCGTGCGGTAAGACGCGCGGCTACAAAGCAAGACCATGCTGAGGGTGGCTGGGTTCGATTCCCGGTGCCGGTCTAGGCAATTTTCGGATTGGAAATTGTCTCGACTTCCCTGGGCATAAAAGTATAATCGTGTTAGCCTCATGATATACGAATGCAAAAATGGTAACTTGGCTTAGAAACCTCGCAGTTAACAACTGTGGAAGTGCTTAATGAACACTATGCTGCGAGGCGGCTCTGTCCCAGTGTGGGGATGTAATGCCAATAAGAAGAAGAAGAAGAATATAATTGAAAATGCGATAGTCAGCAAAAGCCATAATGATGGGAGATTAGAAATTGTATTTGCCAGAGAATTGCTCCTCTCTTTACATTGAATCTGCATTATTGGAATAGCAATTTACAATGCTTTTTTTTTATTCGTATATTTATTTGGTAGGCACTCTGTGTTCTTAACCGCTGCTGTACCATGATCTACTGTAGTACTCTGCTGTACAGAGTCCACACAGAATCTATTTTTAGATGTCCATAATTCGTTATTGTTGTCGTTGCCAGTCCATAGCATCGTGAGTCCATTGTGTTCATGTGGTGAATCCAGTGATCGTTGCTTTGTTCGGTTGCCATTAATGGATGAACGTTGGAGGAATGCCTCCGAGAAGAACCGTTTTGTCAGTCGTCATCAGTCGCCGTTTCGGTGAGGCGCGTTCCCCAAAACGCCACTGTACGGACTGCGCTTCTGGCGACTGACAAAGGTTTGGTGGAGGGGCTGGGAATCGAACCCATGACCATTCGCTTATGAGGCGAACGTGTAGCCAACTACGCTACGGGACCCCCCTTTACAATGCTATTCTAATCAAAAATATATACCTTTAAAACTTTCCAGACAGTTCGGTCATCGTGTCACAGGCTGCACAGTCCAAAAACCTGAATTGATGTAAATACAATTTAGAGATTTGCGCCGCCACTGCAGAAAATTTTGCATCAGGCAACTGCCGAAAATAAGACAAATAAGACAAATAAGACAAATAAGACAAATAAGACAAATAAGACAAATAAGACAAATAAGACAAATAAGACAAATAAGGCGTGACGAAGCCTTCGAACAAAATTATGCAAAAACCTCCTCCGATGTTTTTAGGACCCGCCGCACATCTCTAATTCGATTCGGCACTGAAGTCCCTCTGAACACATCCCATCTATGCTCCCGATTCAGGTGAGCAGCATTTTAAGTTGTTACCTCCATTTATCCCTTCACCACAAAGCCATTCTCCGGTAGGGCGGCACGACCCGCCAACGACGACGTTGAGCAAAACTTTATCACTAAACCGGACTTTGACTGGCTCGGACGGAGCCGTATGCCTTCGCTCCGAAACGTCTGAACCGAAAATTTATTAATATTTTCCGAGGACATTGTAAGTTTCTGAAGTTTTCAATTAGCAGTATTTGTCTAGCGATCCCGCCCCTGGAAGGTGGAAAAGTTAAAAATACCTCCCCTCGCCCTGTACCCCGTTTGGAAGTGGACAGAAACTGGCGAACGATGCGGCGGCAAGCAGGCCGACTGTGGCCAACAAAGCACCGATTGAAGAAAGTGCGAATGCGTCCACTTCAGAGTAAACCTGGGCTGGATCGGATTGGAGCAGATGTGGTCGTTCCTTGGCCGGCGGGCCAAACCTGGGCCAAGAAACCGCCGGAAAGGCTTATGGCGGGCGAACGAGGGTACTTTGCTGTTGAAGTAGTTTTCAAAACTAATTATGGATAACAATGGCAAAGTAGGTACTACGAAAGTTGTGTGGCGATGATGATGATGATGATGATAGTGATGATGATACGGGCTCGGAAAAGGATGTTTGAGTATTTCGTTTTATTTTTCTGATTTTTTTCTAGACTGACATGTGGAGAGAATCTCAGTTAGGTTTTTCTTTTAGTCACAGGAACAACTTACTTAATGTAGAAACGGCAAACAAAGTCAGTTTGGTGATTTCAACATGCTATTCTAGACTCCAACATGCAGTGTTGTAAAATAGGATGGCTGTGCTGGCATGATGGCGCCTTGAAAAGCTTTCCTGACCCGATGGAAAGTGGTTTGTTTACTGAAGGTATTAAAAAGTTAAGCTGTTTGGTGCGATAGGATTCCGTTTCCGGTTAGAGGCTTGCAGACGGAAAACAAAAGATGTTCGTTGGCGTTTGGAAAAGTTTACCTTTGTGTCTGTTTGGGTTTTAAACTTAGGTATAAGTTTTCGAAGTACGTACAATGATGTTTATCTTATATATAAAAATGAAATGGTCTGTGTTCGTATCCGCATAACTCGAAAACGGCTGGATGGATTTTTTTCATTTCTTCAGCAGAAACATTCGTTATAGTTTCCGACGGGTTTATATGATATTTCCTAATGCGAAAATTACGAGTAAAGTTGAGCAAATCGTGAAAAACTAAAATTGTGATTTCTATGCGAACTTTGCATGGGCAGTTCGGAACGCACATTCTCGCCTACTATGCAGGACAACGTCTGCCGGGTCGACTAGTATAAGATAATTATTGGATTATTCAATCAACTCATTTCGAATCACCAAATGATAATACTTGTGATGGTAGTAATCCTGGTAGTACCACAAATTCTCACATACACAAAGTTAGTACAATGAAAAATTCATGGTAAAAAAGGGTAGCGATTGTTACAGTAATAGTTGAAAGATAATAGTTTACAACTATGCTGGAACGAGTCAAAACTGATTCTATTCATTGTAGAGAACTGAAAAAATAAAGATTTAAAGGACTATACAAATGCTGATATTAATTGACATTCATATTGATCCCTTCTATCGCATACTGAAACACTAATTGATTTTTTTTTTCGTTCTCTTCTCATCTTATAGGTTGACAGCTCACCCTGTGTGTTAGAAATCCTTGACACTGCCGGCACAGAACAGTTTGCATCGATGCGGGATCTGTACATCAAAAATGGCCACGGTTTTATTGTTATGTACTCGCTAACGAATCACCAGACATTTCAGGTAAGTTCCATTCTATAAACATCAACGCCATAAAAAACTAATGTTCACCAAAACTCCCTGCGCATTACAAAAGACTTGTCTTATAAGCAGGCTTGTAAATGTCATCTGCATGTCATTTGACTAATTTGTTCATAACTTTCTATAGAAGCCAAATTTATTCCATAATTTTGAATGTACTCATAACGCTTGAGTAGGGCTCTATTTTTATCCAAGGATACATTGCTCTAAGTATAGCAGCTGGGGCTGGAGAGTGAAAACTCTCCAAAATGTCACGTGTCATTTGACATAATGTCATTTGAATGACATTTTGCCTCCCACGCCCCAGATTACATATTTACAGCAAAGTCTTGTTAGACAAAGTTGTAGGTCCATTTAAGCGCTATAAGTTCGCCATACAACATGAATTGATAGCTACCTTCTGAAAAAAGTTCTGGGAAAATAATACAAACGAATGCAAATGACATTTTACAACACTGCTTATAAGATTATGTGGTTTCATTCCTTATTCATATCAATCATTCAATCATCCGATTTATTTGTTCCTTGGGTCACCAAATCTTATCTTCAAGAAGTGAATCTTTTGGCTCTTCTCAAGCCTTATTATAAATGTGTTACACTTCTCTACTTGTCATCAAATCCTGTTACACTTCTAGCCTTCGGAAATTGGGTTAAACCTCGCAGATGAAAAATATCATCACCCAACAATTATGCAAAGTTCTATTCATCAATTTACAAGAGCCCCGGGCAATTCGCAAATGATTAGCCAGCCATGTAATTAACTATCGCCTCCTCGGAGTTTGTTGCGCAACTTCCGCCCGGGATTGTCCCCCTTTTCCATCACACTATCTCTCCTCCATTATCGCAACTAAATCAACCAAGAAGCCACGATCCGTTCCATCCCATCCAGAAGGCGACTACCACCGCCAGACCGCCCGGCTCAGGCAGACAAGCCACTTGCCGTTTCCTCTATTATGCAGCTAATCACCATCCAGTTTATGCAAGTTGCGTACCACCACAGAGTCCGCCGTCACGTCGGTCGGTCGATCCGTTCCCTTCCGCACTGCCAAGTCTGTGTTTATTTCTTTCAACGAGCCATTTCCGGACCCAACCCCGCGCGCGCATTCCGGCATCATCCCGCGGGGAGGGACCATATAACCATCTGCATTGGTGGCACCGTCATTGCATTTTATGACGTCGTCATAAATCGACATCGGAACGCAAAGGAACGACGACAATAGTCATAATTCAGTCGTTGGTCGTTCGGAACAAGATTGATAGCACCTAAAACGACGATGACAACAAAACCGCCCGACATGCTGTGCATCGGTCGGTGCGGCACAAAATGCTCTTCCTGCATCGAACTTCCCATGATCTTCTATCTAATAATAGCGTCGACATCTACCATCCATAAACGGTTGTGATTACCGAGGACCGTAATGTTGGCTATTTACGCTTATGTGACACCTCTGCTTTTGCTTTCTCTTTTCCAGGATATCTCCAGTATGCGAAATGTGATCAGTCGTGTGAAAGGCAGCCAGCCAGCACCCATCCTCCTAGTCGCCAATAAACTAGATTTAGATTGCCAAAGAGAAGTTTCGACAGCCGAAGGTAAGTCATGTTTGTGTCGTAACTTGGGATGTGTTTCGTGAGGTATTACATATTTGTGCACAATCAAATGATTGGTTACCTGCGGTACCTAGACCTACATGGAAACCAATTAAAAATATATCTTTATGAGTTCATCCAAGCCTAGCGACCGAATCTAATTATGAATAATTATGGTAAATGTCAAACAGTGAATGAAAGGTAATGGAAACACATTTGGAAGCATGATTTCACTTCAGATTCAACGGATCCTTGTATGAATTGAGTTTTCTATAAATAAGCCGATACAGGTTCATGAAGTACCAGTCAGTCGGTGGTTGGCCTCTCCAAGTGCGGCGAAATGGTTTTTGGTCGTAAAAATAATATCATTTTATTGAATAACGCTGTACTGAAGTGGAAATTTGTGCCCACCCAGAAGGCAAATGCGTGTGTTAACGTTATTGCGTTACCGAAATTGGTTGCCATAAATACAAATGCTAAGATACATTAGAACAGGGCTGGAATTTATGAGGAAATTCCTAAAGATTTTTTATCTTAAATAATAAGTTCTTCACTTATCGGATTAAATCAATGGAGGAAGGCATTAAACCATTTGATCCTTTACGCCGAATAAGGGTACTTTTATATGGTACATAAGCAAAAGTACGAAGTAGCATTGTTCTCAAAATGCTGTGCAAAGTTATCCTAAATCGGTGTGGACCACTAATCATGTGTGGCCACACTGTCACGCTTCCCCAAGGAAAAATTGAAATGCTTCTAAGACTTAAGCTAGTTCTATAGAGGTTTTATAACAGCATGCTCAAAAGCTTAAGGTTTTATTTTGGCTTTATACAGCTGTCATTAAATTATATCCGCAAGAATACTAGAAAACCGTGTTTTGGCTTCCAATATAAAACCTTGGTTTCTTGGTTCTATAATGCTTTTGTATTCCTCTTCAGAACTATCAAATTGAACTATTACAAAACCAGCGAGTAAGTTCCAGGGGTAGGCAAAAAGGTTGGGATAGGGAAAATTTTCTGGAAATTCAAATCAGCATAACTTTGCCTAGAATAATTCGTTTTTGATAATCCAATCTGGATGGGTAGGGTTGTTAAAACTACGCGGATTTCGCGAATTTCACGGTTTTCACGGATTTACATAACGGTTTAAGCTTTTGCGTGGCTTTTGGCATAGATTTAGTTTTAAGCGAAAATTTAATAACTAAACTGCTAGATCTAAGGACGTTTATTTGAGAATTAGTTTAATGTCTATTTAGATACAACTTTATTTTCTTTAGCATATGTTTTTGAGAACAACACACTTAAATTTTTCCACCGATCTCGGCTGTGCAAATTTCGGTTTAAGTTCGTTTGCTGGAATAATCAGCTGAATGAACATATGTTTTCGGTGACTCCTTTGAGCCGCAGTAAACAAACTATTTTTTCAGCTGAGATATCAGCAGAAAGTCACAAACCGAGCGCCTGGCTGTGCGGATCTCGGCAAAAGAATCAAAATATGCCGAGCTGAACTGAGTGTGAAGACAAGACAGATAGCCTGTCTTGGTAAGAGTAGTCACCATGCTACTACCCAAGCCGTTCCTGGGTGGACGTTAGACAGAATAACAGCGATTTCAACAATGCTGTTCTCACAACTGGCCCTCTACTAAAATTTCAATTTCTGTTCGCTCGCTTGTGACACTTATCCATTAGACCTGTTCACCATTTTCAAAAGTATTCCAGATTCAAAGTGCCACCCCACTATTTCAATGAGTATCTTAAATGGAGTCCCCTGACCAATTTTCAGCCAAATCCATGGAGATTTAGAGGTGCATCAAACGAGATTTGTGATTTTTCAGACTTTTTCGTAAAAAAAATCGTCTGTATGCATCAATTTAACTCCACATAATAAAAGGATTAGTCTTTGATAGCTTCTTTAGACTATTATCTACCACTTTGTCATTGATACTAGGATGTTAAGAGGCTTATTCTATGACTTTTTATAGATTTATAGCTGAAAAAAAATGCCACAAAAATCTGAAAAAATAATTTTAGTGCTTCTGGGTAGTAGGGAGGAGGTTCGGTTGTAGGGCACCGTTCGGTTATGGGCACCCTATGTATCTTTTGACAGATAAAGAGATGCTGTCATTCTGACAACCGTCATTTGTTTGCTATAATGGCATGATGTTTTGTGCTCAATTTCAAACAGGATGAAGTATCTCTACTTTGAACTAGAAACAAATGAATTTTTCGTACAAGAAAAACAACATGAAAGTTTTTTTTGGCCTTTTTTAAAGTGTCATAAATTAAAGGATTTAATTCAAAAAGTGAGTTCTAATGCGTATTTACACAGTAAATTTAATCTTTTTTGAGGCCCAATGTCGATTGCCATCAAAATTTTAGCGCGATTTTTTTTTCTTCTCGTTCCAAAAGGCTGCGAAATTCGGTTGTAGGGCACCTTTATTGGTTCGTTATGGGCACCCTCATTTTATTGATAAATCATTCAATATCGTTTTACTTGTCCCTTAACTTATTTTTTAATAACGTTTTAAGGCAGTTTTTATAATTACTTTGACATAATTGTTCGAAATAATGAGTTTATTTAATATTTTTTGTTCTTTGGGCATGTCTAGTCATTATACACACACTTTTTGGACCAAAGCGTTGACCGATTTATTGCAACAAGTTGCATTCGACGGGAATGCTTTCCCACTGTTTCCTATTGAAAATTGGTCAGATCGGACTATGGGATCGAAATTTATGGCCAAAATTTTATTTTTGGAAATAAACGAGAAAGGCACTTATTGCCGCTAGGGTGATTAATCAGGATTTTTTGACTGTGATGCATACCAATAAAACGTAAATCAATGAAAATTAAAACCCATTTACCTAAAGTGCTATTTAGACCTTTCTTATATTTTTTTTTCAACATCCTCCTTAATGCACCGAGGGAGGCACTCATCACTGCTAGGTGAATTGATTTGAGTTTTTAGCGTCTCCTGGCTTTAGAATGAATAAACTATTCCTTGTCTTTAAATCTAGGTGGGTTTTATTCATGCTTCTTTATTTTAGCTAAGTTTTCAAGTGCCCACAACCTGAACCACGAAAATGAAAATGTCCAAAATGTATAAATTTTCTAAATTGTCAATATTTTTTCTAAATCGATGAAATTATATTAATTTCTTTTGCTAGTAGTAAGGTTATAAGTTTAGCTTTCGATTGCTATGCAAATGTCGACATAAGATCAACCAGGGCCAAAGTTATGGACCAAACACAAAAGGTTGCCCACAACCGAACCTCCTCCCCTATAAATGTTCAATATGTGGACCTCTTGATCTGCAGGCCCCTGACACTACCACATAGCCCAATTTCCTAGATCCATATCAGTGGGTCGAGCATACTGGTTGACATTGCTCATAAATCATGGTCAACTTTGTTTTAGCATGGGGAATGGTCTTGCTTGACTACCCTATTCAAAATGTTGAGTATTTCTATGAAAACTGCATTTTACATGCCGAAGCTTTATTTTTCAGAATAAAGTGATGTATGAACGAAACTTCCAACACTCGGAAGGAAATAAACAGGAGGAAAATTTAATTGGGCATAAATTGAAAACTTATACTACCCCCAAAAGCACCTAAAATATTTTTTCTAGTTTTTAGGCAAATTTTTCAGCTAAACCTACCAAAAAGTCATACAATAAGCACTCTAAACATCCTAGTATCAATGACAAAGTGGTAGATAATATACTAAAGAAGCTATCAACGACTAATGCTCCTATTATGTAGAGTAAAATTGATGCATTCAGACGACATTTCTATGAGAAAGTCTGAAAAATCACATATCTCGTTTGATGCACCTCTAAATATCCATGGATTTGGCTGAAAATTGGTCAGGAGACTCCATTTAAGATACTCATTGAAATAGAGGGGTGGCACTTTGAATCTGAAATACTTTTGAAAATGGTGAACAGATCTACTATCCATACTGTTCTTCATTGTTGCGCTCCCTCTTACTTTGAGCTTTAGATGTTGTACTCACCGATAAATGCCAATAAGTCAATAATGATTTAGATTTTTAATGATTTGCCAAGTTCATCTATATTTTTTTCTTATCTTTATCTACAATAACCATGACCAAACCTGGCCTGAACATTCTTTGTATATCAATGCATCTTGTGCGGTATTTCGTAAAGTTCGATCAACAAAAAATCCACTGACAATAACGAAACAAAACAGGTCAAAACTTTCATTTCATCTAGAAAGCGGTGCTTATTAAGATAGTTTTGGCTGCTTGGTTCTTGTTCACTTAACCTCAGTACTTCTAGTGTGGTGAATAGGGCCAGGGTTGCGTTGTGAAGGAGTATTTCGTAGATTGCATACTGATAGCTGTCATGTATATTCTTTAACTTTCTTACCCCAACTGCTTATGGATTACTATTTGGGATTTATTAGCAAGCCAATTGGGGGTTCCAAAATGATAAAGCATGAAAGCTACCATTGTTGGCCACCCCCATCTTCTCCGTTACTAGGGAAGGGAAGGAAATGATGATAGGACATACAATTAACGAGAGGCCATCGACTCACCGACGCCTTAATAGATGTCAAGGAATAGGATAGTGGTAATTAGCCTAGGCTTAAGCGCCATTGTTCGCTCTCTGAAACGAGAAAGCAAATGAAATATATTAAAGGTACAGACCTGTGTTAAGTTGCAGTTTAAATTCATATTATAAATCAATAACATTATTACTTGAAGAGAAAACGTTCAGTAAATAGTGGAACAAAAATTGATATTTCTCGTAATTAGCTATGGTTCGCGCGGAATGGATTTCATGTCGTGCGGAAATGGCGCGGATTTGATTTCAGTCGGCGCGTATTTGGCGCGGAAAATATTTCGGCATCTCCATAACAACCCTGGATGGAAACAAAATACTAGAAGAATGTCCGCGGTTAAAGGTCACGGTTTTATCAAAATCGGATTATTCTATGCAAAGTTATGCTGATTTGAATTTTGCCTATTTCGACCTTTTTGCTTAACCCCTGTATATGTTGGTTTTGGGTCTTCAGTAGCCTTGCGAGCAAAGGCGTAGGATTGCCAATCCGGAGATGGCGAGTTCGATTATCGGTCCGGTCTAGGATGTTTTCGGGTTTGAAACTTTTTCGACTCCTTAAGGTCACTTCTGACGGGTCAATTTTCAATACTTGCAGTATATTTCGATACGGAACAGACAGTATAAACATTTTTATTTTTTCAGCTTTGCTGCGTCGCAGCATGCGTGAAAAAATAAAAATGACAGTTTTGCGTTGCTTCCGTATCGAATGGTGTGCCCTTGAAACCGCGAGTACTTTGAAAACTGGAATCCGTCAGGAGTGACCTTAAGCAAAGTGCATCCATTGTACTTGCCACACAAGATACATACTCATGCAATGGCAGGCATAGAAAAGCTTTCAATTCATAACTGAGGAAATGCTAATAGAATATTAAGTTGAAAAGCAGGCCAAGTTCCAGTTAGAATGTAGAGCCATTGAAGAAAAAGATATGTTGGTTTTGGTCAAAACTTAAATAAACTGTCAAGCGTTGTAAACTACCCATGATCACATATTTGTAACAATCGACAAAAGTAGGCATGGGAGAAATTGAACGTTTAAGTTTGCGATATGCCTCAGTATGGAAATCTAATTAATTTTCTAAAAATCATGAAAAATCAGACAAACACTTGTTTCAGTTGAAATTTTCCATAGCATCATTTACATTACTTGTTGTTTGAGTACAAATTAATTGCGGTTGTTTTTTTGTTCAAGGAATACGGCATACCGGCGATAGAATTTTCCAGTGTTACCGATATGCAGTCACTTCGCTCAATGTTACAAAACAACTTGATAGTTTTTCCAGGTTTTCTAGAACAAACTTTCTGATTTTACTTAGTCAGCTTAAATAACTAACAATTTGGGGGCGATCCCTAAGCTTAACTCAAAATCGCCGAAAATACAAATGTTACAAATATGCGATTATGGGCAGTAAAGATTGATTTGAACTAATTATTTTTCATGATTCCAAGCAGTTGAGAAGGTCAAAAACTTTCGGTTGACTGCCAAATAGATCCTGGGCTCGTGGCGACGTAGCCTCAACAGGAAATAAAGGAAATCGACAGGAACACTGTTAATATGAAACAGCAACATGTTCTGATAAATCGAAACAACATTATTTTCCAAAATTCAATCAATTATTCCAGGCTCATTGAATTCCCCACACTTAGTTCGATAGAAAGTTTGTATTTCTTGGTATTCAATCCCCACACAACTTGGTAATGCACTTGGAATTATGAAACTTGAGTCTGAGCGAAGTGGCAAACTGGCGAAGAAATGGGAACGAGAGGGCCCGGTGGGATGAAAGAATAAAGATGCTTGATAGAAGATGATTCAATTCGGTCTGTTGTTGTCAGTAAATGAGTTCATTGTGAAGAGAGGGATATTCGATGAACTGGGATCCATGCTCCGGTATGGCTTCCAAAATAGTCAAGTATTTGCAATTGTACTGTCAAGTTCGCGAATTCGTATTTATGAAGGCCCGATGATCTCATCAAGTTATCAGCGGTTATGTGACAAATGCAGTCCAACCACCTAAGGCAATTGTGGATCCCACTCATTCATATTATTCTCTTTTCTCAAGCACGTGCACGTGTGCACGTGTGAGCTACAACTCACAGTCTATGTTTAATTGCGCTCGACTAGCGTCAGGCAGTGGATATATTTGCATACTTCATAAATATTCTATCTATCTCAAATGAAAAAAAAAATAGTGCAACTTTCCATGGATTCCGCCGAGAATCTTCCAAGAATTCTGATGAGAATCATTTAGTGAGCCTGACTGGAATGTTCCAGGGACTCCGACAGGAATCTCTAGATATTTCGACGAGAATACCGTTGGGAGCCTCCAGGGATCATGAAGGGAATCCATCAGAGATTTCGGAGGGAATGTTTCAGGAATTCCAATGGAAAAATTTCAAGGATTCCGACGAGAATGTACCAAGGATCCTTCACCCTCCAGGAATTTCGACGGGAATATTTCAGGAATTTGAAGGGGAATATTCCAGGGATTTCGTCGAAAACCCTCCAGGAATTCCAATATGATGGTTCCAGGTATTTCATGAGCAATGTTTCAGGGATGAAGACGCATATCGTCGAAGGATTCTGAAGCAATCCGTCGAAGGACTTCGAAGCAAATCGTCGAGCGACTCCGAATTAATCCTTCAGTTATTTCGAAAAGAATCCTCCAGCGATCCCGAAGGGAATTCTCCAAGGATGTTGAAGCAAATCGTTGAGGGATTCCGATGCAAATCATCAAAGGATTTCGAAGCAAATCGTCGAATGGTTCCAAAAAAATTTCGTTAAGGGACTCTGAACAAAATATACGAATAATTCTGAAGCAATTCTTCGCGGGATTCCGAAGCTACTCGTCAGCCGGATTCCTTATCGTCTAGAGATCCCAACGCAGATCATTTGCAAAACGTCGAGAGACTCCGAATTAAATCTTCAAAGGATTACGAAGCAAATCGCCGAAGAATTCTGATTTGTCAAGGAATTCCTAAACCAATCTTAAAACGAATCTGGAACTATTCCGGAGCAAATCAACGAGAGATTCTAAAGCAAATCCTCCATGGATTTCAAAGGGTATTTTTCACAGATTCCCAAGGGTATTGCTTAACAATACTGGAAAGAATCCAGTAGTAATTCTTCTGGATTATGATTGGAATACTTCGATGAATCCTTTAGAGATTGAAGTGAGAATTCTTCTCGGATTCTGATGAGAATCCTTCTCGGATGCTGATGGGAATCTTTCTCAGAATTCAGAAACAAGCCAATTTTTCTTCCACTTATTTCATTAATTATGATAGAGTGAATATGAGAGATAAATCTTTAGTCTTCAAACTTTTTCGGTAATTCATTATGCAATATGTTGAAAACTGATATCACTGCTAACTAACTTATCAAATCCTAAGGGGGGGCTAATATTTTTCTAGGGAGGGCTAAGCCCCCACCCCCATCTAGCCCCCCCTTATTTACGCCAATGTTCAAAGTAACTCACACCTTGAACGAAATGAAAACGCTCGATATTTGAGCAGTACTTGGCAAGATTCACAACGTCAACTCCACAGTACCTTTAGATGAGAATTTGGTCAAGTATATTCAATATTTGCTCTCCAAGTTTTCTGTAAGACCCACCGAATGGTGGTTTGACTTGCGCCGCCGCAAAAACTTTCGGTCGTCTTTCGGGTAAAGAATACTATGATGCTTTCTCTTCAAATCAGGTCGGCTGCAGTACCGGAAACGGATTAGGAGATAAAATTATTGAAGTCACGTTTCCAGATCTACAATATAAATTCTACAATATTAATAACCATTATTGTCGCAGCATTCACCGATTTTAGGGTTTTCCTAAACCGAGCACTGCCCAATACCGAAACGCTTTCAAGAAGTTGAAGCAACTCACTAGTATAACTCCTCAACAATATAGGAACATTTGTAATGAAAAGTCGCATTACAGTCGTATTCGGATATGAATGGCAAGCAAACTGGCAACATTTCAGGGATAACAAATGTAAACGATCGCTATCAAGCAATGCCACGACGACGTTTCGTATTGTGTAATTTGGTTTATTTACCTATTAATCAATGCTGATGAATGGTAAAGATGTAGCAGGCAACGGTGCTGAAAGTTTCTTTTTTGTGTCAGACGAGGGTCTGGATAGATTACTAATATCAGGTTGGGGGAAGGGTCATTTGTCCGAAACCCATTCAGCCGAAAGCCATTTGGCCGAATGCCACTAGGCCGAAAGTTGTTTGGCTGAATATACCATTTGGCCGAACAGACTATTAGGCCGAAAGTCATTTAGTCGAATGGGTCATTTGGCCGAAAGGGTTGTTTGGCCGAAAGGGTCATTTGGCCGAAAGGGTCGTTTGGTCAAATGGGTCGTTAGGCTGAATGGGACATTTGGCCGAAAGGGTCGTTTGGCCGAATCGGTCATTTGGCCGAAAGGGACGTTTGGCCGAATGGGTCATTTGACCGAAAGGGTCATTTGGCCGAAAGTGTCATTTGGCCGAAAGGGTCGTTTGACCAAAAAGATCGTTTATCCGAAAGGGTCGTTTGGCCGAATCGGTCATTCAGCCGAAAAAAACATTTGGCCGAATAGACCATTTAGCCGAATAGTTTTTTGAAAAGTTAGAAATCAGGAATGAGTAGAGAGACTCACTACTCACTTCGCGCTTCTCAATTTTTACTGCGAGAAGTGATAAATGAGGAGCGAGAAGTGAGACGTCTCACTACTCACTTCGCGGCTACTTACTTTTCACAGCGATTATTAATTGGTTAGTTATTAATGTGGTAAGAAAAGTGAGACGTCTCAGTTCTCATTCCTAATTTCTCATTTTACAATAAACTATTCTGCTAAATGACCTATTCGACCAAATGAATCATTCGTCCAAACGACTCTTTCGACCAAATGAACCATTCTGCCAAATTACCCTTTCGGCCAAATGACCCTTTCGGCCAAACGACCCTTTCGGCCAAACGACCCACTCGGCCAAACTACCCTTTCGGCCAAATTACCCTTTCGGCCAAATTACCCTTCCGGTCAAATGACCCTTTCGGCCAAATGACCTTTCAGCCAAACGACCTTTTCGGCCAAATGACCCATTCGGCAAACATTCCATTCGGCCAAACGACCCTTTCAGCCAAACGACCCTTTCGGCCAAATGACCCTTTCGGCCAAATGACCCCTTCGGCCATACGACCAATGACTTTCGCTCAAATGGGCTTCGGCCTAATGGCTTGTTCGACCTAGTGGCATTCGGCCAAATGGCTTTCGGTCGAATGGGTTTCGGCCAAATGACCCTTCCGCATCAGGTTGTGTAGAAGATATATTTTTTTTAATTAATCCACGGGATCATAAATTCCGAAAATATCCCGAAGAAAATTGAAAACTAAATCCGAGTTGATTTCGAAAAAAAAATCCTTAAGAAATCTTAAAGAAATATTGAAGACTTTCCTGAGGGCATTCCGAATGTTTTCCGAGGAAACCCTGGAGAGCTTCCCAAGAAAATTTCGAATAATTTCCCTGTGGGATTCCAAAAAAATCCAGAGGAAAGATAAAAAAATGAATTTGCTGAAAAAACCATGTAGAATTTCTCAGACATTTGAAATAATTTCCCGAGAAAATTCTTTCCCGAATTTCCCGAGGTACTTTTGAAGTACCTATATTTTAAGAACATTTCTGAGATTTTCTCGAATAGTTCCCGAAAATCCCGACAATTCCAGCGAATTTCCCAAGCAAATATTGAAAAATTTCTTTAGGATATTCCAAACAAACCATGAGAAATTTTGAAGAATTTTTCGATTCATTTTTGATGAATATTTTGATGAGTTGCCTGAGAAAACTCCAAAATTTTCCCACGAAAATTCCAAAGAACTCCTCGAGGAAATCTTGAAAATCCCAAAAGAATTTCAACGAATATTTTGAAGAAATACTTCTACTAAATATAGCTTTCCGAGAAAATATCCCAAGGATTTTTTTTCTACAAATTTTCTCAATTGATTGGGGGTATTTCTATAATTCATTAAGATGATTATACAACAAAGTCTTTTTTGTACTAATTTTCCAAGAATTCGAGTTTTAAAGAACCATAAGGTGTAGAGGGATGAATTGGTCGATCGCACGATCCATAACGTAATTATCATACAAGATTTGGGGTTTTAGAATTGGTTCCACTTCCACATGTTGCCATCTAACTTTCATTCAATAACCGACTTAGTGAAATTTTATATCTGTCTATTTTGTCCCAAGAAATATTTACTTTTTTGTTAAGGATTTTTTACTCGTCGATGATTAATTGATTAGTTTCTTCAAATAGCAAAAACCATCTATTAATATTCCTTCCCCCTTCCTAACTGACTGCAAAGACGTCGTCACCACCGTTAAAGCCTTTGAACATTTGTAGTTATCGAAACTTGCTCACTGAAAATACTTGAACGATCCCATTCAATTGATTCCTTGTGCAATTTCAATTCTGGCCAATTACGGAGTACAACCATAGATATGTGTAAAACCTGTCCACGGTAAATTTCGGACACCCATCATCCCATGCGATTTTTTAAAATTTTCACAAACCACTGAGGAGATCAATTTACACGACAGTTCAATCTCTTCGTTTTATGTTATTCTTTCAGCGGGTTCAGCGGGTTTGGAGTGTGGAATATCTTCACCTGTCATAAGACGAGTTTGTACTATTCCATTTTATTACACCACTTTGTAATCTTTTCACATATGTATGTCAACCTCAACAGTAAAGCCGTCTTCTGTGATATGTGTTTGACTCTACTTTTTTGTTGAAAGTGGGACAATTCAAAGTTTAATTGCACAATCACTTTCAATTCCAGAAAAAAAAACTCGGAAAAATCATGAAATATGTATTGATGTAAATCAAATGCAATAATAATATTGCCACGCCAATTTGTTCCGTCACCACCGGTTGAAATGACCTTCGGCGTTACGCTGAAAATGTCATCTCGGCCAAGCTAAATAACGAGAAATCCCGTCGCCGACGAATTCCGAATTGGTGCTAATTTCCATTCCAAACTGCAATGAATAATTTTTCTTCTTTTTATACAACAGAAAAGATATAAATTAGTGAAAACTTTAATTATATCGCACGTCAGAAACGATATTTATTTGCAATTTGGAATGGTCTCTACCTACACGGAGTTTTGATACGCAGTATAGAATCAGTGAAAAACAGCGAAGAAAACCTCCATATAAAATCGCAAACATAAAGAAAGAGCTTTTCCTTGATGTGCTGTTGTAATTTTGTGCAACATCTGGTGCTCCTTCCCGCTTTGTAAGTTTTTATTCATTTTTCCCACCACAGGTGAATAGCAAGCAGCTTCTCCAAGGACCAACCGATACCGCGTTTTCCCTGAACAACTGCAGACTGCTGCTCAGCCATACTAGGTCGGTCTCATTTTCGTGCTGACTGTTCCTAACGAGCAGAACTATGGCGAGGGATTTTGTGTTTCAGTGTCTTGGTGGATTTTCCAAGATTTTCCTGTCTGGCTACGGTCGGGAAGGTTGTGCTTTCCCTGGGAATACACTGCATTCACAGTTAAGACAGACCAGACAGGTAAGCCCTAGTCAAACGTGAGGGGGCTCGGATGACAATCTTTCCGTAAATGAGTTTCCAAAATGGAAGCATTATCCCGTGGGAGGCTTATGATCGGACAATTTCACAGCAAACAGTTTTCTTTAAAGTTTTTAACACTGTCTCATTAAAGTTTTGCATAATTAGATGCTACAGCAGCCATAAAATGGAACGAAACGTGCTGAATAAATTGAAATCCCCCTAACGACTGTAAACACTTCAGAATGCATCCAAGCACATGCAAATGCTCCCAAGCGAGCTTTACCCATGTGGAAGCAAAAAGAAGCCCCAACCCTTGCCGAGTGGCATAGTCGGAAAATATTGCCAACTGCTTTCCCAACGGTAGCCGCCATCTCGAAATGTTCAATCTCGGAATCCCATCAGAGCCGCCAGCAGGCGAACCCCCAAACGAACCCAATAAGCCATCGAAGCCAATTGCGAATCGCTTCTTATTTCCTTATTTACTATTTCCCTCTCGATTTGCACTCACTTTTCACCAGCCCCGGCGGTGGTCTGGCTGGCACGGCACTATCCCGGCTGCCAAGGGACCAACCGAACCATCCGGACAGGAATCGAATGCGAACTATTTTACAAGCTAAATTCCTTTTTCCCATCAGTTTGGCGTGGCAGCCGGAGGAAATTCATCTTGGCGAACAGTGGTCGCAAACCAGGGGGAAATTTAATTCTTACACACGAAAGTTTTAGCCTAATTCTCGCTGTACAAATGATGATTAAAAACAAATTCAGAATTTCAAATTTAGCCCCAAAATTCTTTGAAGGAACTACATCTTATTTGATTTGTCTGGTTCTCTGTGTATCTGTGTTACATCATGGATCTTCGCATTATGATTTAAATTTGTTTTGAAATTGATACGAAACCGAATTTTTCCCATTGTTCTCAATCAACTTGTCCGGATTATACATTTTTGCATTAATTTGCAAATATTCAAAAGTTATATGACGAAGTAGAAATTTGAAATAGTTTCGAATAACTGAATTGAAATCCGAATAACTTAAACCGAAATCTTTCCACTGTGCAGTGGCGCAGCTGTTTATTGGCTTCGGTGGGTACCCTTTCCCTCCGCTGACTGGTTAGGGAAGGAGGTGCTTCGATTCCTGACTTTGCGCGCAAAACCCCTCTGTTCGGGGGTACGGTGAGCTACAGCAGAATTGATGTTTCCGATTTCTTTCGCGCTACGAGTTTCCAGCGAATTGAATTCTACATTTTACCGTCGGTTAGCATCCTCTCGGGCCCCGCACCCCGGCATCCGTTTGTAAGGAGCTTCTTGGTTCATCTTTATGCTCGAAGAAAATTGATGCGGAAAAGCGGCCAAATGCAAATCCATTTCCGATGAGAATGGGAGAAAAATTGCACATATTTTGCATCGTACTTGTCGGGCTTAGGTGCAGAATGGGAATCTGTTTTGCAGAAGAAAAGATTCTGTTGATGACGAGGTTTTGCGGGTATGGAAGTCCGTACTTTTGTGTGAAGTCGGAGCGAGGTCTATTCAGTCGATGCTTTTTCGAATCAACTAAACTAATGAATTGGAAACTTGGGCATATTTTGTAGCTCGCAATTTTGCTCTTTGCTTCACTACACCAAGAATAATTTTGCTGTCATGGTATACTACAGTGAACACAATATTTAAATCAGGGAGAGAGCAAGTGAAACAAGTACTACTATAACTTTGACCAATTGTTCAGATTTTTATCTAACATAAAAGCTGCGAAAGTTAAGGTTAACCATGAAATCAAATAATTTTAACCACATAAAAAAAACTTAGGTGTAGTAATTTTAAAGCAAACGTTTTTTGAATTAATTATTAAATTTAATTAAATTTCCACATTATTTTTCAAATTTCCACAAGAAATTCCATTAGAACAATCAAAAATGAATAATTAATATTTTATATGAAGGAAGCTACAGTAATTTATTTAAAAACTCATTTCCATGAATCTTCGACAGTTAATTTCTGTAAAAAATCATCGGACGGGGCTAGTTTTGACTCTTTCAAGAATGATTTTTAAATAGGTGCAGACTTCTGTATATATACAAAGAAAGTAGAGTTAAAGAATAAAGTCAAAGAATTTACTGTTATTGATATACCAAAGTTTTTAAAGCTGTTATATATCTGGTTTAACGTAATTTTTGAATGAATTACAAAATAGATCCTCTTATTCCTGAACATCTGACTGCGGTAAGGGTAGGTGTAGGATTGTACAACCCACGAAAGCGTGCGACTCATTCGATATAAATTGGTAAACAAATAAAGCCATCTCAGATTCTCCGCCTGCGTATCCAAAAAATGAGTACACCCAATCTGCGTGCTAATGCAATCATCAGCCGTAGAGCTCAAACCACACATCGGAAAAAGTTACAATGGGAGAAAAAAAAGTAGGTATCAAACTTTGCTTATTAAACTTCACTCTCGGTGACACACGCCCTGACGTCCTTTATTATGGGTACTGATGGGATTTGCCATCCTCTTGCACGAGCATATTTTTCGTCAGAGAAAACGAAAAAAAAAATACTAAATTCGATCAAAGGAACCATCCAAACACCAGCACAACGCAACGCCAACGCAATCTATGGCGCCCGTTTTAGTTAGTTTAGTCCGGTCGGGCGTGAGAATAATGAAAGTCGTCACGTCGTAAAAAAAAATACACCGGCTGATAAATATTGCACACAGCAATCAGCAACGGAGGATGGCCTTGGTGAGCACTAGAGTTATATGGATATCAGTTTAGAGAAAATGGTTCAAAAGTTTTGTTTAGAGAAGTGCATGAAATGTTATCTCGCTTGATAAAATGTTATGCATAAGAGAAAATCATCATGGAGTGTTGTGTCCCCTAATTTGTTATCGCCACACTTCTAAGCTTGTAGCACTTGTAGTGTGTTCTAGCACTGTCAAGGTCGTCTCTGAGAGACTAATCAAACGTCTAGTAAGGACAACACTAGTTTTCATTTAACATTAATTTATTGTGGGTACTTACAACGTCTAGGTTTGTGTGTAAGTGTGTAAGGTGGCCGGCCGGCATTATTTGCTGCTGTATATTCTTACTAGGTTTTGATATATCGCATAGCGGAACTACTCTGGCTAACAAATCTAAACAAATCCGATGGTGTTACTTAAAAACTTAAAAACTTAAAAACCAGACGTGTTGCTGGTAATGCGAGTAAACGGCGCGGCTTTTGTTTTAGCTGAAATTTTGAAGATTTCGAATAGTTTTTCAATTAAACTTTATCTGCTGTTATAATATAACCATTTACGTATGGCATTGACATGGTTTTTGCAATAAAATGAGCTTCTACTTCAATAAATGAATTAAATTATTCATAGAAAACTTGAACCTCATTTTTCTCGGTTTAGCATTGTTGGTTTTTCGGCCCTAATCATATGTTGCTCGAGATTTGAGGCATAAAGGAACCGAATTTCGCAAAACCCAACTGACGAAATTTTCCAACGATCATTTTGATATAATAAAAAGTATATGTGACCGCAATAAATTTTGCAGGAAGCTCTTTTTACTTCAACCAAGTTTTCCAAATTCCATACAAAAATTACCATTTCGGGAGAGTAGTCAACACCATATTTTCTTGTGGCGCACGGCAGGAAAGGAGCGATGAGAGCGATAGAAAGTCCCTCAACTTTGTATGTAACGTGACACTAGAAAAAAGCCCATTCCCATTTGTAAATTCCTCCGGAAATTTCTCCAGGAATTCCTCCGGGAATTCCTCCGGAAGTTCCTCCGGGAATTCCTCCGGAAGTTTCTCCGGGAATTCCTCCAAAAGTTTTTCCGGGAATTTCTCCAGGAATTCCTCCAGAAAATCCTCCGGGAATTTCTTCAGGAATTCCTCCGGAAGTTACTCCAGGGATTCTTCCGGAAGTTACTCCGGGAATTACTCGGAAGTTCCTCCGGAAATTCCGGAGGAATTCCTGGAGGATCTTCCACAGAAGTTCTTGGAGAAACTTCCATAAGAATTCCCGGATGAACTTCCCGAGGAATTCCCGGAGGAACTTCCGGAGGAATTCCCGGAGGAACTTCCGGAGGAATTCCCGTAGGAACTTCCCGAGGAATTGAGGGAGGGACTTCCCGAGGAATTCCCGGACAACTTCTGGAGGAATTCCCGGAAAAACTTTTGGAGGAATTCCCGGAGAAACTTCCGGAGGAATTCTTGGAGGAACTTCCGGAGGAATTCCAGGAGGAACTTCCGGAGGAATTCCCGGAGGAACTTTCGGAGGAAAAAAATCCTGGAGGAACTTCCGAAGGAATTCCTGGAGGAACTTATCTATCTTATTTGTCTTATCTGTCTTATTTGTCTTATTTACACCAGCACCACTGTTATTACCCAAATCCTTTTCAAAGCTTGTGTGGAAACCTTGTACAGAAATCCTCTCACGATATTTTCTAATGTTGTTCTAGAAACGGCTCATGTTTTCATTTTCCAAAACCAGCTGGAGTTTGTTTGTTTTGATCTCCTCATTGCGTGATTTGTCGGCGCTGCTGCTGTTCTCTTGCCGAACCACTGCATGAGTGATAAATTTCTTCCCCATTGTTGCCAATTCCTTTTGTTCTCCGTTTACGGCAAATTCTAAAGCAATTGTAAACTGCATAATGATGAAATAATTTTGGCGACACTGACAGTGTCATTCTGGCGGGCTGAATTGGGCAATTTTCTCTCTCAGTGAGTGCTACCACGTGCTTTTTTAACGGAAAACCCTTCCCTCAGACCTTAAGGTCACTCCTCACGGAATTCAAGTTTCAAAGTGCTCGCGTTTTCGGGGACACACCACTCGATACGGAGGCGACGCACAACTGTCATTTTTGTTGATTTAGCTTTGCTGCATCGTAGCCTGCGTGGCTGCATCGCAGCCTGGTTTTCACACAAGTTTTGGAAAGGATTTGGGAAAAAAACAGTGGCGCTAGTGTAAATAAGACAAATAAGACAGATAAGACAAATTAGACAAATAAGACAAATGAGACAAATAAAGTAAGTTCCTCCAGTAATTCCTTCGGAAGTTCCTCCATGAATTCCTTCGGATATTCGTCCAGGAATTCCTCCTTATGTTCCTCCAGGAATTTCTTCGGAAACTCCTCCAGGAAAGCTCCTCCAGGATTTTTTTTCCTCCGAAAGTTCCTCCGGGAATTCCTCCGGAAGTTCCTCCTGGAATTCCTCCGGAAGTTCCTCCGGGAATTCCTCCGGAAGTTCCTCCGGGAATTCCTCCGGAAGTTTCTCCGGGAATTCCTCCAAAGTTTTTCCGGGAATTCCTCCGGAAGTTTGTCCGGGAATTCCTCGGGAAGTCCCTCCCTCAATTCCTCGGGAAGTCCCTCCGGGAATTCCTTGAGAAGTCCCTCCAGGAATTCCTCCGGAAGTTCCTACGGGAATTCCTCCGGAAGTTCCTCCGGGAATTCCTCCCGAAGTTCCTCCGGCAATTCCTCGGGAAGTTCATCCGGGAATTCTAATGGAAGTTTCTCCAAGAACTTCTGTGGAAGATCATCCAGGATTTCCTCCGGAAGTTCCGGAGGAACTTCCCGAGTAATTCCCGGAGTAACTTCCGGAAGAATCCCTGGAGTAACTTCCGGAAGAATCCCTGGAGTAACTTCCGGAGGAATTCCTGAAGGAACTTCCGGAGGAACTTTTGGAGGAATTCCCGGAGAAACTTCCGGAGGAATTCTCGGAGGATCTTTCGGAGGAATTCCCGGAGGAACTTCCGGAGGAATTCCCGGAGGAATTCCTGGAGAAATTTCCGGAGGAATTTACAAATGGGAATAGGCTTTTCTCTAGTGTCACGCTACAGACCAAGTTGCGGGACTTTCTACTCGCGAAGTCGAAGCAAATTCTGCTCTTCCCTCCTATGGAAAATTCCATTGCTATCTGTCAGAATTTGATTGAAACATGGTCGCCATCTCCTCCTCTCTGTTGCTGTACTGTAAAAACCCATAAAGAACTGTCATTGTTTGTGTGAAGAATTTTGCTTCGACTTCGCGAATCGCTCTCATCGCTCCTTTCCTGCCGTGCGCCACAAGAAAATTTGGTGTTGACTACTCTCCCGAAATGTTAATTGTTGTATGGAATTTGGAAAACTTGGTTGAAGTAAAAAGAGCTTCCTGCAAAATTTATTGCGGGCACATATACTTTTTATTACATTAAAATGATCTTGGAAAATTTCAAAACTTTTTTAGTTGGGTTTTGCAAAATTCGGTTCCTTTATGCCTGAAATAATCGGAGAGAGGTACTAAGAAGCGAAAATTTCAGTTGTCGATAGCTTAATTCAAATTTGGGAAATAGTAGGTTCACAAATTTTTTTAGGAACATTCCTTGATATATTCCAAAGATATTGTAAGTTGGGATAACCGAAATTCGTTCCCAATTCCGAGTTATAGACATTTTAGTATGAAAATAGCGCGAGAGAGCTTCCCTCAGACCTTAATAGATTCCAATTGCCAATAATGCTGAAAATTCATGTTACGACACGCACCATAAAGATACGGTAATATGAAGTGATGTATAAAAAAGTGTCGTAAAAATAGGGTTGTGTGTATTATGTTGGAGTTGAGTATCATATCAGAACATTGATAGGAAATGTTGAAAAAATGCTATGGGATTGCAATTACCTATTTGCTAATAACTTTTTTCAAACGTCATTTACAATTCGGATTGTTTACTTGTCATCCTTGTCATAAGAGTTTGTTTAATTACATTTAATTCCACCACTTGATTGTACCTTTGATAGATAAAAAATATGTTTTGTTCTCCGTTTACGGCAAATTCTAAAGCAATTGTAAACTGCATAATGATGAAATAATTTTGGCGACACTGGCAGTGTCATTCTGGCTGAATTGGGCAATTTTCTCGCTCAGTGAGTGCTACCACGTACTTTTTTAACGGAAAACCCTTCCCTCAGACCTTAAGGTCACTCCTCACGGAATCCAAGTTTCAAAGTGCTCGCGTTTTCGGGGGCACACCACTCGATACGGGGGCGACGCACAACTGTCATTTTTGTTGATTTAGCTTTGCTGCATCGCAGCATGCGTGAAATAATAAAAATGACAGTTGTGCGTTGCTTCCGTATCGAGTGGTGTGCCCCCGAAAACGCGAGCACTTTGAAACCTGGATTCCGTGAGGAGTGACCTTAAATGGCACTCAAAGAAACCTTAAAAACAAAGTAGCTGTTTTACGTCTGCAGCATTTGCCTTGTGAAATTGTTCCATTTCATGTCATCCAAGAATTTCCTTAAGGTCTCTAAATATATCTAAATGGCTGTTCATGCTCTATTTGATCCATAGACCCAAATTGAATACGCCTTCAGTAACTGTTCCGTTCCATGTCATCGAAACATCCCCTGGATTAAAGAATCTAAGGTCTACATGCGTAACCAAAGCACTGTTATCTCATGTTATTTTATCTCAAATAATTTTCTGGAGTAAATGCTTTAAGGACTACACGCGTAACCAAAGGGCTGTTAAATTGTTTTTTAAATGGAGAATGCCGGTTTGACCGAATTGCATATGCCTTCATCAATTGTTTCATTACTGGTTGTCGAATAATTGCCTGGATTTTAGGCCTTAAGATATATACGCATAATCAAAGGGCTGTTATCTGTTATCAAAAATGGTCCACTCTTCTATAGAACCAAATTGGTTATTTAAGTAATGATCCTTTCCAGGTCATCAAAGAATTCCCTGGAGCACACTAAATGTCTTCACAAGTAACTAATAGTCTAGAATATCATTTTAAAAATGGCTGATGCCCTTGCAATCCACAGATAAAAAAAAAATAATTTGCTTTCAACAATAATTGTTCCATTGCAGTTCATCTAAGAAATTCCTGTAGTTGAGGCCTTAAGGTCTAAAACCGTAGCCAAATAACTGTTTTCTCTATTTTGAAATGGTTTATGCCCTCTGTAATCAACATAAACAAACTGAATATACTCAAACTGAATATATCTCAAATGTTGTTCTATTTCAAGTCATCCAACAATGTTCAGAAGTACAAGCCACAATGTCTGTTAGATATACCCAAATTGGATAAGCCTTTCATATGAAATCAAATCCTATTTGATTTCAATGATCACTAAGAGCATATTTCGATTTCTAAAAGAAGCAAATAGATCTTTCAGGCTCACGGGGTCATAATATATGACCCCAACAGAAAAATGGATGTATATAATCGCACGATGGACAAAGGTGAACACTGTCTTCAGCAAAATTGCTTGAAATTAATTCCCCTATCAGGGAAAAAATATCAGGTATGGGCGATCAAGGCCTTTCGGCAACCCAGAACGTCATGAACACGGTAATGTTATGTAAAACAAAATACCCCCTACGGCAGTTATTGGATCAATCGCACTCATCCATACTCTCTCTTCTCAACCACGTGCTTTCTGTTTTCGCCCACAGTTTATCAGCCGATTATTGCTACAACAACTCACATTGATAACGTATGGCTATTCGGTCTGAGTGTAGTGGCTTGGTATTGTAAGATGTTTATCCACATAGCCACATATTCAAACGTATCCGTGAGTTACCGTGATATAAAATAAACTGTTTTTAATCTTCTTCGGACGTCCTAGGCAATCCAAACTGTCCTTGAGTTCGGGACTTGAGATCTACAGCTGCAAGAAAATCTGTTTTTGGTGCTCAAAGCTTCAATATGCATTCTATTCTATCCATTACACCTCCTGGAAGGTCAACAGATATCGTAAGATAGTTTCGGGATATTGCGTCAGTGCGTGCGCTCCTGTGGCGTGCATTTTTTGACAGTTTGACATGACATTTAGAAAATTTAAATATCCCTCTATTAGTTGAACTTACTTAGTTAAAACTATAAAATTGTTTAGATGGAGTAAATCAAAAAGCAGAATATTTTGCCCTGATTTTTTTGATTGTAGTACGACACTGCCTGTGAAAATTCAGAAGAAAATCCAGTGGATTTACAGAAGAATACTTGTTGGAAGTTCAAATAGACTTCCCATGAAAATTCATAAATTAAAAAAAAATCAGAAAGATTTTCTGTGAAATTTAAATTGGTGCTGATTAAAGATCAGTCGTTTGACACATTGCATTTGAAACAGAGGATTTTTTATGATGGAGATTCTGATCGATGATTAGTTTTGTTTTGTCATTTTCGCCGAAAACAAATCGTTGAGAATTCCCACCAACTATTTCGCGGCGATTGATTCATTATGAACAGATGATTTTTATATAAATTCGGAAAATAAACCCCAGAAAATTTCAGAGACATTTTCGGAAGAAATCTCAGTGGAAATTCCAAATGACATCTCGGAAGAATTGGAGGTTTTTGCACCTGAATTCGCAGAGTAAATCATAGAGAAATTTCCGGAGAAACTACACCTCGAACTTCTCTGGAAAAAAAAATGAATGTTCAAGACTCGTTATGGCGGTTCAAGAAAAAGACGTAAACGAACTCATCCAGGATTTCCTCTAGAAGTTCCTCCAGGAGTTCCTCAGGAATTCTTCTAGAGTTTCTTCATAACCTTATCCTCATTCCTCCAGGGATTGCTCCGGGAATTCCTCCTACAATTTCTCCAAAAATTCCTCCGCAAATTTCTTCGGGAATTCATCTAGGAATTCTTCCGAGATTCCTGGAGTATGAACTCCAGTAGGAAATCCAGAAGGGATCAACAGAGGAGTTTTTTGAGGAATCCCCGGATGCTTTGTTGGAGGTATTAATGGAGAAATTTCTGGAAGAATTCCCGTATCAAGTCCTATAGGAAGCCCTGGGAGAATTCTTTGAGCAAGTCCTGGAAGAATTCCCGTAGCAATTCCTGGAGGAATCACTAAAGGAATTCTCGGAAGAATTGTTGGAAGAATACCTGGAAGGATTCCCGGATGCAGTCCTGGAGGAAATTTCTGAAGAGTTGCTGAAGGATTCTTGGAGGAATCTCCAGATGAAGTCCTGAAGGAATTTCCTAAGGATTTCCTGGAGGGATTCCTGGAGAAATTCGTGGAAGGATTCCCTTAGCTTAGCTTAACTTGATTGACTGTAACATCGTAGTTGCTAGTCGTGCTTGGCTGATAAATAAGAAATTTGAATAGCTCACCAATTGAATAGTCCTCACAGCCAGTTTAGGATTAGGGGAGGAAAATTAGTTCGACACTGATTGCTACAAGAGACCGAGGAATCCTCTGCATCTCCGTGAGTGCCACGGGAAGTGATAGTTGATTAGATGAGAAGGTAATCTATAGGAAATTGTCTTGGTAAGCGACTATTTATTTCTTCGGAACGGCTCTATATTCATACTGAAACGAAGACGAGAACCCAACGCGCGCCTAAAGCATTTAACCGAATTTTTTTTTTCTTCGCTACGACTAAAACACGCACTGTATTCGTCCGCTCGACGGCTTCTGCCAACAAAAGAAGAATACGCATGTCTCAACCAGACCAAAGTGCATGATCCACCGCAGGAATTTTCGTAATTTCCAGAAGAATTACCGGATGAAGTTTTAGAGGAACTTCCGGAAGAATTGCTGCAGGAAATCCATGAAGGATTATCGGAGGAATTCCTGGGTTCTGGAGAAATTCTCGAAGAAATTTCTGGAGGAATTTTCTGAGGATTTCCTGGAGGGATTCCCGGAGGAGTTCCTGGTGAAATTAATATACTAATTCATGGAGAAATTCCCGGAGAAATTATTGGAGGAAGTCCCAGAGGAATTTCTGTAAAAATTTATGAAAGAATTCCCGGAAGAATTGTCCAAGAGCAAAAGCTGGAGGAATTCTTTGAAGGATTCCCGGAGAAATTCCCAGATAAAGTCCTGAAGGAGTTTCCATGGCGATTCCCGAGAAAATTGCTGGAGGAATTCCTGGAAGGGTTCACATATATAGTCCTGGAGGGATTCCCGGATGAATTCCTGAAGGAATTTCCGTAAGAAGTCCTGGAGGAATTTGAGAAGGAACTCGTTAAAGAATTCCATGAGCAATTCCTGGATGAAGTCCTGAAGGAGGTCCTAGAGGAATTTCCAGATAAGGTCCTGAAGTAGTTCCCAGATTAAGTGCTGAAGAAATTCTTGGAGGGATTCTTGGATGAATTCCTGGAGGAGTTCATTAAGGAAATCTTGGAGGAATTCCCAGAATAATTGCAAGAGGAATTCCTGGATGAAAGCCTGGAGGAATTCCCAGATGAAGTTGCTGGTGAAATTCATGGAAGAATTCCCGATAGAATTACTGGAGGAATTACTGGAATGATTCACTTAGGACTTCCCGGATGAGGTCCTAGAGATATTTCAGGACTTCCAGGAGGGATTCTCGGAAGAATTTCTGGAGGCAATCCTTTAATGAATTCCTTGAGGGATTCATGGAGGATTTCCTGGAGGAATTCCCTGAGGAATTCCTTGGTGGATTCCTGGAGGAATTATCTGGGGATTTCCTGGATGAACTCAAGGATTTCGGGATACTTTTTCATAGCATTTTCTGAAGGATCTCTAGGACAAAATCCTGAAGGATTTCTTGGACCAATTACTCGTTGAATTCCTGTACGAACACAAAAAGGAATTCCGGGAGGAGCTCTTGGAGAAATTTATGGAAGAACTCATGAAGGAATTTCTGGAAGATCTCAAAGAGGGAATGAAAGAAGATTTCCTGGAGTAATTTCTAGAAAAACACTTCAACAATTTTATGGAGCAACTCAAAGAGTTATGAAGAAATTGTCAAATTCCTGGAGGAACTCGGGAGATATTTTCAAAGGCGTTCCTGAAGGAATTCTTAGAAGAATTCCTGGGGAATTTGTAGAGCAGTTCCATTCCCGGAGATACTTCAGGATAAACTTTTGCAAAATCTCTGAAGGAATCTCTAGAGTAACTCTTGGAGCAGTTTCCATAGGCATTCCCGGAGAAACATCTGATTTAATACAAGAAGGAATTCATCACTCCAGGAAAAACTTCTGGAGGAACACAAGAAGGGATTTTTACATGAGCTTATAAAGAAATTTATGCAAGAACTCAAGGAAGAATTTCTGGAGTAACTGTTTCTTGTTATGTATTATAAGAATTACAACCATCACAATGACATTGCCGCAACTTAGTATTCATTAAACAATTCCACAGTTATTAACTGCGAGGTTTCTGAGCTAAGTTACCATAATAAGGCTTTCATGTCCTGGAACGTCACGAAAATTTTTCAACTCAAAATTTTCCTAGACTGGAGCGAGAATCGAACTCAGCCACCTTCAGCAATGTCTTGCTTTGTAGCCGCGCATCTTGCTGCATAAGACACCTAAGGAATTCCTGGAAGATCTACAAGAGAAAAATCTGGATAAACTACAAAAGGATTCTTGGAAGAAATTGTCAAAGCTGTTTCTGGACGAATTCTTGCAGGAATTACTAGAGCAATTCCCGGACATAATTATGTGTATGTGAAGCTTTTTTTTTTCATTTGATTCGTTTATTAAGGCCCAGTCACCGTGAAGCTCTACGGGGCCGATATCATATTTTACAGATTTTGTGAATGCTTACATAATAATTAATAATAATCATATTTCAGGTTGCTGTTATAAATTGTTTTAAAGGAGGAAATTTTACAATTTAACTTTCCCAATATTGAATGATAACTGGGATAAATGCAGTGATTATTTTTTTAACTATGGTATCCTTAACAAATGTCGCCCTTACTACTGAGGTCATGATACGTGTCTGTAAAGACAAGTCATTTGAGTGCTGAATTGGACGAAATTTCAAGGAATTGTACAACTCGTCTTACGACATGTGAAAAAATATGTTTGGTATAAAAATGGGACAACTTAGTCAACAACTTGAGAAGTCGAAAATGTCGTCATCAGGAATGCATATTTTGAATGATTTTACCAACTTAGAAACGTTTCGTGTCAATTCGCAAGGTCAGAGTGACGAGTTGAAAACATACAAAAATACGCATTCGAGCGAAAATGAGTAATGTACAAAACATCGAATGGTGAGAATTGGTTCGAACGAAAACGGGAATGCGAATTAGTGATACGTTCTAACGTATCCGCTTCGAACGTAAACAAGAATGAGGGTGAATGTCTGTCTAGAGAGGAAATATAGATATGAAAAATTTGTATTTTCACAGACAGTCAAGCGGCTTTCATTGCGAAAGGTGTGTCAAGAGAACTCCGTAAATCTGTACTCGGTTCCAGGACACTGTGGCCATGGAGGTAATGCAAAGGCAGACGAGCTTGCGAAACGAAGTTCAAGCACACAGTTTATTGGCCCAAAACCTTTCTGCGGTATATCATACTGTACCATAGAAATGTATTTGAAATCCTGGGAAGCAGAAAGGTTGATGACCAACTGGTTGGTTCCCGAAAAGTGTGCTCAATCAAAAAGATTTATAATTCCCAATATTTCAGTAACCGGAAAGCTCTTGGAGCTCAGCAAACAGCAAGAGAGCTCTTTGCACCTTTACTGGCCTAATAACCTAACTGGCCTAACAGCAGATATCATTTGAAAAACATTGGCCAGATTCAAACTGATATCTATCGTTCCTGTAACATGGAACATCTGCTTTGCAGTTGAGATGCATTGTACAAGAGTAGATCTAAATTTCTTAATAGTGGCCTTATGCAACCAGGAGATATTTGGACTGCAAATCCTGGAGAGGTAGTGGGTTTCTTTTAACTCAATTATGCCGGAGAAATCAGGGGTTCAAAAGTTCTACTAAATGGACGCAATGGTTCTAAGCTCCAAAAAAAAACGTGAACAGTAAAACAAATTTCCCCAGAAAAAGGCTGCCAAGTACAGCCGAAACGTTGGGTAGTTTAAACATTATTGTATGAACAATTTGGACTGCAACGCCGAATCCCATTAGATATTCGTCAATCAAGAAACCATTGAGTTGAAATTTATGCATTTAAAATATTTTCACTCATTCTGTACCATCTTCCCCATTTTCTGAAAACTTCACGGCCACAACCCACTTGTCCAAGAACTTGCACTTTTCCCACTTAGCCGATGACGGCGTGGTGGAGGAACGAACGCTTATTGGATCGGTGCCAAATATAGACCAATCTGCTTCCTTCCTACGGAATTCGTTTGTGTCAGACTTCTATACCAATCGGTCTACCAGTCGGCGGTGCGATGTCGGTCGGCGTCTGCTGAATAATGCAGCAACCGGCCGGGGCGTGGGAGTTGTGCAAAAAAGATCTCTGACTCTGTCCGTTCCATGCAAACAAAAAATCACAACTCCGCGCACGAGTTTCTTGTCTATTTTGTACGTAGCGTGGCGTTGCTTGGACTCGGCGAAACGACCTTGAGTCAATAATGGTGTTCTACCTTCATTTTATTCGATGTTGTTTATTTTTTGGTTTGAACATTCAGCAGATGCTTTTTTTCTCCTGCGTCCGTTGTGGGTGTTTTAATGTTTGCTTTCAATTTTCGCGAAACGAAATTCATCGACCGGAATCATTTTGCCATATGCTCAGTCGAGTGGCACGAGATAGCATTCACGCGCCAACAAGTGAAAAGAAATGTGCCGTTGAAAAAAAATGCGAAATCAAGTTTTTATAAAAATTGGGTTTTAGTACTGATTTACATGATATTTCTAATTTTTTAAAATACTATAAATCACGTTTTGAATCATCGTCCTTATTTATATTTTCAGGAAGCGCCCTCGCCGAGCTGTGGGACTGCCCGTTCATCGAAGCGTCTGCCAAGGACCGAATCAACGTGAACGAAGTGTTCGCCACCGTCGTCCGGGAAATGAACATGACCTCCGAAAAACGCCAGAAGAAGAGTTACTGTTGTTGTACATTATTATAGAAGTGGCATTAAAGGCGTAATTTTAAACCAAAACCCCACGTTCCCTCCTCAGTCCCCAGCCCCCCTTAATCGTAAAAAATCTCCATGTTGTTCCTCGTTGATATTCCCCAATCGTCCCCTTCCTGCAATGGAATCAAATCCAACACAAAAGTTCCCCCACCCCAGCCCCCGTAATCTTTAATTCGTATATATAAATATAATTAATTGTAATTGTAATGATAAATCAATTTTCGCGAAAACCAGATGGGCCATTGAACGATATCGATCCATTTATCAGAGAATGGATGAGTTTTTTTTTTCGAGTGCGAGAATCAGTCGATCGAGCAATTAGGGCTGGCAAAGCAACACTGAATCCTGGAAAAAATCAAGAAAAAAAAACACAAGAAACTGGAAATTATATACATATTAAATGTAGTAACGATAATAATTAATGGTAACTTAAACTGTACACCAAATGTGAAATGCGATGGCATGGCAAAAGATGGTGCGCGAGCGAGACAGCGCGAATGCGACGATTAGGATGCGAACGGGACAGGGTGCGGTTGGAGCGTGCGTGTTTTTTTTACACTAAGATTGATGTACAATAAAAGAACGGATTGTGGGGAAGAAAATCAAAGCAAAAGGATATTGGGATTACGAAACGAAAGCCAGCAAGGATTGTGAACCCCCACCCTGGACTGTTGTCGGGGGGGCGGGGAAGAGGAAAGTGGTAGGAAGAAGAAGAAAAAAATATTAGCCGCGCCTATCTGTGTATGTAAATCTAACGTTTTTTCGAGTTTAAGTCAGCAAATCTGTCTAGGGTATATTTTTAGCAAAGGGATAAAAAAAAGCGAGAGAAAGAGAGAGAGCGAGCGAAAGAATCCGCGCGAAAATAAAAAAAATGGCGGAACCAAGAGAAGAATAATAAGGGAAAACCACTTTTCCAATTAGTCAGAATCAATTCTTCTTTCGTTTTTGGGTAAAAATTGAGAGATAGACTTGGTCGGTTAGTGAGTTAGTGATTATTATTTACAATTAGAAATGCTATGCTCCCTGGAGGCGGCGCAGTAGCAAACGGTTTGCAATGCTCTATGCTCTAAACTCAATCAAATCGGTAGGTTCTAATGCGGTTTTAGATCAGGTTTCATGTCTGCATGGCGGTGCACAGAGCTGTGAATCTATTCGAGAGAACAAAAATATGATGCGTTGAATTTGAGTATAATTTTTGGTTTAAAAGGGCTCACTTAACTATTTGGGCAATGAATTCCCTTGATACTTGTGGAGGGGCAGACGTAGGGAAACTGGTCCATTTTGCTATAGCAAATTCACTTAAAAACAGGAACTGATGTCGGTTCATTTTGCCAACATGTTTTCTCACTGTTGAAAAATTCACAAGAATAAGAAACAAAACAAACTACTTTTGATTCCTCTTTTTTGATAGGATAAATATAAGAGCAATGAAGAACTGTAAAATTCTCACTATTTTAAGGCAATATGTTAGAAATTGTTTGAGATATTCTGAATAGTTGTAAATGCCTTTCCCGATGGTTTTCTAACTAATTCCAATTGTATGTAGGACCGATATGCGAACAAGCTTGAAAATGCCTTTCCGAAGCACTTTTATTTGATTTTCGTAAGATTTCGAATGTTATTCAAATAACAACTTTCTTCGTGGTTGCACCAAACAAGCATTGAAAGTGGGTGTGGAGGAAGATTCATAATGTGTTACGAAAGCATTCAGAAGCAATCTTAATACTTCTTAGCAGCATTCCAAATGCTTTACGGGATTATTTCTCCATTAAAATCATATGAAATATGAACTCGTTCCAAAACCATTATCAATACTTCTCGACAACTTTTCTCTATATTTTTGGAAACATTTTCTAATTTAAGGACAATCCTCACGGAATCCAAATGAAAATCTACTCGCGTTTTCAAGGGCACACAACTCAATACGGAAGCAACGAATAACTGTCATTTTTATTATTTCGGCTTTGCTGCGTCGCAGCTTGCGTGAAATAATAAAAATGACAGTTGTGCGTTGCTTCCTTTTTGAGTAGTGTGCCCTTGGAAACGCGAGTGCATTTAGTTTTGGATTCCGTGAGGAATGTCCTTAAGCTATTTAGCTACCATATGGATTTTTTTTTTTAATCCTAGCCAAAATAAACTCTGAAGCCTTTGAAGCCACCACGCAACTTAGCCTTTGCGGACCCATTTGTAGCTGATGGCCGATCTACCTTTCGTGAGCTCATGCTTCATTGTTGATCAGCGCTTCGTATTCCTCTCTCATGGCCATTTTCCAGCGTTCGGAATCGTCCAATTGGACGATCGTGGACCAATTGGATCAACATAGTCACTTCTAGAGTCGGCACGAGATTCAGGTCCTGGTATTTCGCTGAATTCGGGTTAAGTGTGCGACTAGATCACTACGGTAGATAGTTGAATACGCACTTTAAGAAGCGATCCTTTTGATTTATCCACTGCGTATCCACTGCGATTTGTAATTTAAACACTGCTACAATTGGTACAATAATAATTTAAACGCGAACAAATGGCACCTGAAATCCGCATTTGCTGAGTGGCGATTTGATTTCCATTTGTTTTGTAATAATTTCAAAGCCTACTTTCCCTTCAATAAGCTATTCTACGAAACGGGTCAAATGACAGGAGACCTAACACTATTCTCGCTTAACTTTTCAAAAGGACCTAAGTAACATTTTTTCATGAATTAATTTGAATACTGCAATCAATAGCTTTCATGTTGTTCTGTTGATTGCACTATTCAAATTAATTCATGAAAAAATTATAGTTAGGTCCTTTTGAAAAGTTAAGCGAGTATTTTTTACTGTTTATTCATCAACCAAAGGAATGATGATGATGATGGCGAATTGATGGCCGTTTTGCCATGCAATTTTACCAAAAAAAACACCCTTTTTGAAAATATTGCCATCACTGTGTGCCCCTTTTTGTTGATTTAGCTAACGGCCAAAAGATTTGCACTGAGCTGCGGTAACAATCGAACCTCCTTCACCGGAACTACTTTGCGCTGACATTGTGATTTGTGTTTGTATATGCATTTTCTGCATGTAGGACCTTGAAGGGTGTGGGGGCGGATTATTCAGAATGCTCACCTTATTTATGAATGATCACTTAAATTTAAACCTCAATCTTCAATCAGCTAGTACTCCAATTCAACGCATTTGCAAAGATCTCCACGTCACATAAAGAAGTGAGGTTCTGTTCCAGTACCGAATCCATGCATCTAATCTAACTATGCTTGAGCGGCCTACTCAAGCACCAGAATCCTACATCCTGCTAGAAAGTTAAACTAAACAAATATCAAAATCGACCTAAACAAACGTGTAGGAGTTTTACGCAGAAGTCATACAAAACTGGGGAGCCATAGTAGGGAGGAAAAATATTACGTTTAGTTGTTATGTAAGTTTAGATAATCTAAATCCTCTTTTAAATGGAATTTAAAAGCAAAAAAAGCTACATCAGAAATTCGTTAACCTTTTGTAGACTTACAATTTTTAGATCACTCTATTTGCCAAAAAATAAATAAACGAAATCCCACTTCTTACACTACGTTCAACGAATCATTCGACCCTAAAGTGTTAAAATTGCGTTAAATTGTCGTCATTCTTTTATGTTCGTTTCTCACGTAACCTGCTATCAGTTTGTAAAATATGCGAAAAGCGCCATTCTCTATTTTCCGAAACATAAACCGATGAGATTTGAAATCGCAAAGTGAGCTCACTCACTTAAGACAAAACCCACACGTATTAAAATTTGACGAAAGGTTAAACAATATCAAAGTAAACGAAATCATTATGACCATTATGGGGAAAGAAGCACTGGATTATAAATGTGAAAATGGATCATTTTTTGTAAAACGTTTGACTATACACAGTTAATATGATAAAAAAAACCCTTCGGCCATCGGGCAAGCGACCTATGATGAACAGAAACCTATTTTTATCAGTGAACTTTTGTATACACATGCATACAAACTCAAACACTCCCACACTCACACCATACACACTCAATCATACATACGCGAATGCACGCGTACCATTACCGATGATTATAAGTTTCATGTGGTGTAGAATAAAAGAAGAAAAAAATAAGGCAAACAAACCAACCAATACAAGAAACTAAAAATTGCAATTGTTGTGCAGTGATCTAAAATTCCAAAACTAGTGAAAACATCAGAGACAGAAGCAAGAGAGGAAGCAAGAAGAAAACAATGTGTAATAAAAAGAAAAATGAAAAACCGGAAAATAATTGTAACTGTGGATGAAGGTTTGTCTGTGTTCATGTGTAGAACATAAAAGAAAGCATTGGCGATTTGGTTTGATGTACCATCTAAAACAACACTAATTTGGGCATATAGTATAGGACAAAACCTATCTAACTAACATGATATCCAACTAACATGGTAATCTCTGCAAAATATTCATTTTCAAAAATCTAAATAAAGATTTGGTATTTTCTCAGCAAACGTGCTCAGAATTTTCGGCTACCCCAGACAATCTAAATACCAAAGCCAAAAGGGGTTTAGGCTCTGTGGTTCCCATTCGCCGGTTGAGTTAAATCCAATTAGTAAGCGTTTGCATCGGATGTGCGGAGTTTATTATTGTGATAGGCAAGCGGAAGTCTCCTGCTTCTGATCACTCACTTCGTATGACTGGACAACGGCTTGTCTCGATTGCTTCGATTGCTGTTGGCGTGGCTTTCAGTTGACGTCCATGCAAGGCCTACTGCGATAAGTTAAAAGCAATTGCATATTGTATTTGCATAGTTCATACCAGCACTATTTCACTCTCACACATTCCCCCACTTGTCAGGTTCTTTTGTTTTTTTTGTGAATATAAGAAGGTGTAATTCTATATTTCACTCATTTTATACTATGTCTATGAAAAATACTACTACTCGACAACAATATCTAGTAGCTTGGGCACATTTCAACACGTATTATTTTCCGATGTCTTTTAGGCAATAACGGATGAACGAACTGTGGCACGAACGCCAGTGGCAAGACAAAAACCAGTGGCGAATGTGAAATGTAGTATAACAGTTTGGCGCAGATTTTATTTTTACGTTGAAGCATCTAGAGAATATACAATTAGAGATTTTATTTTTCAATTGTTGATATGTAACATTCTCCTCCTGCTGTCCGACGTGTTCGTAAGCCAGTTTCCCAGAGTAAAGGTTGTATTCGAAGACTTGCAATTTATTTCTTCTATACGCTCGGCCTGCACATGACAGATTACCCGATTCCTCTTTTTTTCATCTCTTCACTGCCACTTCCTTCAAAATTCAGGTGTCCGTTTTTTTTTTTTCGCTGGTTGTGAGTAATATCTAGGGTACAGTCCAATCAGAAGAGTACTGCTTTGTTTCACGTTTGACAGGTCTCCTGCTCGTTTGGAACGTGCATTTGTATGAAACTGACAGAATATTCTGTACCAAATTTGACACATGATGGTATTATTATTATTGTTACTGTAATTATGTTTTGGGTTTCGTGGCCATGCGAACGTCAATCGTTTAGACGCATGTGCTGTGGAGTGTGGGTTCGATTCCCGCCCGGTAAGGAAAAAACTTTTCGTAAAGTGAAAAGCTTTCCACTGCTCCACTGGGTGTTGTGCAAATGTCCTGTCCGTTGTTTCATGCTAGATGTTAAGTGTTCAGTCTGTGCGACCTCTGGTCGACGACGGTGATTCTGTCTTTTCATAATCTAGGGGTGTGTTAGTTACTTTATTTTGGGGGTTAATGTTTTTTCCCTTTGAAGGAACCAGTTATTGACCGTATTGTTACCACATTCCTTAACAGGGGATCACGCTTCTCTTAACTGAATCAACGAGCGACACATATACACGATCCACTAAAAACTGAATTATTGCCTCCTCACTACCGAATTGAGAATAAAATCCATAATATTCAACCGTAGATTTGACCTGTTGAATTGAGTTTACGGAAGTTTGGCATATCTCACAGAGTATCAACGCACATGTTTGCCATTTTAGTCAAAACAGATGCTTTACTAATTCACCTATTATCAATTTCAATACATATAGTTTACGATCATTGAAACGGCACTGAATTACGCTGAACACTTTATGTGAGCACCACCCGCGCTCATTACAAAATTAAGCAACACTAAGTCGCACTGAGCACCTTCTGTGAGCACCATTCACTCGCTCATTACAAAATTAGGCAACACTAAGTCGCATTGAGCACCTTATGCGATCACCACTCGCGTCCATTACAAAATTGAGCAACACTAAGTCGCATTGAGCACCTTATGCGAGCACCACTCGCGCTAATTACAAAATTAAGCAACACTTGGTCGCACTGAGCACCACCCGCGCTCATTACAAAATTAAGCAACACTAAGTCGCACTGAGCACCTTCTGCGAGCACCACTCGCGCTAATAACAAAATTAAGCAACACTTAGTCGAATTGAGCACCACTCGCGCTCATTACAAAATTAAGCAACACTAAGTCGCATTGAGCACCTTAGGCTCGATTGAATCTACACTAAACGATTACTGACTGATTGACGCTGGCCAATAAAATAAAATCCCTAAGAACTAATAAAATTGCACTTAAATAAAAGTTGAAAACATTGATCAATGCAAACAGTTTTCCTTTTCCACTTTCCACCCATTAGTAAGAAAAATTCTCACTCTTTTTTTTTCTCATTAGTGATAATACAAAGAAAGCTGCGTCTACTCAGGTTTGACAAAACTCACACTCACACTCGCTAGAGTAAAATTAAATCATCATCAGCAAAATGCTGCCTTCTTGGAGGCTGTTTTGAATGTTAGTGTGAGTGATTGACATACCACAGGAAAAAGATGAACAGATAGACTTGCTCTTGTTTTGCGATGCACAAGCTCGGGTTTAATGATGCACAATGTTGTGAGTTTTGATGCTTACTGCTCCTCAAACTAACCTCTTGCTCTTGTTCATTTTTCTACTCGGCGAGGAGTTTTTTTCAACAATGCGCCATCCTATTTTCTATGTTGAGCGATTCCAAGCAACAGCATCAAGATTTAAGAAATGATTCATGATTTTCTATTGAGTTGAAACTTTGCACAGTTTTTTAATTTCATCTAAATCGTCATTTTTCGATATCAAATCTTCATATTGAGTCACGACTAACTTTTCAAAAGGGTGTATGTGAAAATGGTTCAAAAATATTTAAAAGCTGCACAGCAAAAACGGAATGTTCGATTGTTATGATTTTTTCAGCAAAGTTAGACAACTAAATGGTGATTCTTAAGAAAATGTGCACAGTAAAAAATATTTTTTGCCTTTAAAAAATATCATTTTGTCACAAAACTCAAATATCTCAAAACCCTATCTTTTTTCGAACGTATTTTTTAGGAAATCGGTCCATTATATTAGTTATCTACCATAAAAATTTGGTGATGGTAAACTAATAAACAAAAAGTTATGACATTTCAAACATTTCACAATTTTCACATATAGTAAACAAAAAAAAAATTCCGTGTATTTTTTTTTTTCAAGAATCGCAGTTTGATGCTGATTTTATTGTTAAGGCCTTGCGTGAGTTAAACAAGTTGTTTGTATGATATTCCATATTTATGTATTCATCGATAATATACATAATTATTATATGTATAAATATTATATGTATAAATAAATAAAAATGAATTAATATTATCCTAAGTATTAAATTAAATGTGGCAGTTACACAATGTTGTTATAGAAACTCTAAGAGTTTTGGGTTTGAATTTTGGTATGGGTTATGATATCATGAAAACAGTTTATTAATACTTATTTTTTATTTATTTTTATTCAAATTTTTAAAAATATCGAACACTTTTGAATTATTATCAGCACAGTTTGAGTATAGTTTTGCTTTAATTTTATTTTCCGACAATGGAATGAAACAGTGAAATTTTTGGGTTCCTTGGATCGTTTTCGCGTTATTAAATTGCTCGCTGAGCTCTGAAGCCTTTATTTCGTACTCTTCAGTAGTAGTAAAACAAAATGATAATTTGGTTAAATCTTTTCTTTTCTACGATTTGCCCAATCAAAAAGTTCTTTTTGCAGTTTTAATTGGATGCTCACGTTCTTTGGCTAAACTTGCTCTTGTGGCCATGCGCTTTATTGTTCCTCCAATAGCATCACAAGGACCTTTGCCATGTGATGTAGCAAAAATGCCATTCTGCATCAATTCCGTACATTGATTTAAATTGACATAGGCTCGAAAAATTCTTACGATTTTTGTACTGCGACGCTGCTCCATCAGACATGAAATATATCTTTTGACTTCTTTATGCTTATCAACGCGTAAAAAGTTAATCATTTTTCAATGAACAAGTTTACGGATACTGAATCGTGTCTTAAATCTTCGGAAATTATAATAAAACTTAAGTGTTCAATTTGCGTACTTCCATTAAAATAAATAACGAATGGATGAATTGTAGCTTGTTGTACGTTCCAGTGATGGGACTGCACTTCATCTTGCAATACAAAGCTGTAATTTTCAGAAAAATCACAAAAGACTAAAAATTCACCATTTTGTAAATGTATTTTTCGTATTTTTAAAAAAGCTGGATTGTTATGTTTTAATGAAATCGTGAGGGATTAAACTTTCTAATTTCAAGCAAAAATATGACACAAACTCATCTACAGGTTTTACAATAGTTTCTATGTCACACCTATCCGTGGTCACCCATTGCTCAAATGATAACTGGATCAATATATTTTTCTTCAAACTCAGCGAATAAAAGTATTTTCCAATGATGATGAAGAATCTGACAATCCGAACAAGATCGTAGATAGCAATTTGATGTTGTATTTTCACACAAAAGACTACCAGTTAACATTTTAATATCCTTTGTTAAATTGATTCTTTTCAAACTATGTAAAATAAGATTAATATTCTCATGGGTTGTGCACACACACATTATGTGTTCCTGAATTTGAAAGAAGGTTACATTGCCTTGGCCGAAGGCTTGCAAATGAGGAAAAACCTATTTTAATATTATCGTGAATTTCCTTGAAGCGTGTGTACGCTTCTTTCAAAGTCGTCATCATTAATCGTTTTTGGATTGCTTTGACGCTTTCCATCTTTTTACTGATACATAATCTTTTTGACCAGGCATAGCTCGACTTACTTCATCATCTTCAAAATATTGAACTACTATTTCTTTTGTCTCATCTGTTAATGCAGTACTAGACCTAGTAATTTTGGTTGAAAGACAGTTATTCTTCAATTGTTTTGCCTCTTTTACTGTATTTCTATTGGTTTTGAACTCATCAATGGCATCCTGAATAGATTCACGAACTTGGCAGCATCGACAAAATCAATATTTTTTTCTTTCCTTGTCGTGGCTGCATTCGAGAACCTTTCCTTCATATTTATAATTACCTCATCGTAGTCTGTATTTTCCACATCATCAGGTCCTAATTTGAAGAGGTTTCTTCGTACAGCTTCGTTTATTTCACGGTATTTTCTCCGGGTAATAAACGTAGTCCATCTTACTCCATTTAATCGGAGTCACTTTTATCCCAGCTATGCCCTCGTTAAAGCGTTCGATGTTGACCTTTTTGATACACTCATCTTCCGATTGATTTGTTGAAACAGATTTCGCTGATGGTACGGTGGCAAGGCTCTCAGCACTTAATACTTCTGGTAATTCCTCAGTTGTTGTCGATACATCTGGCAATTCCTCAGTTGCTGTCGTTTTCGAACTTCCTGCGCCCTGCTCAACCGATGATATACAGATTGCTCTTTGTCAACGTTTAGACGGCAGGACGTGCAAATGCGTAAATTTGTATTCAATGTGGACATTGGAGCACAACCAGTCGCTTTCAGTTTATCTATGGAAAAGCTTTCAAGAGATTTCGTAACTCTTTGAACACTTTTTCCATCAAACGGCCTACAACAGTTGAGAAAGCGGCTACTCATGTTGTTCGTAATATTTCAATAAACAAAATCACTTTTAAGTTTTTACTGACTAGTTTGGTGTCATTTGTTGACTGAAGAAAAAATTACTATAAGATCTTTAACAACCTTAGTAGTAGTAATTTTTTGCTTTTTTCGTAAGCATTGTCATGGTATGTACCTATCATGCATTTGTTGTTGTTGAAGATACCCGTTTCCTCCTGATCATAAAGTCTATTCTCTAAGAGATATATTTTTGCAGGTAAACTATAGACGTACACGTGTATATAAATCTTTGATTTTGCAGCTTTTTGTCTTAAAAATAACATTTCTGATATGTTTCTATCAACGTTATTATCAACAGGTTTCAACACTATTAAAAGAATTTTTCGCCAGTCACGTGCAATGAAAATTATGACACTATCAATACTTTTTGATCACAACACTGGATCGTGTCTAAGTTTCTTATAGATGCTATGAATAATTAAATCAAAATATCATGAAAACAACTTGTTTAAATCACGTCCCTTAACAATAAAATCTGCATCAAACTGCAATTCTCGAAATAACTTTATACAGAAAAAAATTTTTTTACTATATGTGAAAATTGTGAAATGTTTGAAATGTCATAACTTTTTGTTTATTAGTTTACCATCACCAAATTTTTATGGTAGATAGCTAATATAATGGACCGTTTTCCCTAAAAAATTACGTTCGAAAAAAGATAGGGTTTTGAGATATTTGAGTTTAGACAAAATGATATTTTTAAAGGCAAAAATTTTTTTTTCTGTGCACATTTTCTTAAGAATCACCATTTAGGTTGTCTAATTTTGCTGAAAAAATCATAACAATCGAACATTCCGTTTTTGCTGTGCAGCTTTTTAAATATTTTTGAACCATTTTCACATACACCCTTTTGAAAAGTTAGTCGTGACTCAATATGAAGATTTGATATCGAAAAATGACGATTTAGATGAAATTGAAAAACTGTGCAGAGTTTCAAATATTTTCGAAATGGTCGCTCAGGATCGACTGACATGCCCCCGTGGAATGCCTCTCATTGCTTTTTCAATAGACGAAAACAGATATTTTCTTGTAACTAACATCAGGCTTGGAAATTAACTAACGAAAAAAAAAATAGATCTTACAATAATCTTTGTGCAAAAGATTGTGACGATTTTAGTGAAATATTTTGTATATCATTTTTGGGTGTCGCATCGTCTCTTTTTTCACGCAAAAAAACAATTTTGGAATAAAATTGTTTTCATGCAATATTGAAGCCTTTCATGAAAATTTTGGAATTGCTATGTAAGAATATTGGTATACACTTCGAAAAGACACTTTTAATTCACCCTTAAATTCAAACTCAAAGCTTATTTTCAACATCACGCATAATAGGACAGATTTTAGTGAAACGTATTCAAAAGTTAATTGATTTGCTGGTATTAGAAAGCCATGCATACCATGAGCAAAGGTCCCGCATATTGGTGAAGTGCTACCTTCAAATCGCATTTCCCCGGCCCCTAAGTTCGGGTTCCACATAAAATGGGATAACTAGATGCGCAAGGTGAGCTTACAACTTAATTAGTTGTAGGCTTTTTTTTGTTTTACTTCACCTTAATTATGTGATAATTTGCACTGCACCACAAATAACATTGTTTTTTTTCCACCATCACTTCACTTTCACTCGCGTGACAATCAGCAATGAAAACCAAACGATTCAATCATGGACACTCCCGCTTGCAGATTCTTTAAAAAGTAATTTTAAATATGCGAAAAAATCCGGCAGGATCGCCAAATGAGGAGTTTATTATTGTGATAGGCAAGCGGGAGTCTCCTGCTTCTGATCACTCACTTCGTATGACTGGACAACGGCTTGTCTCGATTGCTTCGATTGCTGTTGGCGTGGCTTTCAGTTGACGTCCATGCAAGGCCTACTGCGATAAGTAAAAAGCAATTGCATAGTGTACTTGCATAGTTCATACCAGCACTATTTCACTGCCACACAGGATGTATTAAATGTGGTGGTTCAGGAACCTTCTTACAATGCTGCAAGTTCCAAAAACCACTGTGTTTTTGGATGCTATGGAGGATATGAGATAGTTCCAGCTCTTCTAAGGATCTCAGAAGAGATTTTAGGACGATTCCAGTTGCTGAGATGACTTCCGGAATTTTACGCACGTCCCCCAGATGCCGCATCTGCTTCAACTCCTCCACCAAGTCGTGGTATTTCGTTATCTTGTTGGAAAATGTGGTTAAGGCATTATCGTCTAGCGGCATAGCAATGTTAATGAGGGTTATCCGCTTCATCTTTTTGTCGTGAACCACAATATCGGGCCGATTGGCCCGTCGGATCGTTGTCGAGAACCATTTTCACCGGATTACTGTCCGACATACTGGCTACGTGCCCGGCCCACCGCAGTCGTCCGATTTTAGCGGTGTGAACGATGGATGAATCTCCCAACAGCTGATGCAACTCGTGGTTCATTCGCCTCCTCCACACAGATAAAAATATGTTGTGATTTTAAATGTATTTTCATGCACATATTTGGAGCATGCAAATAAACGTAACATTCAATCGATCTCACTATTCTTTTAAATCAGAAATAAATTTAAACGGTGCTTGCTTGTAAAATGCAATCAAATTTAATTGAATATCAAATGTTAATTCGTTTGATGGGATGAACTGCAATTTTACACATCGTATAATTTTCAAAATTATTTGCTGTGCACGTACCGTCCGCCATCTGCACCCCACCATAGATGGTACGCAGCACTTTCCTTTCGAAAACTCCAAGTGCACGTTGGTCCTCCACGAGCATCGTCCAGGTCTCTTGAGCGTAGAGGACTACCGGTCTAATGAGCGTTTTGTAGATAGTCAGTTTGGTACGGCGGCGAACTCTATTCGATCGGAGTGTCTTGCGGAGTCCAAAGTATGTACGATTTCCAGCCACTATGCGTCTCCGAATTTCTCTGCTGGTATCATTTTCGGCAGTCACCAGTGAGCCCAAGTACACAAATTCTTCTACAACCTCGTCACCACCGATGCAAATTCGCGGTGGGTGGCTCACATTGTCTTCTCTTGAACCTATCATGTACTTCGTCTTCTACGTGTTGATGACTAGTCCGACCCGCTTGGCTTCCCTCTTCAGTCTGATGTAGGCTTCCTCCATCTTCTCAAAGTTACGTGCCAAAATATCTATGTCGTCGGCGAAGCCAAACAGCTGGACGGACTTATTGAAAATTGTACCACTCGCGTTAATCCCTGCTCTTCGTATTATCCATTCCAAAGCGATGTTGAATAGCAGACACGAAAGACCATCATCTTGCCGTAGCCCTCTGCGGGTTTCGAAGGGACTCGAGAATGCCCCTGAAACTCGAGCTACCCACATCACCCGATCCATCGTCGCTTTGATCAACCGTGTCAGTTTATCCGGAAATCCGTTTTCGTGCATTAGCTGCCATAGCTGGTCCTGATCGATTGCAATCATATGCGGCTTTGAAGTCGATGAATAGATGATGTGTGGGCAGGTTGTATTCGCGGCATTTCTGCAGTACTTGGCGAATAACGAACACCTGGTCCGTGGTAGAGCGTTCGCCCATAAAACTAGCAATTGGTGCTAGTCGACGGCATAATATTTGGGAGAGTACCTTGTAGGCGTCGTTCAGCAATGTGATTGCGCGGTAGTTGTTATAATCCAGCTTATCGCTCCTTTTGTAGATGGGACACACGACACCTTCCATCCACTCCTGCGGCAAAACTTCCTCCTCCCAAATCTTGGTGAATGACCCAGTGCAGCACTCTAGCCAGTGCTTCACCACCGTGTTTAAATCACCGGACGAATTTAAATAGCACGAATGAGAACATCCGTTATTGTGTTTCCCCGTTATATTATTCCAAGTTTTGTACATATTATTATATTGCCGTGAATCGCATATCTGTCAGATCTTGCATGGATTTCCTATTCATATGGGACAAATATGCGATTCACGGCAGTATGTACAAATTCAACTTGGGAGCAAATCCAAATATTTCACATTCTTGTACAAATGTAAACACACTGGTCTAACGCTATGAGTCATCCTTCGACTTCTTCAAACTTCAAAATTGAAATTCGCAAATCTTTAGTAAATAATAAACAATCTCAACTCAATCTTCAAACAGAATTTCAAATTTCATTCGACACCCCTTTCATATAAAATGATGATTCATGATAAGTAGAAGCTTTTGGGTTACTCGATGAAAACAAAGATGGCACGACTGTGCATTGAGCTTTTGTAATCCAAAAGCCACCATGGCAGTGAACGTGCGGAAAGCAAGTAGCAAAAAAGCACAAGCTCACCGTTATCTGTTAGGTAGGCTCAGAAATGTAGAAGCTGTATAATTCTACAGTGAGCCATTAGAAATTTGCATTTGAACATATTAATTTGTTACAAATCAAGAACAATCTTCTCCCTTGTAAGAATTCCCACTCACCAAGTGCGCGCTTTTTCCTAGGCAGGCAGGTTAAAATGCAAAGTGGAACAAAATTTGATCTGTGCTTCTACGTATGAAGCAGAAATGAGGGTCAAATGACCACCAATCTCTTTATCAAGAATAACAAAATGATACATTTAGTTGGAAGTTTACCATGATGGCAGTTAATATGGCACCGGACCTTCCACGGGTCAACCCCTACACCTCCCGCAGCACTCTTCTCCCATCAACATTCGAATGCATCGAACAAAAGTGTAATATTCAAATTACTTACCTGTTCACATCATATTAAATTTACTTCCTGTGATAATAAACATGTTTCTCAAAAGAGTCCTATGTATTTCGACTCGAATAATTTCATAAATCAGCAGTTTCTCTGTGCCAATTTAATAGCCGTTCACGATTTGGTGGGTTTATCACTGCACTTCATTTTCTTCTCAAAGGGCATTGAAAAAATCTAGTTTTTTACTCACTTCTTCGCAAAACATAAGCAGCCCGAAATGATGATGGAATGCAATTTAAACATCACTTTTTGAAATCAGTCACTTGTTTAAACCGAAAACCGAAATATAAACTGCTATTTTTGCGCGAATAAAACGATTAAAAACTGGATCGCGGAGCGAGTGTAAACACTCGGCACCGGCAGTAGCAAAACTAATAATTAGGTGGTTCAAAGAATAATTTTGCTCCGCCACGCTCAGTCGATTATGATTTATAATTTGGGTGCAGTTATTCTCTATATTCACCCTATCATAATGAAATGAGGGGACGACAAATGGGCTTTATCATTTGTGAGGAAAAGATTCCCATGTGGCAGTGAAAATACACATGGTTGCGAAAAGGCAATATCTAATTGATTTGAAAGCATCTTAAGTATGCTTGATATAAACAATAACGGTGGAGCCACCAAAATATCAATCAAAAGCAATCGTGGTACTGCAGCAGTCAACGACATATGATCATCCATCACGGACTGGAGTGACAGCTTATCAGCAGACCTCCACTTTTTATAATCCATGGGCCATTTATTACAGAATCAATAGTTGATTTGCTTCCAGAATTCTCTGGAGTCGTTCGAAGATTTGTTCCGGAATCGTTTGCTTCTGGAATTTCAGAACGATTTATTTCAATACTTTAATGATCAGCTTGGAATCCCGTTCATTTGACGTTTTTCCTCGAATCCATTACTGATTTGTTTCGGAATGCCCTCGGCAGAATTGCTTTCTGAATCATTCGGACGATTCGCTTCGTACAATACATCGACGGTTTGCTTCGAAATCGATTTAGTTCGTTCTTCCTCGACGAATGGCTTTTCTGAATTATTCGGACTGAATTGCTTCGAAATCCTTCGATTATTTGCTTCGAATCTTAACGATTTGCTTCAACATCCCTGGAAGATTCTCTTCGAAATCACTGAGTGATTTCTTTACGGAATCCCTGGGGGATTAATTCTTGGAGTACTTTGACACAATTTGCTTCGGGATCCCACGGACAGATTGCTTTCTGGAATTATAAGACTTATTTTGGCTTCTATATCCTGAACATTGCGTGCATAAAATCCGTGAAACATTCACGTTGGAATTCCTAGAGGATTTCTGACGGAATCTTCTGGAACCTTCCCGTTGGAACTTCCTTGAAGCATTCCCTTGAAATTCTTGGAGGATTCCATTCAGAATCTGCAGAAGCTTCTCATTAGAAGCTTCCTGATACATTTCCGTCGGATTATCTGGAACACTCCTCGTCCGAATCTAAAAAGATACTATATGGAACTCCCTGAAGCATAACCCTTTGAAATCTCTGGAACATTCTCGTTGAACTCCTTGAGGGTTCCCGTTGACATCCTGGGAAGATTTAGAATCCATGGAACATTCCAGTCACAAAATCTATAATCACCAAACACTTCTCATTGAAATCCTTGGAGGATTTCAAGTTCTCACAGAAGATGTAAAACTACGTTACGTGAAAAGCCATTTGCTTCTTCTACCTGCTACCAATTAATGAAAATACTGAATGTAAAAAAGCATCGGTAGATGTCTTCGTAAGGAAATGATGGTCATTCCTCATGAATCAGATCATCTTATGAATCACCAGCTTGATCCCATTGAAGAAAACGGCTACAGGTATAGGCCTGAGGAAAGCTTACAAGACCTGTTTGAAGAAGCTTGAACTCTTCTTTGAAAACTTAAGGCTTAACAAATTATGGTGCTCCGGCAATGACGGGAAATAATTTAATAATATGTTAAACACTTTATAATCAGCCACATTCTCTGCACTTTGCATTTTTATAATAACGATAACCATAATAACGATAACCATAAGGGGTCGTACACTTATTACGTAAGCAATTTTTCTGGGTTTTTCGACCCCCCTCCCCCCATGTAAGATTTTTTTTATACAAATGAATTTTTATTTATATGGAGCGTAAGATATTGACCGACCCCCCCCCTCCCCCCATAAGTGCTTACGTAATATGTGTACGGCCCCTAACGATCAATATTTGTGATTTAGCGATGCTCATTATTAAGAAAATCGCCTTCACCTACGCGAGGAAACTCAACCACCAATTAATTACAAATTATGCTGATAGTGAAATGGAAGTAGAAAACGGTAGATTTGCTCTTTTTACTGCGAAATTCGTTAGCTAATCCTGTGGTAATTCTTTTGCTTTGAGATATTTTATAATCCTTTTTGAAAAGAAATCGCATTATTTTTACAAGATATAGCAAAAGCCATCACCGAGCTGCATAAGATCCTGAATGGGTGAGTGAGTTAGACCCAAAGCAGATGTCACCAAACATTTAAATTCAATGCGTCGAGTTTAATTAATCCAACATGCAAACTATTAAAACGATATTGAAACAATTTGGCACAATTGTTTGTTGATGCATACAAACTGATACATTTATCTAATACTTTAGAAAACAGTTCATGTTCACTGATTTTCAAGAACACAGTTCCTCAACACCGTTTACTGATGTGAATAAAGTACCTGGAATGTTTCAAATGGAGATAATTAACCACCGATGCAACAATGAGCTCAAATCTAAAATTCAGAAAGACACATCTTTCGTAAGATTTTTTTTCAGAAATACATATCTGTGTGAACAACTCTTCTCAAGAATGAAAGCAGTTAAAAATAATAGTTGATCTTCACTATCGGCTTGCGGTCACCAATTCAGGGGATTAGAAGACATTTTTGTCAAAATTGAGTTGACTAAAGCAAAAAAATATTTGGTTCTAGAGAAACGAAAAAATGTAGAAAAACTTGGCATCCATTTCTCTCAAAACAAAGTTTTTGTCACTTAAACCAATTTGCGTTAGACTCCCTCAATTGTGAAATTAATATGCGTCAAATATTGGAAAGAATACAACAATTCCATGTCGTGTTACGTAAAAAAAATTAGCACACAAAAAAGATTGTTCAAACGCGATAAAAAAGAGTTTAGCTACTCTTAAAACATTTTTTTGGCCTTTTGTAAAATGCAATTCTGAAAAAAAATGTATTTCGTTTTGGTTACCGTCGTCGTGGTGACAATGGGCCCAATGGGGGCGAGATTGGGTTACTGGTTCAACTACATAGGATGCGTGTAGAATAGATTTAATGTACCGTTTTGACTCAAAACCCGAACATGACTCAAATTCCGAACACTAGCGTTTTAGCGCCCTACCTTCATCAGTTTTCCGCACTGTGGATCAATATTACAAACAAATTGAAGATCCTATGGAGAAAGTTACACGAATAAAACCAAAATGGCCTAAGCATATGCGGTATTTCGAAAAAATTCGTTTCAGGTGGTTCGAAACGAAATTCCGCGGAATTTCGCGGAATTTGAGCATGGCGAAACCTGATTTCTTAATTTCGTTTCATTTCGTAAAAATTACAAAAAAATTTCGCAAGAAAAACCAGCTGTTCACGAAATTTAACGGAATTCTCAAGCGGGAATTTCGAAACAAATTTAAACTTAAACCATACTATATATTAGCAAAAAATTTTGACTCTGCGCCGCTGAATCCAAATCATAAAACTATTTTCAAAACTTCTTATGTTGTACATTTTTTATCTATTAACGCTTACTTCTTTTCTTCTTCACAATGGTTCTACATTCCAACTGGAACTTTTGTCTTGTTTGAAAAAATTATTGCCGGACAACGGCATAAATGATGCTCCGAGTCTTCTTTTCTATGTCACAGAAGCGACATAGATCATTTTGAAGTTTCCCTATAAGCTTCAAATGATATCGACTCGGACAATGAGACCTGTAATGAGACCCGTATAAGAGCTTTTAGGTTTCTTTTAGATAATTCTAAGATGTTATGAGTCATAAAAAACATTTGGAGGATAAAGCGTTTTTGATTGCCTCGCATTAGTTGCGTTCTAAAATTGGTTTCTATTTTCATAGATTCTGCTACCTTTCATATACGAAGAGAAGAAGTTGGTAAGCTGCAAAAGGTTCCGGTCCTGTAAACTGACTTGATGATCTGAGTCTCGCCAGCATATCGGCTTTTCTTTCGTTACCATCAATTCCATTGGTGTCCTGGAACCCAATATAGATTGACTTGGTTCCGACAAGACAATTTTTGGAGGACTGAATGCATCTCCAAACTTGTTTTGAAGCGCATGTTGCCGACTTTAGAGCATCTCCGAAGCTGCTTTGGCTGTCGGACATTATGCATATATTTGGAGTGTCTGTAGTTCCTACGCAAACATATTACAGAACACTTCTAGTGAATTGCGTGAACTTCCGCCGAATACGGATGGCCAACTGCCCATGGGAATCGAAGTTATGCTCATCCCAGGCCAGTAACTCCTGCTCCCACTCTTGCTGTTGTTCAATTTTGAACCGTCAGTATAAAACTTAATTGATCCTGAACGAAGTGTTGGTCCTCCATTCAACCATGTTTTGCGCCTCCAGGATCAATGACTTTGAACAGTCTATTGAAATTGTACTTTTCCATCCAGTCTTCATTGTTTATTACTAGGGAGTTTATACTGAAGTTTTTAGGAATGCTAAGATGACTCCCTTAAGATCACCTCTTAGAGGTTTTCGGATCTTCTGGATCCTCAAGGCAATCTTTTTTCAGCTTCTTATTGTACAATTTGATGCAGAGGAAGCATGTACAGTAAAGCATTTAGTGCACTCGATGGTGTACTGCTCATTGCACCTGTAATTGAGATAGTCGCTAATCGTTGAAGTTTTTCGAGTTTTATCTGAGCATTCTTCTCTTTCGTCTTTGGCACACCTCAGACCAACGAACCATAGGCAATTCTTGGTTTTACTATAGCTGAATATATCCAATGGATCATTTTCGGCTTAAATCCCCTATTGCCTACCAAAAAGCTCATATTTACTGATTCATAGAGCATTTGTTGCTTTATTAATGGCGTGGTCTAAATGCATGTTCGAGTGATGTTTGCTATCAAGAACCAGCGCCAAGAAATTTGACTGTATTCTAAAAGTTTCAATCACCGTGTACCTTTTCAACAAATAAGTGTTGTTACCCAGTGAGAACTTCTTGGCCATAGCTAATGATCCACTAAAAACTGAATTACGCTCTCCTCTTACTCGAATTGAGAATAAAATCCATAATATTCAACCGTAGATTTGACCTGTTGAATTGAGTTTACTGGAAGTTTGGCATATCTCACAGAGTATCAATGCACATGTTTGCCATATTTAGTCAAAAACAGATGTTTTACTAATTCACCTATTATCAATTTCAATACATATAGTTTACGATCATTGAAACGGCACTGAATTACGCTGAACACTTTTATGGAAATACCCGTGCTCATTACAAAATTCACCTAGTCGCACTGAGCACCTTCTGTGAGCACCACTCGCTCAGTTACAAAATTAGGCAACACTAGTCGTATTGAGCACCTTATGCGATCACCACTCGCGTCCATTACAAAATTGAGCAACACTAAGTCGCATTGAGCATTCCTATGCGAGCACCACTCGGCTATAATTACAAATTACAACACTTGTCGCACTCGAGCACCACCCGCGCTCATTACAAAATTAAGCACACTCAAGTCGCACTGAGCACCTTCTGCGAACACTCAGCTTAATAACAAAATTAAGCAACACTTAGTCGAATTGAGCACATCGCGTCATTACAATTAAGAACACTAAGTCGCATTGAGCAATTAGGCTCGATTGAATCTACACTAAACGATTACTGACCGATTGACGCTGGTTAACAAAAATAAAAATCCCCAAGAACTAATAAAATTGCACTTAAATAAAAGTTGAAAACATTGATCAATGCAAACAGTTTTCTTTCCACTTTCCACCCATTAGTAAGAAAATTTCTATTTTTTTTTTTCTCATTAGTGATAATACAAGAAAGCTGCGTCTACTCAGGTTGACAAAACTCACACCACACTCGCTAGAGTAAAATTAAATCATCATAAAAAATGCTGCCTTCTTGGAGGTTGTTCGAATGTTATGTGAGTGATTGACATACCACAGAAAAAAGATGAACAGATAGACTTGTTTGTTTTATGCGATGCACAAGCTCGGGTTTAATGATGCACAATGTTGTGAGTTTTGATGCTACTGCTCCTCAAACTAACCTCTGTTTGTTCATTTTTTACTGGCAGAGGAGTTTTTTCAACAATGCGCGCCATCCTATTTTCTATGTTGAGCGATTCCAAAACAGCATCAAAATTTAAGAAATTTTAATTCAAGATTTTCTATTGAGTTAAAACTTTGCACAGTTTTCTTTTAATTTCATCTAAATGTCATTTTCGATATCAAATCTTCATATTGAGTCACGACTAACTTTTCAAAAGGTGTATGTGAAAATGGTTCAAAATATTTAAAAAGCTGCAACAAAACGGAATGTTCGATTGTTATGATTTTTCTAAGCAAGTTAGACAACTAAATGGTGATTCTTAAGAAAATGCACAGTAAAAAATATTTTTTGCTTTAAAATATCATTTTGTCACAAAAACTCAAATATCTCAAAACCCATCTTTTTTTTGAACGTATTTTTTAGGAATGTCCATTATATTAGTTATCTACCATAAAAATTTGGTGATGGTAAACTAATAAACAAAAAAGTTATGACATTTCAAACATTTCACAATTTTCAATATAGTAAACAAAAAAAAAATTCCGGTATTTTTTTTTTTCAAGAATCGCAGTTTGACGTTGATTTTATTGTTAAGGGCCTTGCGTGAGTTAAATAAGTTGTTTGTAGGATATTCCATGTATTCATCGATAATATAAATTATTATGTATAAATATTATATGTATAAATAAATAAAATAGAATTAATATTATCCTGTATTAAATTAAATGCAGTTGCATCAATGTTATAGAAACCTAAGAGTTTTGGGTTTGAATTTTGGTATGGGTTATGATATCATGAAAACAGTTTATTAATATATTTTTTATTTATTTTATTCAAATTTTTAAAATATCTGAACACTTTGAATTATTATCAGCACAGTTTGAGTATAGTTTTGCTTTAATTTTATTTTCCGACAATGGAATGAAACAGTGAAATTTTTGGGTTCTCTTGACCGTTTTTGTTATTAAATTGCTCGGAGCTCTGAAGCCTTATTTCGTAATTTTCAGTAGTAGTAAAACAAAATGATAATTTGTTAAATCTTTTCTTCTTTTCATGACGCTCAATCAAAAGTTCTTTGCAGTTTTAATTGGATGCTCACGTTCTTTGGCTAAACTTCCGTTTTGTGGCCATGCGCTTATTGTTCCTCCAATAGCATCACAAGGACCTTTGCATGTGATGTAGCAAAAAATGCCATTCTAAACAATTCCGTACATTGATTTAAATTGACATAGGTTGAAAAATTCTTTACGATTTTTGCGGGTGCACGCTACTGATCAGACATGAAATATATCTTTTGACTTCTTTATGCTTATCAACGCGTAAAAAGTTAATCATTTTTCAATGAATCAGTTTACGGATACCGAATCGTGTCTTTCCGGAAATTATAATAAAACTTAAGTGTTCAATTTGCGTACTTCCATTAAAATAAATAACGAATGGAGAATTGTGAAGCTTGTTGTACGTTCCAGTGATACATGCACTTCATCTTGCATTAAAGCTTGTAATTTTCAGAAAATCACAATGACTAAAATTCACCATTTTGTAATGTATTTTTCGTATTTTTAAAAGCTGGATTGTTATGTTTTAATGAAATCGTGAGGGATTAAACTTTCTAATTTCAACAAAATATGACACAAACTCCATCTACAGGTTTTACAATAGTTTCTATGTCACACCTATCCTGTGGTCACCACTTCAAAATGATAATCAGATCATATTTTTTCTTCAAACTCAGAATAAAGTATTTTCCAATGATGAAGAATCTGACAATCCGAACAAGATCGTAGATAGCAATTTGATGTTGTATTTTCACACAAAGACTACCAGACATTTTAATATCCTTTGTTAAATTGATTCTTTTTCAAACCATGTAAAATAAGATTAATATTCTCATGGTTGTGCACACACACAATATTATGTGTCTTCGAATTGAAAGAAGCTTACTTGCCTTGGCCGAAGGCTTGCAAATGAGGAAAAACCTATTTTTTTATTATCAGAATTTCTGAAGCGTGTACGCTTCTTTCAAAGTCGTCATCATTAATCGTTTTTGGATTGCTTGACGCTTCCATCTTTTTTTACTGATACATAATCTTTTGACCAGGGCATAGCTCCTGACTTCTTTCATCATCTTCAAATATTGAACTACTATTCTTTTGTCTCATCTGTTAATGCAGTACTAGACCTAGTATTTTGTTGAAAGACAGTTATTCTTCAATTGTTTTGGCTTCTTTTACTGTATTTCTATTGGTTTTGAACTCATCAATGGCATCCTGAATAGATTCACGAACTTTGGCACCGACAAAAATCAATAATTTTTTCCTTTGTCGTGGCTGCATTCGAGAACCTTTCCTTCATATTTATAATTACCTCATCGTAGTCTGTATTTTCCACATCATCAGGTCCTAATTTGAAGAGGGTTTCTTCGTACAGCTTGCTTTACTTACGGTATTTTTTTCCGTAATAAACGTAGTCCATCTTACTCCATTTAATCGGAGTCACTTTTATCCAAGCTATGCCCTCGTTAAAGGTTCGATGTTGACCTTTTGATACACTCATCTTCCGATTGATTTGTTGAAACATTTCGCTGATGGTACGGTGGCAAGGCTCAGCACTTAATACTTCTGTACCCTCAGTTGTTGTCGATACATCTGGCAATTCCTCAGTTGCTGTCGTTTTCGAACTCCGCGCCTCGCTCAACCATGATGATATAGATTGCTCTTTGTCAACGTTTAGACGGCAGGACGTGCAAATGCGTAAATTTGTATTCAATGTGGACATTGAGCACAACCAGTCGCTTTCAGTTTATCTATGCGGTGAGATTTCGTAACTTTTGAACACTTTTTTCCATCAAACGGCCTACAACAGTTGAGAAAGCGGCTACCTTATGTTGTTCGTAATATTTCAATAAACAAAATCACTTTTAAGTTTTTACGACTAGTTTGTGTCATTTGTTGAGTAAGAAAAACACACAAGATCTTTTACCAACCTTAGTAGTAGTAATTTTTTCGCTTTTTTCAGCATTGTCATGGTATAATGATGCATTTGTTGTTGTTGAAGATACCACGTTTCCTCCTGATATAAAGTCTATTCTAAGAGGTATATTTTTTTTGCAGGTAAACTATAGACTACACGTGTATATAAATCTTGATTTTGCAGCTTTTGTCTTAAAAATCACTTGATATGTTTCATCAACGTTATTATCAACAGGTTTCAACACTATTAAAAGAATTTTCGCCAGTCGCTTCGCAATGAAAATTATGACATATATCAATACTTTTGATCACAACACTGGATCGTCTCAAGCTTTATAGATGCTATGAATAATTAAATCAAAATATCATGAAAACAACTTGTTTAAATCACGTCCCTAACAATAAAATCTGCATCAAACTGCAACTTCTGAAATAACTTTACAGAAAAAAATTTTTTTTTATATGTGAAAATTGTGAAATGTTTGAAATGTCATAACTTTTTGTTTATTAGTTTACCATCACCAAATTTTTATGGTAGATAGCTTAATATAATGGACCGTTTTCCCTAAAAAATTACCGTCGAAAAAGATAGGTTTTGAGAATTTGAGTTTTAGACAAAAGATATTTTTAAGGCAAAAAAATTTTTTTCTGTGCACATTTTCTTAAGAATCACCATTTAGAGGTTCAATGCTCTGAAAAATCATAACAATCGAACATTCCGTTTTTGCTGCAGCTTTTAAATATTTTGAACCATTTTCACATACACCCTTTTGAAAAGTTATCGACTAATATGAAGATTTGATATCGAAAAATGACGATTTAGATGAAATTGAAAAACTGTGCAGAGTTTCAAATATTTTCGAAATGGTCGCTCAGGATCGACTGACATGCCCCTCGTGGAATGCCTCTCATTGCTTTTTCAATAGACGAAAACAGATATTTTCGTAAATCTAACATAGGCTTGGAATTAACTTAATAAAAATAGATCTTACATCAATCTGTAGCAAAAGATTTGACGATTTTAATGAAATATGTTGTACATCATTTTTGTGTCGATCGTCTCTTTTTTTACGCAAAAACAATGTTGGATAAAATTTACATGCAATATTGAAGCCTTTTCATAAAATTTTGAATTGCTAATGTAAGAATATTGGTATACACTAAAAGACACTTTAATTCACCCTTAAATTCAAACTCAACGCTTATTTTCAATATCACGCATAATAGGACAGATTTTAGTGAAACGTATTCAAAAGTTAATTGATTTGCTGGTATTGGAAAGCCATACATCATGAGCAAAGGTCCCGCATATTGGTGAATTGTTACCTTCAAATCGCATTTGCCCGGCCCTAAGTCGCATTAGTCTGGGTTCCATAAAAATGGATAACTAGATGCGCAAGGTGTGCTTACAACTTAACTAGCTGTAGGCTTTTTTTGTTTTATTCACCTTAATTATGTGATAATTTGCACTGCAACAAACATCGTTTTTTCCACCATCACTTCACTTTCACTGCTGTGACAATCAGCAATGAAACCAAACGATTCAATCATGGACACTCCTGCTTGCAGATTCTTTAAAAGTAATTTAAATGCGAAAAATCCGGCAAGATCGCCAAATGTGGAGTTTATTATTGTGATATGCAAGCGGAGTCTCCTGCTTCGATCACCACTTCGTATGACTGGACAACTGCTTGTCTCGATTGCTTCGATTGCTGTGGCGTGGCTTTCAGTTGACGTCCATGCAAGGCCTACTGCGATAGTTAAAGAATTGCATATTGTACTTGCATAGCTCATACCAGCACTATTTCACTGCCACACAGGATGTATAAAGGGTGTTGTCGTTCAGTTCCAGCTTCTGGATCTCAGAAGAGATTTGAGGACGATTCCAGTTGCTGAGATGACGAATTACGCATGTCTTCCAGGCGCGCATCTGCTTCAACCTCCGTCAAGTGTGGTGATTTCGTTATCTTGTTAGAATGTTGTTAGGCATTATCGTCTGCGGTACAGCAATGTCAATGAGGGTTACCCGCTCATCCTGTTGTCGTGAAACACAATATCGTGCCGATATCTGCCGGATCGTTGTCGAGAACCATTTTCACCGATTACGTCCGACATACTGGCTAGTGCCCGGCACCGCAGTCGTCATTTTACTGCGGGTCTATGATCCGGCATTTTCCGTGGTGATCATCACATGAGCATGCTGCTCATCGATCCCTCAACGTTTAGTGCTTGCTTGATGCCATTTTGAAACAGAATCGTGATGTGAACTGACCAACATCGTGTCTCATTCCACGTACCGTCCGCCATCTGCACCCCACCATAGATGGTACGCAGCACTTTCCTTTCGAAAACTCCTGCAGGCGTTGGTCCTCCACGAGCATCGTCCAGGTCTTGACTAGAGGACCGGTCTAATAGCGTTTTGTAGATTGTCAGTTTGGTACGGCGGCGAACCTATTCGATCGGAGCGTCTTGCGGAGTCCAGATGTAATGATTCCAGCCACTATGCGTCTCCGAATTTCTCTGCTGGTATCATTTTCGGCAGTCACCAGTGAGCCAAGTACAAAATTCTTCATAACCTCGTCACCACCGATGCAAATTCGCGGTGGGTGGCCCACATTGTCTTCTCTTGAACTCCTATCATGTACTTCGTCTTCACGTGTGATGATAGTCCGATCCGCTTGCTTCCTCTTCAGTCTGATGTAGGCTTCCTCCATCTTCTCAAAGTTACGTGCCAAAATATCTATGTCGTTTAAGCCAAACAGCTGGAGGACTTATTGAAAATTGTACCACTCGGTTAATCCTGCTTTCGTATTACCATTCCAAAGCGATGTTGAAAGCAGACACGAAAGACCATCATCTTGCCGAGCCCTCTGCGGGTTTCGAAGGACTCGAGAATGCCCTGAAACTGAACTACGCATCACCGATCCATCGTCGCTTGATCAACCTGTCAGTTTATCCGAAATCCGTTTTCGTGCATTGCCATAGCTGGTCGATCGATTGTATCATATGCGGCTTTAAGTCGATAATAGATATGGGTGGCACGTTGTATGCGGCATTTCTGCAGACTTGGCGAATAACGAACACCTGGTCCGTGGTGGAGCGTTCGCCCATAAACTAGCAATTGGTGCTAGTCGACGGATAATATTTGGAGAGTACCTTGTAGGCGTCGTTCAGCAATGTGATTGCGCGGTAGCGTTATAATCCAGCTTATCGCCCTTTTGTAGATGGGACGACACCTTCCATCCACCACTGCGGCAAAACTTCCTCCTCCCAAATCTTGGTAATGACCCAGTGCAGCCTCTAGCCAGTGCCTCACCACCGGTTAAATAATAGCACGAATGAGGACATCCGTTATTGTGTTTCCCGTATATTAATCCGAGTTTGTATACATTATATTGCCGTGAATCGCATATCTGTCAGATCTTTGCTGGATTTCCTATTCATATGGGACAAATATGCGACTACGGCAGTATAAATTCAACTTGGAGCAAATCCAAATTTCACATTCTTGTACAAATGTAAACACACTGGTTAACGCTATGAGTCATCCTTCGACTTCTTAATCTTCAAAATTCCAAATCTTAGTAAATAATAAACAATCTCAACTCAATCTTCAAACAGAATTTCTAATTTCATTCGACACCCCTTTCATATAAAATGATGATTCATGATAAGTAGAAGCTTTTGGTTACTCATGAAAAAAAGATGGCACGATGTGCATTGAGCTTTTGAATCCAAAAGCCACCTGGCAGTGAACGTGCGGAAAGCAAGTAGCAAAAGCTCCTACCGTTATCTATTAGGAGGCCCAGAAATGTAGAAGCTGTATAATTCTACAGTGAGCCATAGAAATTTGCATTTGAACATATTAATTTGTTACAAATCAAGAACAATCTTCTCCAAGAATTCATCACCAAGTGCGCTTTTCCTGCAGGCAGGTTAAATGCAAAGTGGAACAAAATTTGATCTGTGCTTCTACGTATGAAGCAGAAAAAGAGGTCAAATGACCACCAATCTCTTTATCAAGAATAAAAATGAAACATTAGTTGGAAGTTTACCATGATGGCAGTAATATGGCACCGGACCTTCCACGGGTCAACCCAATCCGCACCTCTTCTCCCATCAACATTCGAATGCATCGAACAAAAGTTAATATTAAATTACTTACCTGTTCACATATATTAAATACTTCCCGATAATAAATACGTTTCTCAAAAGAGTCCTATGTATTTCGACTCGAATAATTTCATAAATCAGCAGTTTCGCCAATTTAATAGCCGTTCACGATTTGGTGGTTTATCATGCACTCATTTCTTCTCAAAGGGCATTGAAAAAATCGTTTTTACTCACTTCTTCACATAAGCAGCCGAAATGATGATGGAGCAATTTAAACATCACTTTTGAAATCAGTCACTTGTTTAAACGAAAACCGAAATATAAACTGCATTTTTGCGCGAATAAAACGATTAAAACTGATCGCGAGCGAGTGTAAACACCGCACCGGCAGTGCAAACTAATAATTAGGGTGGTTCAAAGAATAATTTGTCTCGCCACGCTCAGTCGATTATGATTTATAATTTGGGTGCAGTTATTCCCATATTCCCCTATCATAATGAAATGAGGGGACGACAAATGGGCTTTTATCATTTGTGAGAAAGATTCCCATGTGGCAGTGAAAATACATGGTTGAAAAGGCAATATCTAATGATTTGAGCATCTAAGTATGCTTGATATAAACAATACGTGAGCCACCAAAATATCAATCAAAGCAACGTGGTACTCGCAGTCAAGACATAATGATCATCCATCACGGACTGGAGTGACGTTATCAGCAGACCTCCACTCATCCTTTATAATCCATGGACCATTTATTAGAACAATAGTTGATTTGCTTCGAATTCTCTGAGTCGTTCGAAGATTTGTTCCGGAATCGTTTGCTTCGGAATTTCAACGATTTATTTCAATACTTAATGATCAGCTTGGAATCCCGTCATGACGTTTTCCTCGAATCCATTACTGATTGTTTCGAATGCCCTGCAGAATTGCTTCGAATCATTCGACGATTCGCTTCGTAACATCGACGGTTTGCTTCGAAATCGATTTAGTTCGTTCTTCCTCGACGAATGCTTCGGAATTATTCGACGAATTGCTTCGAAATCCTTCGATTATTGCTTCGGAATCTTAACGATTTGCTTCAACATCCCTGGAAGATTCTCTTCGAAATCACTGGAGGATTCTTTACGGAATCCCTGGGGATTAATTTGGAGTACTTTGACAATGCTCGGGATCCCACGACAGATTGCTTGGAATTATAAGTATTTGCTTCTATATCCCTGGAACATTGCGATAAAATCCGTGAAACATTCACGTTGGAATTCCTAGAGGATTTCTGACGGAATCTCTGGAACCTTCCGTTGGAACTTCTGAAGCATTCCCTTGAAATTCTTGGAGGATTCCATTCAGAATCTGCAGAAGCTTCTCATTAGAAGCCCTGATACATTTCCTCGGATTATCTGGAACACCCCGTCCGAATCTAAAAGATACTATATGGAATCCCTGAAGCATAACCCTTGAAATCTCTGGAACATTCTCGTTGGAATCCTTGAGGTTCCCGTTGACATCCAGGAAGATTTGGAATCCATGGAACATTCCAGTCACAAAATCTATAATCACCAAACAATTCTCATTGAAATCCTTGAGGATTTCAAGTTCTCCGAAGATGTAAAACTCGTTACGTGAAAAGCCATTTGCTTCTTCTACCTGCTACCAATTAATGAAAATACTGAATGTAAAAAGCACGGGTAGATGTCTTCGTAAGGAAATGATGGTCATCTTCATGAATCAGATCATCTTATGAATCACCAGCTTGATCCCATGAAAAACGGCTACAGGTATAGGCCTGAGGAAAGCTTCAAGACCTGTTGAAGAAGCTTGAGCTCTTTGAAAACTTAAGGCTTAACAAATAGTGGTGCTCCGCAATGACGGAAATAATTTAATAATATGTTAAACACTTTATAATAAACATTCTCTACATTGCTTTTATAATAACGATAACCAATAACGATAACTATAATCGTACACTTATTACGAAATTCTGTTACCTCAGATTAATATACTATTACCGATCTAACTTACAAATTACTAACGATCAATATTTGTGATTAAGGATGACGATAAGAAATCGCTTCATAGAGAACCACCACTATACAAATTATTGAAGAAATGGAGTGAAGAGATTTGCTCTTTTATGCGAAATTCGTTACTAATCCGTGGTACCTTGCTTGAGATATTTTAAATTTTGAAAAGAAATCGCATTATTTTTTACAAGATATAGCAAAAGCCATCACCGAGCTGCATGATCCTGAATGGGTGAGTGAGTTAGACCAAAGCAGATGTCACCAAACATTTAAATTCAATGCGTCGAGTTAATTATCCAACATGCAAACTATTAAAACGATATTGAAACAATTTGGCACAATTGTTTGTTGATGCAACAAACTGATACATTTATCTAATACTTAGAAAACAGTTCATGTTCACTGATTTTCAAGAAAACAGTTCCTCAACACCGTTTACTGATGTGAATAAAGTACCTGGAATGTTTCAAATGGAGATAATTGACCTCGATGGAATCAAACGTGTAGGAGTTTTACGCAGAAGTCATACAAAACTGGGGAGCCATAGTAGGGAGGAAAAATATTACGTTTAGTTGTTATGTAAGTTTAGATAATCTAAATCCTCTTTTAAATGGAATTTAAAAGCAAAAAAAGCTACAACAGAAATTCGTTAACCTTTTGTAGACTTACAATTTTTAGATCACTCTATTTGCCAAAAAAATTAAACGAAATCCCACTTCTTACACTACGTTCAACGAATCATTCGACCCTAAAGTGTTAAAATTGCGTTAAATAGTCGTCATTCTATTATGTTCGTTTCTCACGTAACCTACTATCAGTTTGTAAAATATGCGAAAAGCGCCATTCTCTATTTTCCGAAACATAAACCAATGAGATTTGAAATCGCAAAGTGAGCCCACTCACTTAAGACAAAACCCGCACGTATTAAAATTTGACGAAAGGTTAAACAATATCAAAGTAAACGAAACCATTATGACCATTATGGGGAAAGAAGCACTGGATTATAAATGTGAAAATGGATCATTTTTTGTAAAACGTTTGACTATACACAGTTAATATGATAAAAAAAATCCCTTCGGCCATCGGGCAAGCGACCTATGATGAACAGAAACCTATTTTTATCAGTGAACTTTTGTATACATATGCATACAAACTCAAACACTCCCACACTCATACAGACACTCAAACATACATACGCGAATGCACGCGTACCATTACCGATGATTATAAGTTTCATGTGGTGTAGAATAAAAGAAGAAAAAAATAAGGCAAACAAACCAACCAATACAAGAAACTAAAAATTGCAATTGTTGTGCAGTGATCTAAAATTCCAAAACTAGTGAAAACATCAGAGACAGAAGCAAGAGAGGAAGCAAGAAGAAAACAATGTGTAATAAAAAGAAAAATGAAAAACCGGAAAATAATTGTAACTGTGGATGAAGGTTTGTCTGGGTTCATGTGTAGAACATAAAAGAAAGCATTGGGGATTTGGTTTGATGTACCATCTATAACAACACTAATTTAAGCAAACCTATCTAACTAACATGAAAATCTCTGCAAAATATTCCTTTTCAAAAATCTAAATAGAGATTTGGTATTTCCTCAGCAAACGTGCTAAGAATTTTCACCTACCCCAGGCAATCTAAATGCCACAGCCAAAAGGGGTTTAGGCTCTGTGGATCCCATTCGCCGGTTGGGTTAAATCCTATTAGTAAGCGCTTGCATCGGATGTGTGGAGTTTATTATTGTGATAGGCAAGCGGGAGTTTCCTGCTTCTGATCACTCACTTCGTATGACTGGACAACGGCTTGTCTCGATTGCTTCGATTGCTGTTGGCGTGACTTTCAGTTGACGTCCATACAAGGCCTATTTCGATAAGTTCAAAGGAATTCCATATTGTATTTGCATAGTTCATATAAGCACTATTTGTCACACATTCATTCATATACTGCCACACATTCCCCCCTTGTCAGTTTTTTTTTTGCTTTTTTTGTGAATGTAAGAAGGTGTTGTTCTATATTCCACTCATTTTATACTATGTTCATGAAAAATACTACTCGACAACAGTAGTTTGAGAATATTTCAACACGTATTATTTTCCAATATCTTTTACGCAATAACGATTGAACGAACTGTGGCACGAACGCCAGTGGCAAGACAAAAACCAGTGGCGAATGTGAAATTACACAGTTTGGCGCAGATTTTAGTTTTTAAGTTGAAGTATCTAGAGAATATACAATTAGAGATTTTATTTTTCAATTGTTGATATGTAACATTCTCATCCTGCTGTCCGACGTGTTCGTAAGCCAGTTTCTCAGAGTAAAGGTTGTATTCGAAGACTTACAATTTATTTCTTTTACACGCTCGGCCAGCACACGATAGATTACCCGATTCCTCTTTTTTTCATCTCGTCGCTGCCACTTCCTTCAAAATTCAGGTGTCCGTTTTTTTTCACTGGTTGTGGGTAATGTCTAGGGTACAGTCCTATCAGAAGAGTACTGCTTTGTTTCACGTTTGACAGGTCTCCTGCTCGTTTGGAACGTACATTTGTATGAAACTGACAGAATATTCTGTATCAATTTTGACACATGATGGTATTATTATTATAGTTACTGTAATTTTGTTTTGGGCTTCGTGGCCATGCGGTTAGCGACGTCAATCGTCTAGACGCATGTGCTGTGGAGTGTGGGTTCGATTCCCGCCCCGGTAAGGAGAAAACTTTTCGTAAAGTGAAAAGCTTTCCACTGGTCCACTGGGTGTTGTGTAAATGTCCTGTCCGTTGTCTCATGCTAGATGTTAAGTGTTCAGTCTGTGCGACCTCTGGTCGAAGACGGTGATTCTGTCTTTTCATAATCTAGGGGTGTGTTAGTTATTTTATTTTGGGGGTTGATGTTTTTTTCTTTTGCAGGAACCAGTTATTGACCGTATTGTTACCACATTCCTTAACAGGGGATCACGCTTCTCTTAACTGAATCAACGAGCAACACATATACACGATCCACCAAAAACTGAATTATTGCCTCTACCGAATTGAGAATAAAATCCATAATATTCAACCGTAGATTTGACCTGTTGAATTGAGTTTACGGAAGTTTGACATATCTCACAGAGTATCAACGCACATGTTTGCCATTTTAGTCAAAACAGATGCTTTACTAATTCACTTATTATCAATTTCAATACATATAGTTTACGATCATTAAAAGGTTCAACGGCACTGAATTACGCTGAACACTTTATGTGAGCACCATTCGCGCTCATTACAAAATTAAGCAATACTTGGTCGCACTGAGCACCTTCTGCGAGCACCACTCGCGCTCATTACAAAATTAAGCAACACTTGGCACCACTCGCGCTCATTACAAAATTAAGCAACACTTGGTCGCACTGAGCACCTTATGCGAGCACCACTCGCGCTCATTACAAAATTAGGCAACACTTGGTCGCACTGAGCACCTTATGCTCGATTGAATCTACACTAAACGATTACTGACTGATTGACGCTGGCCAATAAAATAAAATCCCTAAAAACTAATAAAAATTTCACTTAAATAGAAGTTGAAAAACATTGATCAAAGCAAACAGCTTGAACTTTCCACCCATTAGTAAGAAAAATTCTCACTCATTTTTAATCTCATTAGTGATAATACAAAGAAAGCTGCGTCTACTCAGGCTTGACAAAACTCCTCACACTCGCTAGAGTAAAATAAAATCATCATCAGCAAAATGCTGCCTTCTTGGAGGCTGTTTTGAATGTTAGTGTGAGTGATTGACATACCACAAGAAAAAGATGAACAGATAGACTTGCTCTTGTTTTGCGATGCACAAGCTCGGGTTTAATGATGCACAATGTTGTGAGTTTTGATGCTTATTACTGCTCCTCAAAATAACCTCTTGCTCTTGCTCATTTTCTACTCGGCGAGGAGTTTTTTTTTCAACAATGCGCCACCCTATTTTCTATGTTAATAACCCGAATCCGTCTCTCTCGAGTTCTCTTCGTCTCAAAATCAAAAGCAGCTGAAGCCAATAACCATTTGTTAGCCCACACACGAAAGAAATAGATTAAAATATCTTTAATTAAAATCTCAAAAACAAAATTATTTTTGACTCTTTTTGATGCAATTTCTGGGTTCCTTTCCTCATTGCTTTTTCATTAGACGAAAACAGATATTTTCTTGTAACTAACATCAGGCTTGGAAATTAACTAACGAAAAAAATAGATCTTACACTAATCTTTGTGCAAAAGATTGTGACGATTTTAGTGAAATACACCCAATATTTTTTTTACGCGGTTGGTATTCTTCAATTTCCCGGTTAACCTGATTTTTCACAGCTTTTTAAATACCACCTGAATTTTCTTTGATTTTTTGTGAATTTTTTCATGGGTTTAACTCATAGTTTCATCAACGCTAAAGGTCGTAATCAACTAAAACCCACCCGTGTAAAAACAGAACCGGGTGTATGTTGTATATCATTTTTGGGTGTCGCATCGTCTCTTTTTTTTTACCGCAAAAAAAAAACAAGGTTGGAATAAAATTGTTTTCATGCAATATTGAAGCCTTTCATGAAAATTTTGGAATCGTATAATAATTGCTATGTAAGACTATTGGTATACACTTCGAAAAGACACTTTTAATTCACCCTTAAATTCAAACTTAACGCTTATTTTCAACATCACGCATAATAGGACAGATTTTAGTGAAACGTATTCAAAAGTTAATTGATTTGCTGGTATTGGAAAGCCATACATACCATGAGCAAAGGTCCCGCATATTGGTGAATTGTTACCTTCAAATCGGATTTGCCCGGCCCCTAAGTCGCATTAGTCCGGGTTCCACATAAAATGGGATAACTAGATGCGCAAGGTGAGCTTACAACTTAACTAGTTGTAGGCTTTTTTTTACTTCACCTTAATTATGTGATAATTTGCACTGCACCACAAATAACATTGTTTCTTCCACCATCACTTCACTTTCACTCGCGTGACAATCAGCAATGAAAACCAAACGATTCAATCATGGACACTCCCGCTTGCAGATTCTTTAAAAAGTAATTTTAAATATGCGAAAAAATCCGGCAAGATCGCCAAATGTGGAGTTTATTATTGTGATAGGCAAGCGGGAGTCTCCTGATTCTGATCACTCACTTCGTATGACTGGACAACGGCTTGTCTCGATTGCTTCGATTGCTGTTGGCGTGGCTTTCAGTTGACGTCCATGCAAGGCCTACTGCGATAAGTTAAAAGCAATTGCATATTGTATTTGCATAGTTCATACCAGCACTATTTCACTGCCACACAGGATGTATTAAAAGCGGTGGTTCAGTTCCAGCTCTTCTAAGGATCTCAGAAGAGATTTTAGGACGATTCCAGTTGCTGAGATGACTTCCGGAGTTTTACGCATGTCCTACAGGTGCCGCATCTGCTTCAACTCCTCCGTTAAGTCGTGGTATTTCGTTATCTTGTTGGAGAATGTTGTTTAGGCATTATCGTCTAGCGATACAGCAATGTCAATGAGGGTTACCCGCTTCATTCTGTTGTCGTAAATCACAATATCGTACCGATTAGCACGAATGATTTTCATTTATTCAGACTAAGGCCGAAGTGGCCTGTGCGGTATATAAGAGTCTTCTCCATTCGGCTCGGTCCATGGCTACACGTCGCCAACCACGCAGTCTACGGAGGGTCCGCAAGTCATCTTCCACCTGATCGATCCACCTTGCCCGCTGCGCACCTCGCCTTCTTGTGCCCGTCGGATCGTTGTCGAGAACCATTTTCACCGGATTACTGTCCGACATACTGGCTACGTGCCCGGCCCACCGCAGTCGTCCGATTTTCTCGGTGTGAACGATGGATGGTTCTCCCAACAGCTGATGCAACTCGTGGTCCATTCGCCTCCTCCACGTACCGTCCGCCATCTGCACCCCACCATAGATGGTACGCAGCACTTTCCTTTCGAAAACTCCAAGTGCGCGTTGGTCCTCCACGAGCATCGTCCAGGTCTCGTGTCCATAGAGGACTACCGGTCTAATGAGCGTTTTGTAGATTGTCAGTTTGGTACGGCGGCGAACTCTATTCGATCGGAGCGTCTTGCGGAGTCCAAAGTATGTACGATTTCCAGCCACTATGCGTCTCCGAATTTCTCTGCTGGTATCATTTTCGGCAGTCACCAGTGAGCCCAAGTACACAAATTCTTCTATAACCTCGTCACCACCGATGCAAATTCGCGGTGGGTGGCTCACATTGTCTTCTCTTGAACCTCTTCCTATCATGTACTTCGTCTTCGACGTGTTGATGACTAGTCCGATCCGCTTAGCTTCCCTCTTCAGTCTGATGTAGGCTTCCTCCATCTTCTCAAAGTTACGTGCCAAAATATCTATGTCGTCGGTGAAGCCAAACAGCTGGACGGACTTATTGAAAATTGTACCACTCGTGTTAATCCCTGCTCTTCGTATTACCCATTCCAAAGCGATGTTGAATAGCAGACACGAAAGACCATCATCTTGCCGTAGCCCTCTGCGGGTTTCGAAGGGACTCGAGAATGCCCCTGAAACTCGAACTACGCACATCACCCGATCCATCGTCGCCTTGATCAACCGTGTCAGTTTATCCGGAAATCCGTTTTCGTGCATTAGCTGCCATAGCTGGTCCCGATCGATTGTATCATATGCGGCTTTAAAGTCGATAAATAGATAATGTGTGGGCACGTTGTATTCGCGGCATTTCTGCAGTACTTGGCGAATAACGAACACCTGGTCCGTGGTAGAGCGTTCGCCCATAAAACTAGCAATTGGTGCTAGTCGACGGCATAATATTTGGGAGAGTACCTTGTAGGCGTCGTTCAGCAATGTGATTGCGCGGTAGTTGCTACAATCCAGCTTATCGCCCTTTTTGTAGATGGGACACACGACACCTTCCATCCACTCATGCGGCAAAACTTCCTCCTCCCAAATCTTGGTAATGACCCAGTGCAGCGCTCTAGCCAGTGCCTCACCACCGTGTTTAAATAGCACGAATGAGGACATCCGTTATTGTGTTTCCCCGTTATATTAATCCGAGTTTTGTACATAGCTATATTGCCGTGAATCGCATATCTGTCAGATCTTTGCTGGATTTCCTATTCATATGGGACAAATATGCGATTCACGGCAGTATGTATAAATTCAACTTGGGAGCAAATCCAAATATTTCACATTCTTGTACAAATGTAAACACACTGGTCTAACGCTATGAGTCATCCTTCGACTTCTTAAATCTTCAAAATTCTCAAATCTTTAGTAAATAATAAACAATCTCAACTCAATCTTCAAACAGAATTTCTAATTTCATTCGACACCCCTTTCATATAAAATGATGATTCATGATAAGTAGAAGCTTTTGGGTTACTCGATGAAAACAAAGATGGCACGACTGTGCATTGAGCTTTTGTAATCCAGAAGCCACCTGGCAGTGAACGTGCGGAAAGCAAGTAGCAAAAAAGCTCAAGCTCACCGTTATCTGTTAGGCAGGCCCAGAAATGTAGAAGCTGTATAATTCTACAGTGCAGTGAGCCATTAGAAAATTGCATTTGAACATTTTAATTTGTTACAAATCAAGAACAATCTTCTCCTGTAAGAATTCCCACTCACCAAGTGCGCTTTTCCTAGGCAGGCAGGTTAAATGCAAAGTGGAACAAAATTTGATCTGTGCTTCTACGTATGAAGCAGAAATGAGGGTCAAATGACCACCAATCTCTTTATCAAGAATAAAAAAATGATACATTTAGTTGGAAGTTTACCATGATGGCAGTTAATATGGCACCGGACCTTCCACGGGTCAACCCCACACCTCCCGCACTCTTCTCCCAACAACATTCGAATGCATCGAACAAAAGTGTAATATTCAAATTACTTACCTGTTCACATCATATTAAATTTACTTCCCGTGATAATAAACATGTTTCTCAAAAGAGTCCTATGTATTTCGACTCGAATAATTTCATAAATCAGCAGTTTCGTGCCAATTTAATAGCCGTTCACGATTTGGTGGGGTTATTACTGCACTTCATTTCTTCTCAAAGGGCATCGAAAAAAAATCTAGTTTTTACTCACTTCTTCGCACATAAGCAGCCCGAAATGATGATGGAATGCAATTTAAACATCACTTTTTGAAATCAGTCACTTGTTTAAACCGAAAACCGAAATATAAACTGCTATTTTTGCGCGAATAAAACGATTAAAAACTGATCGCGGAGCGAGTGTAAACACCGGCACCGGCAGTAGCAATCTAATAATTAGGGTGGTTCAAAGAATAGATTTTGCTCCGCCACGCTCAGTCGATTATGATTTATAATTTGGGTGCAGTTATCTCCCATATTCACCCTATCATAATGAGATGAGGGGACGACAAATGGGCTTTTTATCATTTGTGAGAAAGATTCCCGTGTGGCAGTGAAATTACACATGGTTATGAAAAGGCAATATCTAATTGATTTGAAAGCATCTAAGTATGCTTGATATAAACAATAACGGTGAGCCACCAAAATATCAATCAAAGCAATCGTGGTACTTCGCAGTCAACGACATATGATCATCCATCACGGACTGTAGTGACAGTTTATCAGCAGACTTCCACTTGGACACCCTTCATAATCCACAGACCATTTATTACAGAATCAATCGTTGATTTGCTTCGGAATTCCTCTGGAGTCGTTCGAAGATTTGTTCCGGAATCGTTTGCTTCGGAATTTCTTGACGATTTGTTTCAATACTTCAATGATATGCTTCGGAATCCCTTGAATATTTAATTTCGGAGTCTGTCGACGTTTTTCCTCGGAATCCATTACTGATTTGCTTCGGAATGCCTCGCAGAATTGCTTCGGAATCATTCGACGGTTTGCTTCGAAATCAATTTAGTTCGTTCTTCCTCGACGAATTGCTTCGGAACTATTCGACGAATTGCTTCGAAATCCTTCGATTATTTGCTTCGGAATCTCAACGATTTGCTTCAACATCCCTGGAAGATTCTCTTCGAAATCACTGGAGGATTCTTTACGGAATCCCTGGGGGATTAATTTGGAGTCCCTCGACAATTTGCTTCGGGATCCCACGACAGATTGCTTCGGAACTATAAGACTATTTGTTTCTACATCCCTGGAACATTGCGTATAAAATCCGTGAAACATTCACGTTGGAATTCCTAGAGGATTTCTGACGGAATCTCTGGAACCTTCCCGTTGGAACTTCTGAAGCATTCCCTTGGAAATTCCTGGAGGATTCCATTCAGAATCTGCAGAAGCTTCTCATTAGAATCCCTGATACATTTCTATCGGATTATCTGGAACACTCCCGTCCGAATCTAAAAGATACTTTATGGAATCCCTGAAGCATAACCCTTGAAATCTCTGGAACATTCTCGTTGGAATCCCTGGAGGATTCCCGTTGACATCCCGGGAAGATTTGGAATCCATGGAACATTCCAGTCACAAAATCTATAATCACCAAACAATTCTCATTGAAATCCTTGGAGGATTTCAAGTTCTCACAGAAGATGTGAAAACTACGTTACGTGAAAAAGCCATTTGCTTCTTCTACCTGCTCCCAATTAATGAAAATACTGAATGTAAAAAAGCACGGGTAGATGTCTTCATAAGGGGAAATGATGGTCATCTTCATGAATCAGATCATCTTATGAATCACCAGCTTGATCCCATTGAAGGAAACGGCTACAGGTATAGGCCTGAGGAAAGCTTTCAAGACCTGTTTGAAGAAGCTTGAGCTCTTCTTTGAAAACTTAAGGCTTAACAAATGATGGTGCTCCGGCAATGACGGGAAATAATTTAATAATATGTTAAACACTTTATAATCAGCCACATTCTCTGCACATTGCATTTTTATAATAACGATAACCATAATAACGATAACCATAACGATCAATATTTGTGATTTAGCGATGCTCGTTATTAAGAAAATCGCCTTTACCTACGCGAGGAAACTCAACCACCACTAAATCCAAATTATGTTGAAAGAAATTGAAGTAGAAAACGTAGATTTGCTCTGTTATTGCGAAATTCGTTGGCTAACCCGTGATACCTTGCTTGAGATATTTTATTATTTTTGAAAAGAAATCGCATTATTTTTACAAGATACAGCAAAACCCATCACCGAGCTGCATGATCCTGAATGGGTGAGTGACTTAGACCTTAAAGCAGATGTCACCAAACATTTCAATTCAATACGTCGAGCTTTTATTATCCAACATGCAAACTATTAAAACGATATTGAAACAATTTGGCACAATTGTTTGTTGATGCATACAAACTGATACATTTATCTAATACTTTAGAAAACAGTTCATGTTCACTGATTTTCAAGAACACAGTTCCTCAACACCGTTTACTCATGTGAATAAAGTACCTGGAGCTGGAATGTTTCAAATGGAGATAATTAACCACCGATGCAACAATGAGCTCAAATCTAAAATTCAGAAAGACACATCTGAAAAGTGAAAAGTGCTTTGAGGGAAGTGACGTTAATAAGTACACCTTTACTCGTCGGTGGTAGGGAATAGAATCAATTTTATTTTTCAGTTCTGCCTTACGCTATGCTATGTGGTGCGATAAACCTCTCGCTGAGTCGGCAACATATCGGGTTCACTGTTCTCACGGCCCAGAGTGTTTATGCAAACATAGCATAAACATTCAGTGCTGTTTGAGGTGACATACAATGTTGCGACGACATAGGCGTTGCGAGTACGGGGCATCCACCACACATCTTTCGTAAGATTTTTTTTTCAGAAATACATATCTGTGTGAACAACTCTTCTCAAGAATGAAAGCTGATTATAGCAAAAAAAATCTTTGATTTTAGAGAAACGAAAAATTGTTGAAAAACTTTGCACCCATTTCTCTCAATTGTGAAATTAATATGCGTCAAATATTGGAAACAACAACAATTCCATGTCGTGTTACGTAAAAAGAAAATAAGCTCACAAAAAAGATTGTTCAAACGCGATAAAAAAGAGTTTAGCTTATCTTAAAACATTTTTTTAGCCTTTTATAAAATGCCATTCTGAAAAAAAAAATGTATTTTGCTTTGGTTACCGTCGTCATGGTGACAATGGGGGCCAGATTGGGATACTGTTTGAACTACATAGGATGCGTGTAGAATAGATTTAATGTACCGTTTTGACTCAAAACCCGAACATGACTCAAATTCCGAACACTAGCGTTTTAGCGCCCTACCCAACTAACATTTAATGTCAATGTAAATGTTATTTCAACTCGTTTATACGGCTTCAAGCTGAATATGTGTGCTATACATGTGATCAATAACTTCTATTCAATTCCTTTACCAGCAAATCTGGCGAATCTATTCAGCTGTTTTTGTCGTGCCGGCACAACTATACTTTACAGCATGTTACACAATTTTTTCTCAATCTTTACTAAACCATTTAGTAATATAATTCGCTTCAATGGCGCTTATTCAGATTTTTTGAATCTGTTAAATAAGTTTTATACAGCCACTGAATTCAATTTGATTAAATATTATTTGAGAGAAGAGTAAATTTCGGAGTTTATTTAATGTTTTTCTGTGAAAACTGAAATATCAATTTTGTTGCTACCTAGATTCGAACTCTTGATCTCCTGATTCAATGGCCGCTGCTCTGTCATCACCGTCACTTTGACATATGTAAATAACAAAGAAAATTATGGATGTGCTTCTTCGCATACCCTATAGGTTATTTTGCTAACGCTATTTTTGGATTCATGCTGTATAAACGTTAGAAAGAGGCCTACATGCTGCTTTTAACACATAAGCTTAAAAATTATGCTTTCAGCATTATTTCAACCATTATTCAAACATTTATCAGCATGTTCTGTTGGGTAACTTTTATGCATCATCAATCGTTGAAATTGTTTTTAGGCAACATTTTCTCGATCTGTATAAGATGCTACTCTGCTGCTAATCGTTTAACAGTAGCCGTCAACAGAAATATCGCTTCTAAATGGCTTGTTTTCTTACACTATCTGCTAGCATTAATGACAGCGCTTTGTCAGTTGCTATAAGAGCAGGTGAATGCCTTTGTAGCTGCATTACAGAAATCAATAGCTCATACACAGCTCCGGCAACAAAAATCAAATGTAAACATTGCGGTTTTGACGTTCCATACTGATAAGCTATTAAAAGAAGCAGTATAAGGTTTACTTAAACGTTGTGTAATCTTCAAAGATACAGAAGTTGCCTAAAAGCTTCGTTAGTTCATTTATAGCGCCATTGCGCTATATTGTTAGTGCTATAACAACAGCGAAAACGTTTTCATTGTGAATGCTACTCACCGTAATATGGGAAGTTGCTAACAAGCAACTCAATTACATACATGAGCTCTTAATCGATGAGCTTTGTTGCTAATTCAGACAGAGCTGTTTTATGAATATATGAAAGCTGCATAAACGATAAAAGATGAAATATATTCGGTACAAACTGACTAGCTGATAGATATTTGGGTAATAGTCGAATTGAAGTTTAAAGGATTATTTGCGGAGGCTTTTCTTTTATTCAGCATTGGCTGCTTTTATTCAAATATTATACAGCCAATGGCTAGAAGTTGAAGCTTTTAGCACCAAGATTGTTAGTTGGGTACCTTCATCAGTTTTCCGCACTGTGAATCAATATTACAAACAAATTGAAGATCCTATGGAGAAAATTACACGAATAAAACCAAAATGGCCATTTGAACGCGAGTGTTCGGAATATGCGTCATGTTTGGAATTTGAGCCAAAACGGTATATGAGGACAAGAAAACAGAATTATAAAAGACCTTTTTGTAAGCATATGCGGTATTTCGAAAAATTTCGTTTCAGGTGGTTCGAAACGAAATTCCGCGGAATTTCGCGGAATTCGAACATGGCGAAATCTGATTTCTTGATTTCGTTTCGTAAAATTACAAAAAATTCGCTAAAAAAACTAGCTTCTAACGAAATTTAACGGAATTCCGCGGAATTTCAAAACAAATTTAAACTTAAACCATACTTTATATTATCAAAAATTTTGGCTGCACCGCTGAACTATATCGTAAAGTTGTTTTCAAAACTTTTGGTTATACAAATCTTTCTATTAACGCTTACTACATAACCTCATTCTTAGTCGACAAATACGTATGTAGTTTTCTTCTATAAAACGTCTGCAGTGTTTCCAAGATTCAAATTTCAAATTTGTGATATTTTTTTACTAGGGGAAACCGCCAAATGTTAAACGGCTAATTTTGTCGCCTATTGTTGAACTCCCATAAGAAATGCACGTGCGTTCAACAATAGGCGAAGAAATTTACCGTTCAACATTTGGCGAATTACCCTAATTGTACAATATGAATGCGGAATCGATCGTGGGACGGCAGTGAGTGAAAAAAATCTACCCCGCGTAGCAGAAATTTGTTTAACCAGTGTGCAATCGATCGTGTTGATGCTGATCACGCCAGCTAGTGTAGGAGAACGCGAAGTGATAAAACTAATATCTGCACCGAAGAGCACAAAATTATTACATGCAGAATCGATTGTGTTTAGTCAAGGTCAAGGCATTGTCCTACCCATGATTCTGTTGAGAACATATCATTTAGGTAAATATTTTAGTTGCAATACTGTCTGGTAGGTCTGATAATACTAGTTCTACAAAAATATAATCCAATTTTAGGGAGTTCAATGTTGAATTCAATAGAAGTCTGCGGGATTTTTTTTATAGAAACCTGAAAGAACTCATCTAAGACATCACAAAAATCCTCAAGCCCGCATGAAATCTGGTCCACAAGATGTTCTGGTTCTGTTCCCCAAAGGATTGATTGACTATCATTCGATTTCCTGGGAGTGGATCCGTATAATTTTCTGAATGTGTATGAGGGAGCATGGACAACAGTTCAAATGAACAAAATTTAAAAAATCTTTGATTTTATATGATGACTGAAACACAATAGTTTTAGAAACATATTTCTAAAAAATATATAGTTTACTTTACTTACCTTCTTTATTTCACGGGCAGTTCTATAACCAATATACTGAGAATATTCAGCGCCCACCGGGCGAGTAATGTGTGGGTTATTTTTTTTCCCTAGTCACGAGACAGTGAAGTTTATGGGTCGTGCACTTCTAGAACTAGGCGAAAAATCCGCGTAAATCCAGAAATCCGGTTAGAACGTTAAAAGCAACCCAGTGTACGCGATGGAGTGTGCTTTCGTTTATCAAGTGAAACACTTTGACCGCACGCGTTATCGTTTTAAAATACGCATTGATAGCGCTTTTGAATTGAAATTGTTTTCATCTTTGCGTCTTGAAGCAGTGTCGTAAAATGATATATTTAGTTAATTTCCAAGTCTTATATGTTACCATCCCTCTTGAAGAAAAGATTGGCGAATTAATTTTTATATTTATAATTGTTTATATGTAAAATGGGCATCGATTTCTCAACACATGGACTGTCATCTAAATCGACATTTTTCCTGTTTGTCCTACCCACGCTTTGGAACATGGGTGCGCCTCTGATCGTGTTGTAGAAGTTTATTAAACGAAGCACATTGAACTTGCATTAGATATGGGTCAGTGAAATTCATTCTGAAATACATATCTTTAGCATTTTAGAAAGGTGCACAGGATTCTTCTAGTGAGCCAATATTTGCTATATGGACAGGAAAGGTATTCTACCAGGATTTACGTAACAATTACGTAACCTTTGTTACTAACAAAGGTTTCATGTGCCGAGCGGAAGGTCACCGGAAGGATGGTATCCATAAAGGGAAAAATGAACGATCAAAAGGAACGATCAATCGGAAAGAAAGAGGCGAATGTGGCAACGCAAAGTGTATTCCGGTGTCGTTATCGGATTTGATGCAGCAACCCGTCAAACATCATCGGATGCATTCCGTAACACGGTAGATCACTTTGACGTAGTGTGTTGCGGTGTAAGATCTACCAAACAAAGCCCTAGCTTAATCCATTTTCCTAGCTAGTGCAATAAGTTGTGGTAATTAAGGATTCATCGTATTTAGTCCCCGCTACCAACAGCAGTCTCAGAAATAAAACATAATTAATGTTACCTTGCAGACAGTTGAAAGACTCGAATTCCTCTGGTTTGAGGCTAAACTGTATGCAGCGGAAACAACTTTTCAAGCAATTAGTTAAAAAAACCTCGGTACCCGTACCTAGGCTGAACTGACTGCTGGAAAAATCGAGTTAGGGGTTTAAATACGTACTAACTCTTCTTGAACTGGTGAACAATGGTAGTGAGAGGAACACACGAAAGTTCTTATTACTGAACAAATTCTCTTGCTTGAAATGGTCTTGTAGACAGAGCTAAATCCCGGGTTTTAAGAGTTTTACTGGTGATATTCTAGAAGCAAGACAAGGATGTGGCTAGGGCTCCGATGCATGGCCAAAACAGTATTACTGTTCTGTTTTCTCAAGACAGGATTGATTTCCTATTGATAAGGGCGCGCCTTCAATGGGGTTGCTCTCTGTGAAGGGTCTAAATAGAGGGACCTTGTCATAATGCTCTTGAGAAAACAAAACAACAACTGTATCGAAACCGATACTGCATTGCTTATCAATTGTAATGGAGTAATTCGACATGCACTTAAACACTAAGGATACGGGTAACGCTACAATAGATCTAATAACTGGTCGCAGTGGCACACCCGAACAGGAAAAAAAAAAATCATCGGATGCAGCGCAGAACGACGTAATTGAAGTGGCTCAGGAAGAAGTGATTGGATTGGAACCGATTCAACTGAACGGATGGAACCATTTGAAATTCCCGATTTAATAGTGGAACGCAAAACACTAGCAGAAATTATGACATTCAAGAATAATACAGATCGGATCTGATTCGTTAAGAACGGAACCATGGGCTACACGAACTTCTACAGAAACATGAGAGAGGAAGAGGATAAAAAACAACCAGCGCAGGCTACGAGTCAGCGACAGGATCGTTTGATTACTAAAGGCTCAATGGACCGATCCTCACTAATGAAGACCTCACACAGAAATGTTTCTGAAACTTCTCCAGAATAATTAGTTCTATTATTTCGAATGTTTTCAGCTCCGTAGAGTTTATTATTAAACATCTGAGCCTCATGAATAAAACGATGGCATCGCGATACGCAAGGACGATCCATTTGGAAAGACCCTCTCAAAACCACATTGACCTGGAAGTACAAGGTACACTTGAGACCGGAACATCGACCTCGTAACATGGGGACGACATTGACGTTGAACGAAAAAGATGCGGACAGAATAAGGTTTGATTCGGAATTGATGTGCGGTAAGACGCGCGGCTACAAAGAAAGACCATGCTGAGGGTGGCTGGGTTCGATTCCCGGTGCCGGTCAAGACAATTTTCGGATTGAAAATTGTCTCGACTTCCCTGGGCATAAAAATATTGTGTTAGCCTCATGATATACGAATGCAAAAATGGTAACTTGGCTTAGAAACCTCGCAGTTAATAACTGTGGAAGTGCTTAATGAACACTGAGCTGCGAGGCGGTACTGTCCCAGTGTGGGGATGTAATGCCAATAAGAAGAAGAAGAAGATATAAATTGTAGTAGACTAGTTGAGTAAACTACCAATGTAAATAGTAAAATACGAACTTTGAGAAGCAATCCCTTTGGTTTGTATACCACTTACCTTACTTTAATAGTCGCAATTTGCAATTAAACCGTTCTTAATTTTGATGCAATTATGTTCTACATGCATGAAAATGGCGCCAGAAACTATGCGTTCGGTGGGTAACGATTTGTTTTTAATTTATGTTGTTTTAATTTCAAAGGCGGAAAGTAGCTGGCCAAAATCCATGGCCAAAAAGCTTACTGTCAAGTATATGAACAGGATAAGATAAATTATTAGTAAATTAATTACTTGAAATCCCCGACAATTTACTAGTATAAAATTGATATAAAATTGATCAGATTCAGGAGCACACGCTTCACGATGAATTCCTTTGAAAGCGGAACAAATGCTGGGGTATTGCCTTATCGCCAATGTTATATGCGGCGAGAATGCGGCGATGTATCACAGGCTACCTCTCCTGTTATTATAACTCTAAAAACAGATATTTGACTTCGATAAAGTGAAATCAGAATTGCGTAAAACCATTTTAATAAAAATTCCGCGGAAAAAAATAAAAATTTCGTTTCGTTTCGATATTTTCATTAATTTCGTTTCGTTTCGAAATTTCGAAAGTAAATCCATATTTCGTTTCGTTTTGATCCGAATCAACATAGACATTTTAAATTTCGTTTCGTTTCGTTTCGTTAGGAAAAAGTGTGTTATCGCATACCCTTACCTTTTTGAACGATTTTGTTATCCGACCTCCAGACTGTCGGTGAGGGCGCTGACCCATTCTCACCCCCGACGGCGGTATCTTGCAAATGTATAAAAATTTGTATCGCATATTTTCTGGCCCGCCAGCAAGTGGTCATTCTGAAAATTGGCCCGTAGCTCGAAACGGTTGGGCAGGCCTGGTTTAGATTGTTGACAGTTTCACTTAAGTCACAATCGGGTCACTATTTTCCATAAGAGTGGTCGCTACAGTCTCTACAGTCATAACCCAATTTATTGCTATCTTGTAATATGAGTATTATTTACTGCAGAAGAATTCGACTTGAAATTGCTCATTCAAATGCGATCTTTGATGTGTGGGAAAGGCAATAAAGTATAATGAATTTAACTTCGCAATTTCGACTCCGTATCGATAGAAGCATGTGGTCGAACGGAATCAACTGGAAAGCAGAATAAGTTAAAAGGCTTTATTATCTTGTCCAGTTGCTGAATCACCTTGAACTTGCTTGGGATCTGCGCAATATCGAGACACTGTGAATTAGATACCCACTATAGAAACGAATTGATTCCGTTTTGTTTACGTTTCTATTTTTGGTTCATCCTGTTATTGGTAGCTCAACTTCTAACCAATTGACCCAGTAGTGTAAGCACGTGACTGTTATTTTCTATTATCAAGGGTGTTGGAACCCTCATTCAGGCAATGCAAGTCATGGCAAACAGCAAATAGTTGTGAGAAATTTATAGTGCGGGATAATAACCCAACAGAGTATTTACTGGTGATGATCCAACTGGTATCTAGTAATTCAGCAACTTTATTAATCGTACAGCTGAAAAAAAACTAATAACCTCCTTATAATCATCATTATTTGTTCGCTTAAAATATAAGAGATGCAGCAATCTTGGTTTTATTTATTTAGCCGATAAATTTGCAGCAAACATTGATCTGACCATTGCATTGAAGAACTTATTATTCAATCTGTAACAAAAATCTGTGCATATATCGTACTTTGACAAAGAAAACTATTTGTTATTTGAAATACTCGATTTACTCGCTAGAGCAAATAAAAATTAATCCATTTTAACATACTTAGTGTTTTTTTTACCAATGTTTAAACTCTGAAGCAAGTTAAGCGAAGTTTTTCATGAATCAATAACATATATGATACTTCTCGAATACATAATGAGTAAATTATGCAGCGGTTCCATTGTTTTCGCAGAATAGTAGAAAAAATTAATAGTAACAAATTTATTTCATAGGGATAAAAAATCAACGATGATTTTATATGCAGAACTCCATATGTTGGGAGCTGTATACTAATTATGTAAAGGCTTATTAGGGGGAGAAGGATTTGTAATTTTCCGTGAAGAAGAGAAGGGGTGTAAAATAGGAAAAATATCCTAGCTTATTAGGGTCCTAATTTAGGGATTGAATTCAAGGATTCGGTCCTCCCATACAAAACAGGAGATTCATTTCATTTTCAAATTTGAAAAAATGAAACGCGTGAAAACAATCTTGCTCCGGAACTTATAAGTATCATCAGCTCTTGGAGAGACATTTTTTGAAGACTGGGATTAACAATAACGGCTGGTAGATTCGATGATTATTTTATTCAATTTTGTAAGTACTATTCTTTATCAACAAATCTTAAAACGATTATGGAAGCGTCTATTATACGTTAATTCTATTATCCACAGTTAATCACTTAATAATGAAATAAGTAAACTATTTTACATGTCACAAAAAATACTGAACCAAACAAAGCCTAATTACTTTACATTAAACTAGTCTTAAACACAGACTTATTTCCATGTATTATAAACTTCCTTAACATATTTACAAACCTATCATTTTCCACAATTCACCATTCACGGACCCGGATTCGGATGCGCGTACATTTGCATAGGATCTTCCATTTCGTTGTCCACGTCCATTCGCATGTGATCGTCTGCATACACTACACCACCGGGCCCATAGCCTTGAGGCATCAGTTTTGCATAGTGATGACCATAGTATGGATTGTAACGGTTGTCCCGCTCGTGCGGTTCCTCCATGGACGGTTGTGATTGCTCCATCATCGACATTTCCATCGCATTTCGATCGTTATCTTCGGCCATCATCATTTCCGGTTGTTCCTGAACCATTCCGGGCTGCATGCTTCCTGCGTCCGTTTCCTGATATTCTTTGTGTGCCATGTACGCCTTGGACAGCTTGCCAAACAGTTTTCCAGCATCGGCAGTGACACAACCGACCAGTAGAGCCGTCATCAGCAGTAACAGTGCGGCATTCATTTTGCTGGGATTCGATCGAATCGCTTACAGTTTGAATAATTATTACTTGATTTAACGTTACATTGGATGGGGATCAGTTCCAACTGAAGGTTCAAAACAGGTGAATAGCCTATTTTATAGCTACCGATTGACCTTGAGAGGAAAAACTGTTCAACTTGAGGCCATCTCCAAACGTTGTGATTGTTATTGATGATCAGAATTTTTACTGCGAATTAACCTTTTCATCCCAGCCTAGAACTGGTTCTAAGCATACTTTTTTTGGATAATGCTATTCATGTTTGCTCATCGTTTGTTGTGTAGCATCAATCAATATAAAAAAAACGTGATTGGAATGATCGACTCACCCTTTTTGAAAAAAGCTAATTCGCGAAACAAGAATACAAGAATACAATTTTATCTTCGAGTTCATTCCACTATTAATAAGCCAAACATCTATTTTTTTCATATCTCATATCACACACCTTCAGTATGGTCTTGCTTTGCACTAAATAAACTTACGACTATCAGACCGCATTGTGCTTTCATGCTGTGCGGTTCTATTTCCTATTTGCTGAAGAAAGTTTTTAATACTACCCGAAGCTATTTTAATTTCAACAGTGCTTCTCAGCACTATTTGTACCCACTGATCCCGTTACGATCTTTGATTGGACCCGTCCCTTCGTTTTACGTTGAACCCGTTTACGGAAGTAAAATTCCGACAAGCGGCGTTAATCCTGCAAGTACACCGTTCTGAAAAAAAAAAACACTTAGAAGGACACGTCATTCCACGTAGAGCATCCGAGCGAGACGGTTGTAAGTCCGCGTACGGTCTGCTTCTCTTTTGGTTTTTTGACCCTTCCTTCGGAAGTGTCTATAATTTCACTTTGTATGCGTTACGCAGGTGTGTTACGTATTAATCTATCAAGAAATCTCGTAAATTATTAAATAAAATGTATGGTATTTTAAACAAATTCACTTTGACATTGAATATATAATTATAACAAATGATATGACATGGAATTATGCCTATTTTTCTGATTTGTTTCAAAGAAACAAATGATTTTAATTGAGGAACATACAGAAGCATGTACAAAAAAATCTTCTCTGAAAAGCAAAAACGTAAAAATTGAAAGGGATTTCAAAAATTTCTTCAGTGGAAGCTAGATAGCAAATGTGAGCATGTTTTGAGACACTAATAGATCACTTATATGCATGTATGTGTGCGTATGTGTGCAAATTCTGAAATTTACTACCATAAAAATCTAGCTCATTTTTAAGGTATTGAACAAGTTTAGTTTCACCAAATTAGGCATCCATAAGGCGAAATATATGTTATTATTGAACGCTATTGAGTTTCGCTCAGATCAATGACTGATTTAGTTAGTTCTGGATTAATTAATATCGAGGTCTCTGGAAATTACGAGTACAATATATGCAACCAGCGTTACGATAGTTACTAACCATGTCACAATAGTTGTTCAATTCGACGAGCGCCTTATAGATAGGCAGCATGAAGTACAGTACGTTATCATTCGTTGAGTTGTCACTCAACCCATGCCATCCGCCTTTGGGTAGGCAATTATTTTGTCACTTTCACGGTAAATCGCCGTGGGAAGCTGAGTAGTTTTATCTCGTTTTAAATACTCGAGTCTGGAAAAAAAATTCCTTATAACAAAGGAAGGGTCAAAATCTCACTGTAGGTGGATTAATCTGGGTTTTTTCCTGACGTACAGGTAGAGGTTTTTTCCGAAAGTGTTTTGAAGCATAGTGCTTGAGTGGAAGTGGTGCTTAGCTGAAGCAGTTAAGTAGCCATTTCGTTGCTTTTGCAAGCCAACGCAAAGTTTTGCAGTTACTTCGGCGTCCATCACAGGCGCAGGCATCATCGCCCCACGCCGACAGTCATCATCCATCGTGCGTCTCCACCAACACAGACGCTGCCGTCCTGCCACCATCCATCCACCCAGTTGCAGTGTTGTCTGCGGCAAGAACACCAACAACAGCGTGGTTCGCTTCGACCGCACCACCGCCCCGGCGATTGTCCATCCAGTCAGTGTGTGCTGCCAGAACCGTTAGCCGGCGACACAGCAGTGTGAACGCAAGTATTTACTTGAGCTCCCTCTCGTTGTTCCCCTCTCTTCACCATCTTATTGGAATAGTTTTTTTTCCCTTTTCTTTAACTTCCTTCCCCTCTCATTAATTTGTGTGTATGTGTGTTTTTTTTCTGCCCTTGTGATAATTGTTTAGTTTTAAAATAGATTCTGCCTCGCTGCAGCGGCGCATTTCGTGTCCGCAATGCGCGAAGGCGAAGTTGGCGGGGGTACTTCGTATTCCATGTCAGATGTTTCGTTGCATTCGGGTGTTCCAAACCAAAACGAAATGGACACCGGCAACGCTAAAATTTCCTCTACGAGCCCCCGACCCAAGGTCTACCCTCACGACTCTAGTGGGCCGTATGTTGTTTTCTTTCGACCCAAAGGCAAGGAAATGGGGTTCCCTTTGTTTTCAATGGCTCAACGAGGAAGAGAATAAAACAGAGCCAGCGACCCTCGAAAAAGCCTAGAAAACAGCCTCAAAGGGAGCCCCAATCCAACATGGTCAAATTCAAAGCGGATGTAAATACTCAAAACGTTCAACTTTTGTGGTTTCACATCGGGATGATCGAGAGTTTCCACCGCTTCCGGGAACATCTAAAATCCCAGATGCCCCAATTTTTGCGATTTCTCAGCCAGAAAGAGAGCATAGAGAGCGAGCAGAAGAGCCCCCGAGCGCTCCAATGTTCACTCTTTCTGGCATCGTGGAGCTCATCCTCAACTTCTTTGATGCTTCCGACCCCGTGAAGAACATGGTCAAAACTGTTCTTCCTATTCTGACTCCTCTCCTGAAGCAGCTGGCTTCAAAAATGCCCCTCCTCGAGTCATTTGTATCCTTCGATGGCTAACTTAGTCAATAAGGGTAACACGATCACGATTTCGATTCTACAGTGGAACTGTCGAAGTATTCTTCCAAAATTAGATATTTTAAATTTTAGTTAACAAATTACAATGCGATGCTTTTGCTTTATGTGAAACATGGCTAACACCAGATGTGAACCTTCAATTTCCTGATTTCAACATAATCCGCCGCGATCGGGCAAATCGATATGGAGGGTGCTTTTAGGGATCAAAAACAGCACTCCTTCTATAGAGTCGATCTTGCGCCGATGTCTGGCACCGAAGCTGTCGCATGTCAGGTGACTATTCGAGGAAAAGACCTCAGTATCGCCTCGATATATCTTCCTCCAAACACCGCGATATCTCGTAGAGATCTCTCGCACATCTGCTCGGTTATGCCGGAGCCACGGTTGCTCTTGGGAGATTTTAACTCCCACGGAACAGGCTGGGGGGAACTGTACGACGACAACCGTTCAACAATGATATACGACCTCTGCGATGACTTTAATATGTCAATTTTGAATACAGGAGAAGTTACACGAGTGGCTCCTCCAGCAAGAGATAGCCGTCTAGATCTTTCCATTTGTTCGAGCTCATTATCGTTGGACTGTACTTGGAAGGTGGTCCAAGATTCCCATGGTAGTGATCATTTGCCGATCGAAGTCTCGATTTCCAATGGACGTAATCAATCTGTTTCTATCGACCTCTCATATGACCTCACGAAGCACATCGATTGGGGCACATATGCGGAGGCCATCATTGATGGCGTAATGTCGATAGAAGCACTTCCACCGCGAGAAGAGTACGAGTTTCTATCCCAGTTGATCCTTGACAGTGCTCTTCAGGCACAAATCCGGCTAGTGCCAGGAGCTTCGGTTCGTAGGAAACCACCCAGTCCGTGGTGGGATGTCGAGTGTACACAACTTTATCGCAAGAAATCCGCCGCTTTCAAAGAATTTCGGAAACACGGTTCGATCGTTCTTCACAAACGGTACATCGCGCTCGAGATCCAGTTCAAGAAACTGGTCAAAGTGAAGAAACGTGGATATTGGCGCACTTTCGTTGAAGGTTTATCGCGCGAGACTTCAATGAAAACTCTGTGGACCGTCGGGAGAAGAATGCGCAACGCGTCGTCCGTAAACGAAGATCGTGAAAGCTCGTCGCGGTGGATACTTGACTTCGCAAAGAAAGTTTGTCCGGATTCGGTGCCGGTGAAACGAGAGCTACGTGATGCTTTTGCTGACACGGATGACATGGATCGCCTCTTTTCGATGATTGAATTCTCGCTTGCTCTCCTTTCATGTAACAATTCCGCTCCAGGGATGGATAGAATCAGGTTCAATTTGCTTAAAAACCTCCCAGACGTCGCGAAGAGGCGCTTATTGAGCCTGTTCAACCAGTTTCTGTAGTGCAACATTGTTCCGGATGATTGGAGGCAAGTGAGGGTTATAGCCATCTAGAAGCCCGGAAAACCCGCGTCGGATTATAACTCGTATCGCCCCATCGCGATGCTGTCATGTCTTCGGAAGTTGTTGGAGAAGATGATTCTCTTCCGGCTAGACAAATGGGTTGAATCGAATAGTTTTTTGTCAGATACACAATTTGGTTTCCACAGGGGCAAGGGAACCTACGACTGTCTTGCGTTGCTTTCTTCAGAAATTAAGCTTACTTTCGCTAAAAAAGAGCAAATGGGCTCAGTTTTCCTGGACATTAAGGGGGCTTTTGATTCAGTTAGCATCGATGTCTTATCCGACAAACTCTACTCGTGTGGACTTTCACCAATTTTAAACAATTATTTGTACAATTTGTTGCCAGAGAAGCGTATGAGTTTTTCTCATGGTGACTCGGCAACTTCACGAATTAGCTACATTGGTCTCCCCCAGGGCTCATGTTTAAGCCCCCTTCTTTACAATTTTTACGTCAGAGACATTGATGAATGTCTCATGCCAAATTGCTCGTTAAGGCAGCTTGCAGATGATTGTGTTGTATCCGTTTCGGGGCCAACCGCAGTTGATCTGCAAGGACCGTTGCAAGATACTCTGGACAATTTGTCCACATGGGCTACGAAGCTGGGTATCGAATTTTCTCCGGAGAAAACTGAGATGGTTGTCTTTAAAAAAAAAAACATAAGCTGGCAAAGTTCCCGCTCCAACTGATGGGTAAGACAATCATTCATAGCATGTCTTCAAAATACCTCGGGGTCTGGTTTGACTCGAAATGTACCTTCGGGAAGCACATTGTGTATCTGACACAAAAATGCCAGAAACGGATCAACTTCATGCGATCAATAACCGGAACATGGTGGGGAGCGCATCCCGAAGATCTTATGACGTTGTATAGAACAACCATTTTGTCGGTCCTCGAATACGGTAGTTTCTGCTTCCAGTCCGCGGCTAAAACACACATGCTGAAGCTTCAAAGGATTCAGTACCGCTGTCTCCGTATCGCGTTAGGATGTATGAATTCGACACATACGATGAGCTTGGAAGTACTTGCGGGAGTACTGCCACTAACAGATCGTTTCGCGGAATTATCGCTCCGGTTCCTCATCCGCTGTGAGGTTCTCAATCCATTGGTCATTGACAACTTCGAGAAGCTGCTCGAACAAAACCCTCAATCTCGATTCATGAGTATTTACCACTGGTACATAACGCTGGAGGTAAGCCCATCTTTGGTTGACACCAATCGTGCTAACTTCTTAGACTCTTACAGTTCCTCTGTTACTTTTGGTGTGGCCATGAAGCAGGAGGTTCATGGAGTACCAGACTTTCTGTGTGCGGAGGTCATACCTCCATTATTTGCAAGCAAATACGGGCGCGCCAGTGAGGAGAGAAGCTTTTTACAGACGGGTTACATCGATCATGTCGTGTGGGCGTGCGAGGAGCATCGTGGCCCCAGATCTGCGCTAACTGAACATCTCCGGGTCCGAGGAAAACAACCAAAGCCTATTAGGGAAGTGTTTTCGGGCCTTGATCTAGAGTACATGTCCCTGGTCCACCAATTTTGAAAGTTGCTGATGTAAAACTGTAATCATTGTCTGCCCATTCCCTTGTCTGTCGTACCCCATATCGATTGTCTTCCTCTTGTTGTACATTTCCATGTCTATCGTTAATCCCTTCCGTATGTCCTCCTCTTGTCGTTGTCTCCCAAAAAAAGTTTGTTTGTCCCGTTACAGATGTAAAAATGCGAGGAATGTCAACTTTGTGAACATCAGCATCGTAATTACTTAAGCACCCTAAAATCCTTTCCTTTCCTACTGTATTATTGTATTCCCTAACCTCGACTAAACCGCGAGTCTTTCGGTTCCCCAAAACTAACACAATGTATAAGAATCAAGAAATGTATTGTTAAACTTGATTTCGGCTCCGTAACGCTTCACGGCAAATGAGCCTTCCAAATAAACGAAAGATTAAAAAAAAAAAGAAGGACACGTCACCATGCTCAACAATGAGCTTTAACAAAAACAAGAGGAGGGGGAGTCTCTGAATTCTCCACTCTCTTCTAAGAAACAAGGTTTCAAAACCGTCCTGACAAAGCGCGGAAAAAATAGAAGGAAGCTGGAGACTTCAGATGTTCCTTCTAACTCTAACATTGAAAAAAAAAAATCATCTGCTATCGATCTGACCTGATCAATTTGATTCATGACGAAATTGAGCAAATCGAATCTACTTCTAGCCCATGTGATTCGATTCATTCGATTCAAGCAATGGATTCCGTCAATTGTGGTATCTAGTGCTGAGTTTTCTGGCTTTCGGAATAAAATTTTGAGAAACCTTTAGAGGATCGAGGTTTCATTTCAGATTGCCAGAAAGGGTGACTGCCGCGTTTTGCTGGGATATTTTGACGATCGCAAATGTCTTCTTCAGTATTTGACTGAGAAGCGGCATAATTTTTTCCCGTACGACGACAAAACTGAGCGATTGTTCAAAGTTGTCCAGATTAAAATTGAAATTCATCAATTACTTGGATATCCACAGCGCCTGTGGTGGGGTCACCATTGTCATGAATAGACGTATCAAACATAAATTTTATTCTTCTTTCGAAACCAAAGTTTTTGAAACCTTGCGAGCTTCAGTTCAAATAAATTTTAGACAATTCTCTTTTATTGCTGCCTACTTGCCTTTCCCGTGCAATGGGCAGCGAAGGAATATGTTGAGAGTTGATCTTCAAATTCTTACTCGCAACAAATCCAAATGTGTCATGACTGGTGACTTCAATGCCAAACACCGTTCATGGAATAATACTCAAAGCAATTCCAAAGGTAAAATTTTATTTAAAGATTGTTCTGCACGGTATTATACTGCCGCTAACCGCAAGTCGAGCACATCTGTATATGGAGGCCCATATACAGATGTGCTCGACTTGCGGTTAGCGGCAGTATTCTATTCAATATCGAAATGGACCGGCTTGTTTCTCCTCCAGTCCAAATCCAAAAATTCTTTTAAAAAAACCTGAAAAGTCAATTACTGCGCTTAAAAAAGGAAATAAAATTTTATTAACAAATGGCGAAAAAGGTCAAAAATTTGTTCAGCAGTTTGAGAGTGCTCATAATTATAGTCTAGGTCTCACTAGTCCAATTGAGGATCAGGGCACGCGGAGGTTCGAAGAGATTCTCAATCAAAGGATAGTTTTTACCCTTCGTTTGGAGCTAGTATGGATGAATTATTTTTATTATATATTCAGACTAAGGCCGAAGTGGCCTGTGCGGTATATAAGAGTCTTCTCCATTCGGCTCGGTCCATGGCTACACGTCGCCAACCACGCAGTCTACGGAGGGTCCGCAAGTCATCTTCCACCTGATCGATCCACCTTGCCCGCTGCGCTCCTCGCCTTCTTGTGCCCGTCGGATCGTTGTCGAGAACCATTTTCACCGGGTTACTGTCCGACATTCTGGCTACGTGCCCGGCCCACCGCAGTCGTCCGATTTTCGCGGTGTGAACGATGGATGGTTCTCCCAACAGCTGATGCAACTCGTGGTTCATTCGCCTCCTCAACGTACCATCCGTCATCTGCACCCCACCATAGATGGTACGCAGCACTTTCCTTTCGAAAACTCCAAGTGCGCGTTGGTCCTCCACGAGCGTCGTCCTGGTCTCGTGTCCGTAGAGGACTACCGGTCTAATGAGCGTTTTGCAGATTGTCAGTTTGGAACGGCGGCGAACTCTATTCGAACGGAGCGTCTTGCGGAGTCCAAAGTACGTACTATTTTCAGCCACTATGCGTCTCCGAATGTCTCTGCTGGTGTCAATTTCGGCAGTCACCAGTGAGCCCAAGTACACAAATTCTTCGACCACCTCGATTTCGTCACCACCGATGCAAACTCGCGGTGGGTGGCTCACATTGTCTTCTCTTGAACCTCTTCCTATCATGTATTTCGTCTTCGACATGTTGATGACTAGTCCGATCCGCTTAGCTTCCCTCTTCAGTCTGATGTAGGCTTCCTCCATCTTCTCAAAGTTACGTGCCATAATATCTATGTCGTCGGCGAAATCAAATAGCTGGACGGACTTATTGAAAATTGTACCACTCGTGTTAATCCCTGCTCTTCGTATTACCCCTTCCAAAGCGATGTTGAATAGCAGACACGAAAGACCATCACCTTGCCGTAACCCTCTGCGGGTTTCGAAGGGAATCTAGAATGCCCCTGAAACTCGAACTACGCACATCACCCGAAAACCTGAAAACCGTGTTCGTGCATTAGCTGCCATAGCTAGTCCCGATCGATTATATCATATGCGGCTTTGAAGTCGATGAATAGATGATGTGTGGGCACGTTGTATTCGCGACATTTCTGCAGTACTTGGCGAATGGCGAACACGTGGTTCGTGGTGGAGCGTTCGCCCATAAAACCCGCCTGGTACTGCCCCACGAACTCCCTTGCAGTTGGTGCTAGTCGACGGCATAAAATTTGGGAGAGTACCTTGTAGGCGGCGTTCAGCAATGTGATTGCGCGGTAGTTGCTACAATCCAGCTTATCGCCCTTTTTGTAGATGGGACACACGACACCTTCCACCCATTGCTGCGGCAAAACTTCCTCCTCCCAAATCTTGGTAATGACCCAGTGCAGCGCTCTAGCCAGTGCCTCACCATCGTGTTTAAATAGCTCTCCTGGTAGTTGGTCAACCCCAGGGGCTTTGTTGTTCTTCAGCCGGCCAATCTCCTCCTGGATTTCCTGGAGATCCGGAGCCGGTAAAATTATGTCCTGCGCGCGTTCTCCCAGGTCCATCACCATACCACCATCTTCGTCTGCCACATCGCTATTCAGGTGCTCTTCGTAGTGCTGCCGCCACCTTTGGATCACATCACGTTCGTTCGTAAGAAGGTTCCCGTTTATGTCCTTACACCTATCGGGCTGTGGCACGTGGCCCTTACGTGAACGGTTCAACTTCACATAGAACTTTCGTGTGTTATTATCGCGGTACAGTTGCTCCGTCTCTTCACGGTCTCGATCTTCCTGCTGACGCTTTCATCTCCGGAAAATCGAGTTTTGTCTGTTCCGCGTCTGTTTATATCGTGTCTCGTTCGCCCTCGTTCGGTGTTGCAGCAATCTCGCCCATGCTGCATTCTTCTCTTCTACTTACTGTTCACATTCGCCGTCATACCAGTCGTTTCTCTGATCCGGGGGCACCGTGCCAAGTGCAGCGGTTGCGGTGCTACCAATGGCGGATCGAATATCTCTCCAGCCATCTTCAAGAGACGCTGCGCCTAGCTGCTCTTCCGTTGGGAGTGCCACTTCCAACTGCTGCGCGTATTCTTGGGCTAGTCTACCGTCTTGTAGCCGCCCAATGTTAAGCCGCGGCGTCCGACTTCGACGCGTGTTGTACACCGTCGAGAGTTTTGAGCGCAGGCATACTGCAACGAGGTAGTGGTCGGATTCAATATTCGCACTGCGGTAAGTGCGGACGTTCGTGATGTCGGAGAAGAATTTACCGTCGATTAGAACGTGGTCGATTTGGTTTTCCGTTTCTTGGTTAGGTGATCTCCACGTGGCCTTGTGGATATTTTTGCGGGGAAGGAAGGTGCTTCGGACTACCATTCCGCGGGAGGTTGCGAAGTCTATGCATCGTTGGCCGTTGTCATTCGATACGGTGTGCAGACTATCAGGTCCGATGACCGGTCTATACATTTCCTCCCTTCCTACCTGTGCGTTCATGTCACCGATGACGATTTTGACGTCCCGCAGTGGGCATCCATCGTATGTCTGCTCCAGCTGTGCGTAGAACGCTTCTTTCTCGTCGTCGGGTCTCCCTTCGTGTGGACTGTGCACGTTGATAATGCTATAGTTGAAGAAACGGCCTTGAATCCTCAGCTTGCACATCCTTGCGTTGATTGGCTGCCACTTAATCACACGATGGCGCATCCTTCCCAGCACTATGAAGCCAGTTCCCAGCTGCCACAGCACAGTTTGGATGAAGTGAGATCTATTACTAGAAAATTTAAAAATATGAAAGCGCCGATGATGGTATTTTCTACATACTTATCAAAAAACTTCCTGAGAGCTCTTTATCCTTTTTGGTTAATTTATTTAACAAATGTTTTCAATTGGCATACTTTTCAGATAAATGGGAAAACCCCAAATTTGTTGCAATTTTGAAGCCGAACAAAAAACAGCTGAGGCTTCTAGTTATCGCCCAATCAGTTTGCTTTCTTCAATAAGAAAACTGCTTGAAAAGATTATTTTCAATAGAATGATGGTTCATATTAATGACAATTCTATTTTTGCTGATAAGCAATTTGGTTTTCGCCGTGGGCATTTAACCACTCATCAGTTATTAAGAGTTACGAATCTGTTGCTCTTCTTGATATAGAGAAAGCATTTGACAGTGTTTGGCATGAATGTTTGATTGTAAAATTGATGAATTTTAATTTTCCGCTGTACATTATTAAACTGATCCAAAATTATTTATCAGATCGCTCACTGCAGGTAAACTATCAGAATTCTAAATCTGATAGATAACCTGTAAGGGGTGGTGTCCCCCCAAGGCAGCATACTGGGGCCCATATTGTATAATATTTTTACTTCTGACTTACTTGCTTTACCACCGGTGTGTCAAAAATCTTTGTTTGCAGATGACACGGGCCTTTCAGCCAAAGAGCGAAGCCTTCGTGTCATTTGTAGTAGATTGCATAAAAGTTTCGATATTTTCTCCACTTACTTGCGAAAATGGAAAATTTCCCCGAATGTTTCCAAAACTCAGCTTATAATTATCCCACATAAGCCTTATTTGAAACCTTCTAGCAGACACATTGTCACTATGAATGGGGTTCCAATTAATTAGTCTAGCGAAGCTAAATATTTAGGACTTCTGCCAGATCAACAATTAACTTTTGAAAATCACAAGTGAGATATATTAAGTGTCTATATTTACTTATAAACAGGTCAATTTCTTTGTCAAATTTAAAGAGTTTTCTGACGGACTAATAGAAAAAACTCGTTGCTCGAGAATTGCCTATCATAAGCCTCACCTTCCTATGCACCCACCTTTGCCAGCGAGTCTGCCTTCTCATTGCCGTAGATCGAATAGTGAGAAGGGACCCAAACAAAGGTAATCTTGAATGATCTTTCGACTAAAACACGCATCTGCTTATGTTTGTGTAAAAGTAAGAAGCGTGCTTAACAGGTTTCATCGACCGGAGTGCCGAGAAGATGAAATAATGGTCTAATGGTTGGAAATTATACCTAAAGCGAAGTTAATTGCTGCCAGCCCAGCAACATAAACCGAACACGGTTCCTGAAGTTTTTGGAAGGTGGTTGAAGTTTTACATTGAAAACACCGAAGCCAGTGAATCCATTAATGCGAGAATCATCAGTGAAATATCTATTGTTGCAACTTGCAATTGACATGTTCATATTTTTCAGAAAAAATTGAGGGAATAGAAAGATTTTGAAGATGATCTGGCATTCCTTGAATTGCATGTTACATGGACAGATCGTATTCAATTGAGAAACTGTCATTGGTGAAGTCAACTCGAGGAGGAGTATAACATGGAAGACAAAGATCTGAAGATATGTAATTGAGATAAACTCTTAGGAATCTTGACCGATAAACCAGTTCAAGCATATTATCGAAGTTATGTAAGACAAGTGTGTTACTTGTTCCACATTTGATTAGTATTCTTAATGAGAGCTCCCAGTAACGGTGCTTTAAAGGAGTGACTCCAGCAAGCACCTCCAGGCTCATGTTATGGAACGTACACACGATCAAGCAGTTTGAACACCTCTCGTTTGTTCCAACATCCATCAAGTTTTACCAACAGCGGCACGAACAATCAATTTATTCGACCAACAATATCACACACGAACGACCGAAGCGCCAACTTGAGCACCAACCATCAAAAAATATATGGGGGTTTGTGCAACTTCACTACAAATGCTCAAACATGTTCGGCGAACCTTGACTCCACCCCCGACAACTCAAATCAAAATCAAACCGATTTAATTTTTTCCAACCGAGCCGCCAACTGTGAAATGGTCGTTCGAACAACTTCACACACGTTCAAACAAAGCAGCAACCGAAGGGTTTTCGTGGGGGCGGAGTCAATGTTCGTCAAACTGCTTGACTAGTGTGTACGTTGCATGATGGATCAGATGGTAAACTATGTGACCAACCTAAACCAAAAGCAACACACACCAGTTCAAGTTCAAGTCCAGAGTTAAATTTAATTAGCAAAAAAATCATTGAATCACCAAAGGGAAGAAAAGAGAAAGAACGCATTATAATGTAAATAAATATTTTCCATTTCATTATTTTTCGTTTCGTTCCAACTCGTCTAAAAATTTTGACATTTTGGCATGGGCGTGGAAAAATTGAGGGGGGCAAGCACTATATCGGCCAAATAATTCGCTTTTGAGTAGCACTGATGCATAATTTAAGTCTTATTAGCACTGTTAGCAGGTTTTTAATGCGACTATAGAACTGAAATAATGTCGATTTTAACGGCTTTATGGTTACTTGGGTACGGTTCCGCGTCCAAAGGTCTGGTGACATCCATATACCACTCACGAGAGTTTGGCGCCAAGAGCGACAGAGAAACCGACGTAGCCGAAGAAGCGAAGAAGCGCGCTTACGTGTGGCGACAGGCGGGTCTCGTGCGAGAGACCCGCACGTTACTTAGGTTAGATGTAAGTTAATCTTAGTGGAATTAAAAGAGTATTGTACCACCAAACCGATGTGGTGTTTGAATTGATGTAGTCCGAAAATCCAGTGCCAGGCCGCGCGGTAGTTAAACGTTCACAAGTTAGACTAAACATACGACGACAAACAACAAAAATATTGTAAGTTAAATTGACTATTATCTATAAAATTAGGACAATTAGACTACTCATTAAATTACAGTTCCCCTTGAAAAAGACACAATCCCCGTGTCGAAACGTCGGGTAAATAAAAACTCGTTGTAATAATTGCAAGACTGAGTAGCCGTTCAATAAATAAAATATTCAATATATGGCCGACCCATTTCCATCCACGCTTTCGAACATCTATTGTTATCGGTATTTGATGGCTTTTATGTTGCTCGGCACTGTAAGGCCGTTTGAATTAAAAATTTTAGACATAATCTGCGTTATCTTTGCCTAAACACTACACACTTCACGATAAAGTAGTACATTCGAATGTTGATGCGTGGATCCCGGTTGGGTCTCCAAATATTTCGAAAACTCGTGAAGGTAGCCCCAACCTTTCTGATTCATGGTTCCTTGTTAATCCCAATTTCGTCATCTGATGATATCAGACTGTCAAGATATTGAAGTCCTCCGATCGTCCGGCTACTAAGTTTGAGGGGCTTTTCCCGTTGCCACTCAACCACCTGGTCCTGTGGCTGTGGGCATTGATGGTGAACCCGCCGCAAAGAAGCATTCGGTCAGCTCGTTAAGCACGCACGAAAGAGCATCGCAGCGTTTCGTGTTCATTAGCCAAATCAGAATCGTCTAGATGTTCCACAACAATAAACTGCCAAATCAGCCCAAGGTACACGGTCAATCGCACCCACCGAGATCTTTTCGATTTCGCTGAGGAGTAAAAGTTGCTCCTCTGATTCTTCCCGTTTCTCAGCCTTCGTATAGAATCGATTCTCAATCTCCAGTCGGGTTACATATGTAATCCATTCTATTCGCTGAGTGCGCAGCTGATCCAAGTTCATCTCTCCGGTTCCTATAAAAGTATTCTTCGCCGCCCACTTCTATTCTACGCTTCCACCTTCCAGAAAATCCACTACCTGAGTTCCATATTCTTTAACCAACGATCTCTTCACAGCTGGATCTTCTAGTCGGTCTATGGTGAATTCTCCCGCCGCTGAATTCTGAAAATGTGTGGTCGTATCTTGCTAATTAATGCTAGTCAAACGCGATGTCATTGCTGCGTTTATTACCGACTCAAGAAGGCACCGTCTCCATTTTCAGGTAATCCATTTCCAGAGGAGCCAAATACTAGTCCTGCCAACTAAAAGCGGCTCTAGAGAAGTTGTTGGCTGCAGACGGGAGAAGCGGGGGCAGGTGGACTCCCCGGTCAACGATTGTAGGAAAGCCGCAACGACCGGTGGTAGTCGCCTCTTCTACGATATTTCACGATGCCTGATTGGGCGTCCTTAGAAGCAAGGGAGGTCTAGACAAAACCCAGAGTCCAGCACAATATAATCGCTTAAGTGTGGTAAGGCTGGATATATTATGTCTCAGTTGCTGTTGCCCATAGTAATCGACAAAATCATGGGCCACCACCACCATAGATCACCACCACCTCGACCCAGATGACGATACTGCAGTACTAACGCAACAGTGGTGTAAACTGGATGATCTGGATGAACGCTTCCCCTCTTCAACTACAACAACATCGAATCATTGGATTTGAACAACTCCAAGCCTACGGTAGCCGGGCAAACAGTGGAGAGGTTCGAAACCCAAAGCCACTCAACGTTGGGCGGTGGTCTAGGCAATGCACCAAACCCAAAAAACTCAACTCTAACGTGAAATCTGTGATGTTATACGCCAGTGGTACTTGGTGCGTATTCGCAGAGATCACATAGATTTGCAAGTATTCATCAACCGATATCAACGTTTTACAGCTCGGACCTGGTGGCCTCACAACTGGATTCTGAATCGTAAGTCCCATCGACGATGCCATCGAAATCCGATATCAACAGCAACTCCACAGTGTGACGTAGACCTGCCATGCACCTCATAAAAGCGGAGAAGGCAAGACATCGCAGCAGGGGCCGACCTAGGATCTCCTGGGGATGAAACCCTAGCAGAGAAATAAACGAAGTATATAGGAATCAGGGCCCAATTCAAGGATGGAGATCTTTTACGTTAATTCTATGCCCCCCAAAAAGTGCTCAGAACACAAGAGTGAGTGTGTGACAATTGGATCCTAGTTTATAAATACCACATGTATATGGGGCTTGTATCGTATGTATCGTGTAACTTTGATTAGCTATTTTTACAAAGCAATAGAAATTTATTTTGAAACTGACTGGTAGAATATTTTTTTAATTTTTCATAAATCAATTGGAACTGTGGCTCTCAAAAAGCAAGGTTATTTTCACCTTTGTACCTTTGCTTGGAGTAAGGTAAACGAAAATCTGCAACCAGACGCCTGCGAAAACATATCAGATCGTGTGGGGGTCGGGAAGCGCCCAGGCAGCAATCGCCGTCCATGAGCCGAAATAACCTCCTTACAACTATACAGAAACCTCCGCAGCTCATCCGCGCATGTTTCTTGTATGGGTGAGTTTAGCGTCCATTGCATCCTCTCTACGGGTTTGTCCGAGGTCGTATCTATGCCGCTAACAAGTAGCATGGCATTCCAATAATTTTAGGATCGTGGGCATGCTGATATGGCGTGCTTCACCGATTCTACTTCAGACGTCACCTAAGTATTCCGTATAGTCCGGGAAGTCTGCAATTCCGAGCCTATGCAAGAACACCATGAAACAGCCATGTTCAAACAACACATCTGTGATTTCAGAAGTACATCCGACCATTGCCCCTATTGATTCAACCATAGAAAATAATAGAAGGAAGCTGAAGACTTCAGATGTTCCTTCTAACTCAATCATTGAAAATAATTCTTCTCCTATCGAACTGAGCAATTAGTTCGATTTGATTCATGACGAAATTGAGCAAATAGAATCTACCTCATACCCAGGTGATTCAATTCATGCGAAGAAGCAAAGCCTATTGTGGTATCTGTTTTCGAGTTTTCTGGCTTTCGCAATGAGATTTTGAGTAACCTCCAGAGGATCAAGGTTTCATTTCAGATTGGCAGGAAAGGTGACTGCCGTGTTTTGTCGGGATTCTTTGACGATCGCAAACGTCTTCTTCAGTATTTAACTGAGTAGCGGCATAAGTTCTTCACGTACGACGACAAAACTGAGCGATTGTTCAAAGTCGTCTTGCAAGGTCTCCCCGTCATGATAAATCATGGATGAGAACAACATTGAGATCGAACAATGACTTTAATTTGTTCAAGTCCAAATAATTAAGATGAAAAAGAAATCTCGCTATGACCTATCACAAAACGGTTAAAATTATGCTTTGACCTCAAATCCTGATTTAAATCGAATCATTGTAGACATAGAAATAGCAACAGATTTCTGGTAAATTTTCATTTCCAGGCCAGTATGGCCGCCTTACAGCAACATCTCTACAAAACTGTGTGTGTTAAGTGGTCGTAAAAATGCGCGTAGACACTTTTTGGACAAAGGAGTATGAAGCATATAGCCTGCAAAATGGAATAAACAAAAAAAGTTAAAAATTCACAAAATGGCGGCCATTTTAACACAAATGGTGTTTTTTAACATTTTTTTTTACTTTGATACTTGGTATAGTTGAAATACTTGGTAAAGATCTGGTCAACACAAAAAAGATCTCCAAAAAAATGAGGTGCACTTTCATCTATTTAGTTCACATCTCAATAGATAACACTGGATCAACAAGTTGACGCCATAATACTCGGTTCTAGGCCGTATCTATCCAATGAGCTTAAATGTAAAGGTGAGGAAATTGACTATATTTGTATTTGTGCAGCTGTCATTCTCTCACTACGCCAATCAAATAGCTCAGCTGATCGCTGCATGGAATGTTATGCCTACGTCACCATTTTTGTTTACTACTGAGTTCGCCTAGCAAACGTACTATCTGAGCGAGAGTTATATTTTTTTACAGTTTTCAAGTGAAGTATTTTCTAGAATGCCAGTTTGTGCAGTGAATTTGTGTAATATTTCATCCTCGGAAGCAGTGAAAAGAGCAAACGCAATAAGCTTTCACTGTTTTCCGAAAGAAAAATCGATGCGATCCCGGTGGTTGAAATTTTGCGGAATTCCGGTTGATCCAGGGAAAACATTATACGTATGCTCCCAACATTTCACCGCAGATTCATTCGCCAATAATGCAACCATCCAAAACATGGTAATGAACCATCGAAGTTCACGGAATTTATTAGTTAAGAATGGTAAGTACTCAATCCAAATTATAACGTTTTGGGTGTTTACAAATTGGTCGATTTTAGCTTGTCCGTCTATCCGCAAGCCTCCTGTTCCGGACAGCGACAGGAGTGCACGAGCGACTCGGTATGAGCGAAAAAAGCAAAAGGAGGTGGTAACAGCACTTCTTGAAGCTTTTGATAAACAGCAATTGAGCTTGGATCAAAAAACAGACCAGCCGCCAACATCGGTGATTTCACCACAGTCCGAACCACTGTTGAATAGCCCGGAACTTTCGCACACTGATCATGCTGTTCAAAGCCGACCAAAACAGCTGGATTTTTCGACGCTTCCCCAATGCGAGTCCGATGTTCCCGACCATCTGAACTGTGCACAATCAAATATGGATGTCCTTTTTCAAGCAATAGAAATTGCACAAACATCCGGTGCTAGATTCAATTCGGACCAGAGTACAATGCTCAAATGCATTGATCGAATCGAAACACCACGAGAATTGATGTCAGGCTTGGACGATTCTGGTGTGGTTGACGTGGATGACAATTCTAAATCGTTCAGCAATAATAATTGCCCATCCCCAACGCATGCTAAAGTTCAAAGATTGGAGTGTCAAGTACTGCGATTGAAGAATCAGCTTGTATCGAAGAATCAAATGGTTAAAATGCTACGGATGCGGGTAAGTTAATTTTAACTCATAAAACTATTACATTGTTCACCCTAAAATATACGTAAACATATTAGGGTATCTGTTTCATTATCAACACTCGAGCACACTAGTGAAAATACAGTGAAAATACACCAGTGAAAATACATCACTAACGATGCACAGCATGAAGGAGCTATCATGAGCTATCCAACACCGCTCGCGTGCTCGAAGGTTAATAACAGGCTAATATCTCAATTCTACATTAGTATGCCCATACTAGGTACATGAGCCCCACTGCCGTCGCAAGCATAACTGTCCCATACTAATAAGAAATCTATATAAATATGGGACAGTTATGTTTCCGATGGCATTCTTAGGAGCAATAGTGTGCTAGTTCTTTTGGACCTGATCACAAAGAATAATTAACTATTTCCAAGATATCCTTTCTGTTTTCAGCTAACTCATTTAGGGGAATAAGTGGCATTATGACCATCCGGAGACGATTGGACACCCTACTGTAAGAATGTACGATTTAATTTGATAATTGATTTTGACGTTGTAGATTGAATTCATGTAAAATAGATTTGTTATATGGAGATTATTTCGGCACCAATCAAACGTTAACTAATGAACTCGTTTACTTATTGAGGGTTTCCAATCTGTCTCGGGAGTTCACAACCTGTTTCTACAACCTATTATTTGAACCTACTTATAATAATTTTGCTCCGTAGGTGATAAAGAACAATAAACACTTCATCGCTCTGCTCAGAACTTTAAAACAGAAGAATAAGGAGATTATGCAGAAGGACAAACAACTTGTCGAAAAAAGCGAAACTGTGGAACAACTTCGAAAGGCTTGTGATCAACTAAATGTAATCCGAGAGAAGACCATCATGGATCGAGTTGAGAACACATTACAAGGAGTTTTCACTAAAAACCAAATCGATCTATTTCTAAAGAAAAAAAAGAAGGTAACATGGACTGCCGAAGAAATCGCAAAATCGTTTTCGTTAAGGTATGTACCATATTATATCCTATTCTATATTGTCGGCGTAGCACCAAGTTAGAATTCGGAAGTCGGGACTTCCGAACCGAACTTTCTTCCGAAGTTTTATTTGTCAAACTAATTGATGCGTTGTTTAGCGCATCTTTAGGCGAATCCAGCGCACTACTTCCGAAGTTGCCTGTATCTGGAGAAAAATCCAACTTCGGTATAGAAGGCGGTATAAATTTATTCCGGATAGACAATAATAAGTCTTTTTGTATATGCTACACTTGGAAATAGTCCAAATATTTAATAACATGCAAACAAATATGTTTTCATATAGTCGTCTCGTAGCTCTATGGAAAAATTGAACACTTTCAGACACAATATTTCGTATTGTCTAGTATGATGCTGGGTCATTAGGCCGAATGGTCATTAGGCCGAACGGTCATTAGGCCGAATGGCCATTAGGCCGAATGAGAACTGGGGAGTGGGAAGTGAGCAGTGCGAAGTGAGGAATAAGGAGAACGGAAGAAGAAGAATGAAGGAAAACGATAGAAAGAAGGAAGAAAATTGAAGAAAGAAGAAAGAAGAAGGAAGGAGAAATAAGGTAGAAGAAGAGGGAAGAAGTATAGAAGAAAGAAGGAAGAAGGAAGAAAGAAGGAGGAAGAAGAAAGAAAGAGGACGAAGGAAGAAAAAAGAAAGAATATAGAAAGAAGAGGAAAGCAGAAACAAGGAAGAAATAAGAAGGAAGAAAGAATCAGGAAGAAGAAAGAAGAAAGAAGGAAAAAGAAAGAAGAAGGGAGAAAGAAGAAAGAAGAAGGAAGCAGGAATAATGAAGAAAGCATAAAGAATGAGGAAAGAAGAAGGAGGAAGAAAGCAGGAAGAATGAGGAAGGAAGAAGACAGATAGAAGATGGACGATGCAACAAGGAAGAAAAAAGAAGGGGTATGGTAAAGAATGAACTTCCCATTTTTCCATTTTTGCTTCTTTTTGCTAATACGGCCATTCGGCCTAATGACCATTCGGCCTAATGACCGTTCGGCCTAATGACCATTCGGCCTAATGACTGTCGGCCAAATGGCCTTCGACCTAATGGCCTGACACCGTCTAGTGTAGATGGTCCAGAAATTGGTGAAACTACGGAGACAATCGTTTGAAAAACCACTGAGATATGGCCAATTGAATATTTAGAATGTTAATACTATTCTTTTTAATTATTTAATCTTTTGCAGATATCACAGCAAGCCGGCATATGAACTACTACGTACCGAATTCAATTATCCTTTGCCAACTCTACGATGCTTGCGGCAATGGGCTTCTCATATCAATATGCGAAAAGGCGTGCTCGAAGATGTGCTAACTCTGCTGAAGATAGCGGGTTCACAAATGACAGATCGAGAGAAGATGTGTGTTCTAGTTTACGATGAGATGTCCGTTCAGTCTACTAGCGAATATGACAAGAAAAACGATGAAGTGATCGGACCTCATACTGAAATGCAGGTGGTCATTGCCAGAGGTCTATTTGCAAAATGGAAACAGCCTATTTTTGCTGATTTCGACGTCAAAATTACTAAGCAACTTTTGGAGAATTTGATCACACAACTGTATAACATCGGATTTACTGTTATGGCGAATGTACATGATTGTGGTGCAGGCAATAGAGGTGTATGGCGCGACTGTGGAGTCGACTTTGAGACTAAGCAAACGTCAATGAAACATCCAAGCACCGGAAAGGACATTTTCTTTTTTCCAGATGCTCCCCATCTCTACAAACTCTTCCGAAATTGGCTTTTGGACCACGGATTCCAATACAAAGGTGACTGAAAAATAACATTGTTAGTTTCAAATGATAAATAATATTTCATCTTTAATAGGAAAGCTGGTTACTAAAAAGTTTCTGGAACTATTAGTTCAAAAGGCGTCGACATTAAAGCGACCTTTTTCAGAAAATGGCGAAGAAAGTACGGTAGAATTTAATTCGCTATTCAAGCTGACATCGAAGCACTTGACAGTTCAAGGATCTGAGCGGCAAAATGTGCGATTGGCTGCTGAGCTCTTGAGTCACACAACTGCCGTTAACTTGAGAAGACACTTTGGACAGTATGAGGAAGCATGTTTGTTAGCTGAAATGATTGAAACTGTAAATATGTGGTTCGATGTTATGAACTCTTACTCACTTACTCAAAGTATAACTTCAAAAAAGTGCTATGGTGTGGAGCTAGTTGAACAAAATAAAATTCTCAACAATATGGAGAACATGGTCAAACAAATGCGGGTGCTTTCAAAGCACTGTCTTCCAGCACAACCCGGATTAAAGGTAAATGAATGTTTAAGTTGCAAGGTATTTTTCAATATATTTTTACCTTTCAGTTGTTTCAAAAATCGATACTGATTTCAATCGAGTCAACTAGAAGATTATTGATGGAGATTCGAAAAATTCCCGGCCTTGAAAAAGCTTTCCTAATGACTCATAAGGTTAACCAAGATTGTGCAGAAAACGAGTTTGCTTTGGTTAGACTAAATGGCGGAACACATGATCACCCTACTCCGCTTCAGGCTCTAGAACGACTAAGACTAATGATTCTTGGCAAGGGATTGTCTAAGCAGCTGAAAGTAAATCAGAACACTCAGTCTATTTTGATCGACGAAGATTATCTAGTATCCAAAGTTTTTCGCAAAGCTCAACTGTACCTAGGACAAACTACCGATCAGGACGAACAATCAAGTGATGAAGAGGAACTGCCATGGGTGTATGAACCGAAAACCCGGGAGCTGGAGGAAGCTGATGGTTACGAATACGTCATGGGTTACATAGCCAAATCTCAGATTAAAACTCATCCGAATCTGGGGAACTATACCTATCAGTTGGAGCAGGATTGCGAGCCCGGAATGAACAAAGAAAATTATATACAAGATCTATCGCATGGCGGTTTAGTGCAACCTAGCGACGAATGGATGGAAATTGGAGACCAACTGGATTCATGTTTCAATTGGATACATAACACCGGCCCCGATGCCAATCAGATCGGATTCCGGAATAAAAAGAACGTCAGCAAAAGAACATTCCTAAAACTGAAGAAAAGATTTCCGCAGCTTTCGGATCATATTCTGAAAACTTTTACTAAGAGACGTGTCTCAATACGTGTACGACATCTGAAGAAGCAAATGCAGGAGAAAAAAATTCAAAAAATCAAAGAACGTTCAATCAAGAAACGAGTAACGAAAAATACAGCTATCGATAATTCTAACGGTGATGAAAGATGTGCTATCATCAGGAAAAATTCGCGTAAAATGAAACATTTTATTATATAAATATTGCTTATGATTACATGTTCGCATTGATTCTAATATGGTTGTCTACGAAGAAACTAAGTAATAAACATTCATTTAAATGTGTACTACAGAACAGAACAGAGTTTATATTTACATATTACATTTATTTCCAGGTTTATGATACATTTAAGAGCCCCGCACATAGGATAAGTTTGCGTTGCGTTTGACAGTTTTTCCATGGGAAATGACGCAACGCAAACGTATGCTATGTGCGGGGCCCTTTATATTTGGTAAGTAAGTTCAGCAAGGGAAGATCCATTAATTATGTAACTCAAAAATTGGCCATTTTCAACCCCCCCTCCCCCCTATGTCACACTTTTTGTATGAATTGAAAATTTTTGTATCTGTATGATAATCATACTTCGGTCACCCCCCCCCCCCTCCGAGCGTTACGTAATTTGTAGATGCTCCCCAAAACACTCGTCTTCAATGCAAATTAACCATCCAATCCCCACCACAGAATTCAATTCGTGTTCATGTCATGAGACATTATCAATTAATCAACACAATCCAAATTTAGTAATACGGTAATCTATTTATGCTAATTTGACGATAAACACGAGTCATTTATGTTTTTTTCTTCTTCAATAGCTTCACGAATAACTGACAGAGTAATTACATTATGTCACCGTCAATTTTGTTTAGTATAAACACTTAAACTATCAAGTTTTGTGTAGCCTCCATATATATTTCTTCAGCAGTTCAAATGGTGACGTCACCAATGTTTACTTTTTTGAAGCATCTACTAACACCAGAAAAATGAATCTTCAACCTCACCTTTCTATCTATGCTCATTGGTATCTATCCATCCTCGAATGCGCTCCACGCTCGCCAAGTCGTTTTGTCGTTTTTTTTTATCTGCCCACCTCGCTCGCTGTGCTCCACGCCGTCGCGTACCTGCCGGATCGGAAGCGAACACCATCTTTGCTGTCTGGCACTCTAGCAACATTACCTGCCCATCGTACCTTTCCGGCTTTAGCTACCTTCTGGATACTGGGTTCGCCGTAGAGCTGGGCGAGCTCGTGATTCATTCTTCGCCGCCACACACCGTCTTCTTGCACACCGCACCCGTCTCTCGAATACTCCGAGTGCTTGCAAGTCCTCCTCGAGCATTGTCCATGTTTCATGTCCGTAGAGGATAACCGGTCTTATTAGAGTCTTGTATATGACACATTTGGTATTGTGGCGAATCTTTATTGACCGCAGTTTCTTCTGGAGCCCGTAGTAGGCCCGACTTCCACAGATGATGCGCCTTCGTATTTCACGGCTAACATTGTTATCAGCCGTTAGCAAGGATCCAAGGTAGACGAATTCCTCGACCACCTCGAAGGTATTCCCGTCTATCGTTACACTGCTCCCCAGGCGCGCCCTGTCCATTCACGGCGAATGCAATACCTATGGTTTTCTGAACATGTCAAAGATTTTGGGGAGCCTACGAGAATTCTAGATGTTTTATGTCAGGGCTAAGCATCTGGTAGGCTATCTTGCGAACAATATACATCAGTTGAATTGAACGAAAATGGTAAACTTTCTGTGTTATGACTGTTAAAATAGATGAGTTTAAAAAAGTTAGCCCCCCTAGAATTTTCACTAGTTACGCCAATGGAAGAATCTTCTCAGAAGATAGAGAAGAAGATTGGCGAAAAGTCATTTTTTTTTATCAACAAAATGTTGACATCTACATATACAATATATACATATTTAAATTTGAAGAAAAAATATAAATTCAGTGGGTTATGTGTTCCAGTTTATCTCATCCAGTGTTCCTTTTACAAGAAAAAAATGTATCCTTTTTCTTTCCTTAAAAGAGAGTATTTTAAGGTTCAACAGACAGAAAACCTTATGGACTGTTTTTTCATTTGTGAGGCGAATTGCTTGACAGTTTATTTGTGGGTAATTTTCCTATGGCATATAGCCTATTTATTCTTGCATTGCGACTGGTATCTTCGACTCTTCATTTAAACCTCTGAACAAACGATATGAGCACAACATGATCTTCTTGTCTCTTGAGGATTTCCTTGAATGCCCCAGGAAATCCCTTATAATATCCAGATTTTTTTCAGGATGTCAATAATTCCCTGATTATTCCAGTTTTTTTTCAGGTAGTCGACTTTCTTTGTTCTTCTGCACGAAATTGCTTTGTAATAAAGCATTTCACCCTAGAGCTGAGGAGCCATCAAGGGAAAGAATGTAATTATTCTGATATTTTTAACTCAGTTAGCCTGCACTTATTGATTTGTTTTTAATTAAAAATATTTGTGTTACACGTTTGATTTCAATTTTTTCAACTGTGCTCTACTGATTTACTGATCGTACTAATATGTCGTGTAGAATTTCTTTCACTTCTAATTTATTCGAGGCAAAACATTTGCAAAATATGTCAACAACATGGGTTTAATAAGGCCTTGAGCTTCAATCAGCACAACTCGAGTCTCCCTGAACGATTTGCCGAGTCTAACTTTGTCTCACAAATTAGCACAATTCAATTATCACAGTTTAACTTGTCCCTCTTTTTCCACAATATCGCTGTCTTCTGTGGTGTAGTACTGCCAATAGGCAATTTGTCTCTTGTCGCGGAACAATTCCCTGATATTGCTGGAAGACAGCACCAAATCCTCTAACGTTCTCGGCGATCCAATCAATATCGGCCTGGCATTATCGCCCACAGCTTCCGCTTCGGCAAAACTTTGCGGCGAATTTGATTGTTGGGACAGATCCAGTCCCTCTTGGATTGGGTTGGCTGTGGCCAGACCCAGCACAAATAACGCGGCTGCTGCTGTTAGCAATATCGAACGCATCTCTTAATTTTATCAAGATGATGATCACACTATCGACGCTTGGAAAGAACTACGAATAAAAATTATATTTCGACCATTGAAATATATTCGGGTCGACTTACATTCGAGTGATAATGATGGGTGCAAATGTTTGAGGTGGATAGCTTCATTGATCTTTTGCGATAGGAATGTTGTTAGTACGATAATTACGCCGACTTTTTAACGATTGAACAAAATTTTCGAAGTTTTGCATAACCCTTGTGGAAAATATAGACTACCAAAATAACGAATCCTACTAGTTGATTGGGAGGAGGATATGACTTGCTCAAATATTCCCAGATATATTTCTATATTGTGTTACTGTTAATCCGGTGATATTAGATCGAGCATAAGCGGGAGATCCATACAATTCATAGTTGCTGGATTGACTGAACGGTCGAAATTTGCTTTTCCTCATCAATGTACACAATACGAAAGTTCTAGTTCTTACGAGCATTGGGAAAGGAAAGGATCATTTGTATGACATCCATTAATTGTTACTAGTGACCGAATATACCCGAATGTATTACAGAAGTTTGTACTCTTTTTAGGGAGAAAGGGTAAGGGTAAAAGTGACATAGATCTGAATTCCCCTTGGTAAGTGATATGGTTTATGCCACTGCACTACTACACATTGATCATTTATACCCTACTGAAATAAAATAGAATTAAATGAAATTAAGTATGTATAGAAACTGAAAGTATTTAACGCATTTTATGTTACAGTATTGGTGAAACATATTGTAAATAACATACTTTAAATACAAATCAAACTACTGTTATGCTCATAAATTCTACTGTTCCCATCGTTGTCTTCTTCCAACATTCGTACTAATTAACCAGCATGAAGTACATATGCCATATTTTATACGATTCAAATTGTTTTCTAATGTTTTAAAACCTTATTTCATACCGCTTATGACTTCCAAGTCGTAACGTTACGTAAGCCGTGGAAGGCCCTGTTTGTGGCATATCACCCCGCTTCAATCCATCTCAGGTCACAAACGAGATACACTTCGCCTGTAATCCGAATAGTTGGTTTTGAGCCATCAAGCGGTGCACGTATTTTGGCGGATAGATTGATGCAGCTGCTCTCTTCCAAATTTAGGAAGCTCGATCAGGATCATGTCCTTCCTATCAGTTTCTCTGTTCTGAGGCTTACTTAGAACCTTGTTCAATCCATCTAAGGTCACAAATGATTTCACAGCTTGGCCGTCGTCGACTATGTAAATTCTGTTTCTTAACATACCTCCATTTCTACCGTTCGACGTATCCTTCATGTGCCGCTTCCACCTGGCTGCCACCACAATCCTGTCTGTCAGCAAATCTACTATTCTCCCACAATCTGTTGACGTCGACGGATCTTTTGGCATCTTCTATCCTGTCATCCAGCTTCTAGCGGAACTAATCAGCAACTCCTTCAACTACCCCAACTGCCAAGCGTTGGATATCAAAACCAATCGTTCTGAAATTTCGCACTCAAATTTTTGCAACTCCTCGGGGATATCATACTCCCCGATGATTTTATATGTACAATCCGTACAATCAGCACCGTGCGCAGTGTCGTGTCGGAAAATCACCGGCGAGATCGAGATGATCACCGCAGTGTTTCAGTGTACTGTACGTACATCGCGGTGAGCCTTACCGTGCAACGCAATGCGGCCAGTAAGTTCGTAAGTACAGTTGAGTTTCCTATCAAACGTACTATAAGTTGATAATAAGTTGATAATGATAAATTAATCTAAAATCTCGAGACAATTGAACTCTGACATCCTTGAGAAATCCAAGATGGCGAACGTAAATTCATGTTACCGACCATATGGACTAATTATTTGACAGGAAACCGTGCGATATGGTTGTCTATCGATCTTGTTTTATGAGTAGAACTAGGAAATCAATGTCATTTGTACAAAAATTTCGGCTAGTATAATCAGAACAAATGTTTGGTATTCTGGTGGAAAATTCGTCGAAAACCCAGTGGAATGGTCTAGAGGAAGTTTGGCAAGGCTCAGAAGAAAGTCGTCAACGGATACAAGTACGCAGGTGCTGAAGCAAGTCCACCGAATAACTGTGTGTCGTCGAAGGCGGCCATGAGCATTATGATATAGTTCGCTAGCGGCATCAAAGGCATCGAACGGTTTGCAGCTAAGGGTCCACGTTTTCAGTACCAGAATCGCTCGACGATCTACTCCCGCGAAATTTAACCGCTCTTCGTCTATTGTTGCTGGAAGAGTAAACCTTCGGATACGGGTCCTCTCATCAGACAGGTTTCAAGAACCATGATTATGTTCAGGAATGTGAATTTAAGGACATGATCAGTAAGAAAATTGTGTCAGTGAGAGGTAAGAATATAACAATACGAAAAGGTGAGTACAATTATCGTCGATGTAGCGTCCAAGCAGAGCCGGATTTAGGGGAGGGGACGGGGGGTCCGTGGCCCCGGGTCCTGCGTCCAAGTAAACGCATTAGACGTACGTGTAAAAAAGAACTGGGTGTATGTTTGAGTGCCGAGAACCGAGATTAGCAATCCTTTGAAAAGTGGAAATAAAAGATTAATTGCAAAAGTTACGGTAGCATTCAGTATTGAATCACAAAATAGAGTTCAATCAAAGTTAATTGCCTATTTCCGGGGATTAAACCACCCGACTAGGACGTTAATTTACAATGTTATGAAAACTCATATGTGAATACCAGTTTCCGCTCAGCTTCTGAGACGTGCAGACGTGTTTCCGATTGCGCTCTTGGAAAGTCAAGTGATCGATTACAGTGGTTAAAGTTCGATTCCGTCTGTGCCGCGTCGCGCTTTTCAGTGATCCGCGATGAGGCGAGAAAATACCTTTGGTATTGACTATTCGAGTTTCCCGGTTACTCGGCCTGAAGAAAGAAGATATGTTGAGACTACAGTGCCACAGAGGTGAACAATGTGCATTCGTCAAGGTTGACAACCTGGCGCTCGCACAACGAATAGTGCAAGAACATGACGAGAAGCATGAAGTGGAGCACGCGGGGAAAAAATACAAGCTTCGCATCACCATGGAAGATAGATGTGTAGATGTACACGATCTGCCAGAAAACGTCCCGGAAGAAAAAATCGCGGAATTCTTGAGTGCGTTCGGTGAAGTGTTTTCGCTGTGAGAGCTAACATGGGGAGAAAGGTTCGAGTTCGGTGGGATACCGCTCGGCATTTGGTCGGCCCGAATGCTAGTCCATCGAAACATTGATTCGTGGGTCACGATCGATGGACAACAGGCCTACATTGTTTACAAGGGACAGATCGTCTCTTGTAAATACTGCAAATAGCAAGCGCATACTGGCATATCGTGTGTCCAGAACAAAAAGCTGCTAGTCCAGAAGAGCTATGCGAACGTGGCGAAGCAAACTGGGCCACGACAACCACCGAAGAAGGCGAACGGTGCAAAACCCCCCCAGCACCAAACCGGTCGATCAGCGTTCTGTCGCTGCACCACCAGCATCGCTGGAGGCTTTTTCCGAGCTGCCACAGCCGTCGAGTCAGACCGAACCGTCTGGCTCAATAAACCCAACTGCAAGCCAGCCGACTGCGCCCATTGCACGAACGGTGTCTCCCAACCCGTTGCAAACACAAATCGCGCGCAGCACATCGTCGTCTTTGCGCACACAACCACAGACCGCTGAAGTGGTCTTAGTTTACATATTCAAATAGCCAGCAAACGCGTTGCGATCGAAAGACCGAACTGCCGGCAACGACACGGACGATTCATCCACATCGACGAGTAGCAGCCGAAGCCGAGGACGCCCGCCCGGCAAGAAACAGCGATGCAACGACGGTGACGACGAGCAGGATGTGGACTTTCTTCCATAAATGGCTCTCACGTCTTACAACCTCGCATCCATCAACATCGGCACGATCACGAACCCCACAAAACTGAACGCACTCCGAACCTTCATAAGCAGCCAAAACCTCGATATCGTGTGTCTGCAGGAAGTCGAGAACGAACAGATTTCCTTGCCTGGCTTTGTCGTTTTCGCGAATGTGGACCACACGAGGAGAGGCACAGCTGTTGCGGTGAAGGAGCACATCCATGTCACTCACGTGAAGAAGAGCCTGGACAGCCGACTAATCGCGCTGCGAGTGCACGACACAACGATCTGCATCGTCTACGCTCCCTCCGGCACTGCTCAGCGCGCTGCTAGTGAGGAGTTCTTCAATGGCACGCTTGCCTATTATCTCCGCCATCACACCGAGAACGTCATTGTAGCTGGCGATTTCAATTGCGTGCTGCGTGCATGCGATTCGTCCATCCCGAACACCAGTCCATCTCTTAAAACCGCTGTACAGCAGCTGCAGCTATATTATGTGTGGGAGAAGCTATGTCCACGTGATGCCGGTTTTCATATGTCTGTCGAAACGCGCGATCTCGCCACGATCGGATATACGTGAGCCGCGGTCTTCGCGACAAATTGCAGACCACAAAGCGCTAACGCTCAGACTCTGTCTCCCTCCACTGGGACATGAGCCCGGGCGCGGTTTCTGGGCTCTTCGACCGCATCTTCTAACCGAAGAAAACGTTGCCGAGTTCCGATATAAGTGGCAATATTGGACCCGGCAGCGCAGAAACTACGGATCGTGGATGGAATGGCTACTACGGCTAGCATACGACGGCTACTATCTGCAGCCACAAACCATAACCACCATCAACCGGCTGAAAGGAGAAATGTTGGCACTGCAGCGTAATTTCTCCCACATGTTCATGCGCATCAACGCACGTGGCAGGGGAGCCAATGTCAATCTTCCAATTGGGGGATAGAAGACGGAAGAAAACCACGATCACGCAGTTACAGACGGGAGAAGACGAAATCATCGTCGAGCCTCAAGCAATCGAGGCAAATCTGTTTGATTTTTCCTCGAGTCTTTACTCAGAAGAAACAGCAGAATATGACGGCAATGCCAACAACGGGGACAGTTTCGCTTGCGAACCTTTTATACCACCGGACGACCCACTGCAGCAGATATTCTGTCTGCTATCAGGGCGAGCGCACCCAAACGATCCCCCGGTGCCGACGGGATCCCACGAGAATTTTATCTCCGGATGTTCGATGTCATTCACCGTGAGTTCAACATGCTTATGAATGAAGCTGTCAACGCAGAAATCGGCAAGTTGGCAACCCTGTCAATCGCCCCAATAGAAGCGGCACCGCAAAATGTCGAAGCGGCGCGAACAGAATGACAGCTGCATCGAACGGAAATGCAATGTCAACTCAGATGGCAGTAGGGCATACGTGTATCTTTTTTTCGGTATGATCGTATGATCAAGTGCTCATGTGTTACGGTTCGCAGTGCAGCACAGTAAAGTGTAAGAAAAGTTGAGTAGATAGTTGAAGGAAAGAATTTGTGAACAAGTCGGGAAAGGTTTAAAATATTGAAATAAAATTAAAAAAATAAAGAAGGAAGGCGTGATAAATAGTGCGTTTGGCACCTGAATCTAGGGTGAGTGCCAATTTGAGGTTAGCTAGGTGTTAGTATCTAACGTTGTTTTACACAGATCCGCATCCAGTTCGTCCGTCGATTCCCTCTGAACCTGTGAAAAGAAACCTGAAAAAGAGAAGGGTAAATTATTAAATAAATAACTTAACTAAAATAATTAAAAATTTGCATTGCTAGGTTAATAGTTACCTGACACAAATAGAGAACTGCGATTGAGGTTAGGGCATTTGAAGGGTGAATGAACTACAGTCACACCGAATTGTAAGTGCTATTGATCTAAATCCAAGTGTTTGAACTAATAAAAAATTAATGAATTATTGCAGTTGAAGCATCAAGCTATCAAACGGTTGGCTTTTAAATCCCTCCCCGAAAAAAGCCTCAACGGAAATCTCCCCCATGCCTTCGTGGAGGGTGTCATCGTGTTGGCGAAGAAGAAGGGAGGCGACAACACACCCCGAGCGTAACGGCCCATATCGCTGCTCATTGGTCAACAGTGATTATAAATTGCTCTCCCGCATCCTGAAAAACAGGATGGAACGAATTATGCAGGCCCACCGCGTCCTAAGCAACGGACAGAAATGCTCAAGCGTAGAGCGAAACATCTTCCAGGCCACTCTCGCTTTGAAAGATCGGATCGCCAGTCTCCGTCATCACCGTCGCGTCGATAAGCTCATCAGCTTCGATTTTGAGAACGCCTTCGATCGGTTGCGGCATTCGTTCCTTCTCGAAACCATGCGGTCGCTCGGGTTCAACGAGGAGCTCATCTCTCGAACATAGCCAGTCGGTCCACATCCCTGCTACTTATCAATGGGCACCTCTCTCGATCTGCCAAAGGTGTAACGAAACAGTCCAGCGCTTGACTGGCCACGCGCGTGGCGAAATATTGGGATGAAAGAGCTTTCCTCATCGCAGCGATCCCAACTTTACCTGCTAGTGAATGGGAAAATCGAACATCGGAAGCTTCTGCACGTGATGCAACGGGTGGCGGACGAGAACTGCCAACACTGTGACATACAGGTACCTGAAACGCTCCAGCACAAGTTCTGTAGCTGCACTCGTGTCGGCCCGGCCTGGACAGCAGAGGCTAGCCGGCTACACGAATGGTAGAAGGCGACTGTCGTTCGAGGACCTCACGAGACCTGGGGTGACATTGCGCATCTCGAATCGAATCACTCGATTCGTAAGTTTTTCGATTCGTTTCGAAAAAATTGCGGCATTATGTATTTCGTTCGACTTCATTCAGTCGCAGTACAAGATTTCGAATGGTGCTGTACTAGCTCAATCGAGTATGTTCTGTCAAACGAAATGTAAACAGAGAGAATAAGAGATAGCTGTCTCCGTGTTTATCATGCCGCCCGCTGGAGAGACAACCTTCAGCGCATTGCGAATGTGAGTAAACAAAGAGAATAAGAGTAATTTCATCTGCGTGTAGCATGTTGCCTGTTGGAAAGGCATCCTTCATGGCATGAATTGACAGTTAATTTATAAACAAGCAAATCGTGCTCAATGACTATAAAAGCAATATTATTTAGCTGTTGCAATATTATTTAGTAGTTGAAACCGATTAAAACATTATGCCGATACGACATGTTTTATAAATTGAGATATAGTTACGACACAAATTATAAGTTATAATAAATTATAAGCAACTCGGCCGTACGAAAACCATTTTGTTTTTGTTAAATGTCTTGGTTGTGCTTGACTTTTCTAAAGCACTTGTTTAGTTTGATTGCTCTAATTGTAATCAAGTGTCGGTCTTCCACTGTCATTAGTCGTCTGAGTACACGCGACCGCATGCGTAGAGCAATCAAACTCATCAAATGCTTTAGCATTTATTATATTTATTCGAGTTTATACCACATATCCAATTTAATAATTTAAAGCTAAAAAAGGATTCGATAATAAATTACTTTGATGTTTCCATGTGTTTTAGTTATGTAGATGCACTTGGGTCATCTCTTGCGCGTTTGTTTTTATTTTATTCAACTATTTTTACGTAGATTTTGGAATATATACGTTCTTACGCAGATTTTCCTCATAGATTTTTCACGCGGTTTATCGAAATGGTCAAGAAATACGTGAAAACTGCAAAAAAACGATTTAAGTTGAAGTCGTTTTTACGAGGATTTCGGGATAATTAGAGATTGCATATTGTCTGGAAACTTTAAAAGAAGGTATACTAATGACATTCTTTCCTTCAATAATGAAACATTTATATTCGTCCCGTAGAGAAATAATAACAAATATAATGAAAAACTTTCAGCAAGAAATGACTCTCGAACAACATTCGAAAACTATAAAGGTGACGAGTGATTTTCATTCGACTTGAGTCGTTTTTCAGTGTGCTATCGAGTCTCCATAATGCCAAAACATCTCGTTATTCTTGTACCTCCTCGAGCATACTCGAACGATGAGTCGATTTCGAGATCGAATCGAAAGCCGTAATGCCAAACATGTTCGACTCGATAGAATTACGTTCGAATCGAGATGCACAATGCCACCCCTGTTTTGCCAGGAATTGGAAGAGCTGCGCAAGTGGAAATTCTCCGCTTGTTTGTGAAGTACATCGGCTTTGTTAACGAGTGTAACGATAGAATTGATGTAGACGCTTTAATGTTCCAATTAGATTTAAATTGATTTGAAAACGCTGAACTACAATTGTAAATAACTGTACATATAATGACAAAATAAAACTGAATTTTAACGACAAAAAGAAAAAAAATCTCACGAGCTAGGAGCCCGTGCATATTTATTCAACACGTGCATATTTATTCAAAGATCTCACGTTTCAAGTTTCTGCTTTCCAATCGATGTCTTTTATTTGTTTTCGGGTCTAAGGGCCGATGTCTGCGTAGCGGCTTTTTAAACTGTGTGCACGACGTGTTCAGGCAAAGTAACCAGCATCAATTGTAATAATGCACACGTATACGTATGCACGACTACATTTGATGCTTTGTTCCTTGTGTGGACGCGGCGTGCATGCAGCTTGGAAAAACGTTAGGTGGGCATCTTCCCTAAAGCCGTTGAATCCCTCCGTTTGCTCTACTTTTCCCCATTTTGGTAGCTGTAGAAACATCGTTGAGCAAACTTCCCAAAGTTGCGCTTCCTAAATCGTTTTGAAGGAGTTGTCTTCTCAATGCTGACCCAGTTCAGCAAAGTTACAGTGCCCTCCGGGACTGTAAACCGAATATTTGAGGTTCTTTTACCCCTGACAGCACCACTGGGAGGTAGGGATAGGAGTTGCTAGATAGAAGATTCATACTCATCATTGTCTGACGTAGAGCGTCATAATTGTTTATGTGTAACTTTCCGATGGTCTTCAAGACGCATTTTATTGTTCATCTAACCACAAATTCTCCGGGGACTTTCAAGGCGGACTTTAAATTTATATAAAAAGCTTCAAGCAGGCTCTGCGAAAGCGACCGTGTACCGCTAGCCCAATTCCAGAGCCAGGGTCTGTTCCTGTGTCAGGGGCGGCTGATCATCATTCAAGTGCCAGCGAGGGGCTCTGAGAAAAACTGTGGTCCATCGGAAATAAAAGAGAATGTTTCTTCTGAGGGACTGGTTTCAGGCCATGTAAGCCAGTCTTTATAAAATTAAGCAACGAATAAAAAATCAACGTACCAACAGGGTGTGTATCCGTGGAGAACACTGAACGGCTGCAGGTGTCAATAAGATGCCGGATGTCTTCGGAACATAAATCGTTCCTGGTGGCCTCACAATTGGATCTAAACTATTAATTGCAGCAGAGACAGACCCAGAAGTTGAATACGGTGAAGCATCCATAATTTAAAAAAATAAAAGAATTAGACCGAAATCAAACCTTATAGCTGGTTAAGGAGATAGTTGGACATCACCTAGAAAAGAGATGTTTTAAGTCGTCACTTTGCATCATTCGGAATGCACATGACCCAACTCGCAATTAAACAATAGTGAATTGTACTTCAAGGCAAAGAAAGGCAAAGGCATTTTGTACGTAAGATTTTCACATAATATTTTTAGAACCCTGAAGACGATGACAATTAATACTGCTAACGTGATGCTAATTACTAAAAATGTAAAAGAAATAACAGTAATACAACAGTAAACAACAGTTTGGAAAACTTGAAGAAAACCTTTTCGACCGTTCTTATTATCTATTATAAACCATCACGTAGTAGGGACGAATATCTTTAGACTGGAATTTTAAAATCACAGGATACTTGAACTTCTCGTTTGACAAAAGCAGAAATAAAAATTCGATGATGCGGATCGAATCGAAAATCGTTGTTATGTAGGGTAACTGATCTGGTTCAGCTTCTCATCGCCATTATTTTCATGTAATCAAAAACAAAGATTCGTTTATTATTTATGAGAAATGAGTATGCGTGTTGGCAATGAAATTGGTAGTTTTCAATGTAGAAACAACTATGTACCAAAAATTGTGGCTCGATATAGCAATAAAGTATTCCTTCCATCAAATGAGTGATTCATCTTACAGTATTTACAGTATCCAATAATATTACAAACACGAACGTTTACATTACTACGTAACTTTCTACCGATAAACAGTTGTCTAAAAAAGTACGCACATAAATGGGTGATTCGCAACATCGTTTACCCTAGAAGTCACTTGATCTCGCAGAGTCATATCTCGTCAGCAGTCAGGGGTGCAAATTAACAGAGCCAACAACCAGCATTCCGATAAATAATCTGAACAACAAACGATAACAGGCAGTTTAAGGCGTAGATCGCAGTCAGTATCGTTTTAATCGCTTATCCGACCGGTGCCAACTTCCAAATCAAACATGATTCGTCCGAGCTTTGTCCTGCTGGTTGCCATCCTTGGGCTAGTTGTCCTACAGCACAGTGCAGTGGAAGCTGTTCCTGCCAGCGAGGAGCAGGGCTTTTTCGCCCACATTTGGGCGTCGATATTCAGCTCATCCGATGCCGACGCCAAGGAAAATAGTACCACGACTGTAGCCGCCACCACCGTCGCCGACACGACTGTCGCCCCAGTTGCTGTAACTACTGCAAAAATAGTTGCGGCGGAGATGAACAATTCTTCGACAACGGGTGCTCCTTCGACCACCGTAGCCGCCACTCAGGAACCGAGCGATCCCACTGCAGAACCTGCTAAGGTTAGGCGATTCGCCAGATATGTTCCCGTGTACTAAGTGTGATTGTCGAATAAGTTGTTTAACATAAATTTAAGCCAATGTCAACTTTAAATAGTGTTTGATATTTTGGACTTGAAAGAAAATCCACAGAAAGCCGATTATGGTTTGGGAAAGGAAAGCAGCATAAGAATATGTGAACATCAACTTGTTGATCTTCGAAGAATGTACTGAACCATCATTAAAAGATTTAAACAAGATCAGTTCCTTAAAACAGGAGAACTAAGATTCGTAGTACTGATCTGCCACGCTAAATCAATAAGTGTTGTAATGGCCACTATTATAGCATGCAAACAAGTTGCTTAATACTTTTTTAATGCTATGCTATGAGAAAATCAACAATAGAACTGCACTTTCATGTTTAGGTGGAGATCCCCGAATGCCGAAACTTAAAAAAGTAAAAAAGGGTACCTAAAATTAATGGCCCCTTTAAAATACCAATTGTTGAAATTAAAGGTATAAATCCATAAATTAGTGAGCACATAAAATATATTAATTCATAATTCATACAAACCATTTTTGAAAATTTAAACAGGTTTGTTGACGATGTACGCATTTTGATGATAAATTTTAGCGAAACATTTCAATTTTCAGTATCTTCTAGTATCGGGCACAATTGCGGTTTATTGACAATGACTGCCCTGATATGGGCAACAGCAACTTGGATAATAAAAATGTGTTTGATTGCTATTGATTCTAACGTTCTAAAGATAGGCGCAAAGATAATTTTTGGACAAGGCTTACAACATGAAAATTCTATGCAGGTTACGTATATATTTTTTATTCTATTAAGAATATTTAGTAATCCGCGTAAGTCCCGTAATCTGCGAACGAAGATGAAATTCACGTTATTTCCAGCATTTCGCGCGCGGTAATGGCAGCCGTTTTTTGACATTTTTCTAGGCAGCCAAGTGTCAAAACACACCTGCCATTACCGTGCGCGAAATGCTGGATACTACTCTGATTCTTTAGGTGGCTTTATACGGCCCTAAAACTTAGACGCCAGAACGGCATCTGGCGGCGTCGCGCGAATTACGAGTTATACCAGTTGTTTAAAGGGATGGATATTGTTAAGAATGTACAACACGGCAGACTGCGTCAGGCTGGACACGCTGTTCATATGCCGAAAGAGCGTGAAGCAAAAATAATATTCAATAGAGAACCCAGAAGAGGTCGTAGGCTTCGACAGTTTTTTGCAGTTAAAGAGGACCTCATGATCGAGTCCAGTATAGAAGGATACCGTGCGGGACCGAAATCCGTACAGCACCGAAATCCGTCCACCTTATGAGATATCAATAAATTAAAGGAGGTTAAAGGTAATTAATGTAGGAATAATTAATCTTATCCTGTTCAGATACTTGACAGTAAGCTTTTAGGGCATAGAATTGGAAAGAAGGCTTTGAAATTAAAACAACAAAAATCAAAAACAAATCTCCACCCACCAAACGCGGAGTTTGTGCCGCCATTTTGTTTTCGGGTAGAGCATAATTGCACCAAAAGTAACTGTGTTTTAATTGCTAATTGCAAATCATTGCATAAGATAAGGGAATGCTAATCGAAGGGATCGCTTCTCAAGGTGCGTATTGAACTATTTACAGTGATAGTTTAGTCAATCATACTGTTTCAATTGAAATATTTAGTTAATAAATAGCTGTACGGATTTTGATCCTTTGATTCGAAATTCGTCCACGGTGGACGGATTTCGAGTCAGGAGTAGTTGATTTAATTCATTATTTTATCATGTCTTTCGTAGTTTTTAATGAGTGAATGTGAAACACTTCAAAAGTAGAAGCCCTCATGCGCCTGTGTCAATGACAAACGTTTTATTTACATTCGATTCCTATTTTCTAATGACTTTTTCATATACTAAGGTGCTTAAGTGCCCCACGGTACTCCATTTACCGTAGACTAGTAAGTAAGTAGGGAAAGACGGTATAATATCCCCCCCCCCCTAAGGCAACTCCTTGATAACTTTTTACTTTTCAACGCAATTTATGCAAACTTTGTGATATTTGGTAGTCCAGGAAGTCGCAAATGTATTGCCCGTGACTACTGACTACTATAAAAATATTACAGATAACACGTAATAAAGCTTTTTTGAAAAGTCGTGGAAAAATGGATTTCAAAAAGTGCCTGGGCAATACACCCCACCTTAACGTTTCATAGTCCTTCATTAGTATTTTATCAATCCTATGATAATTGGTTGGAAATACATTTCAATAGTTTCCATATAAGATATTTCTCAACGATCCATCAACATTTGACTTCTATTTCAAATTTCTATTTTATAAATAAGACTTCCATGTATGAAAAGGTCATTTAATAGATATAAGCCGATGTTGGTAAACACTTCATATAGGGGTCCAAAATCGGACATTTATCCTACACTAGTCGAACCGGCAGACGTTGTCCTGCATAGTAGGCGAAAATGCTCGTTGTTAACTGCCCATACGCATCTCTATTTTTTAATTTATTTATATAAACCCGTCGGAAACGATAACAAACATATCTGCTGAAGGAATGAAAGAAAATCCATACAGCCGTTTTCGAGTTATGCGGATACGAACACAGACCATTTCATTTTTATTATATAGAGAAAGAAGATTTCCGTTTTTCGATTGGATCTGGGTACACTTTTCTAAAACGGTATTTTTTACTTTCGATTCCGTATTCTCAATCTACAACGTAAATTCTCGAATATTCACAAGGTACTACGGCACAGGTAATAATACTCCAGTGTCAGGAATATGAACCGTTGCCCTATGTGTGAAAATCATTGGAATTATGACTATCATGTCCTCTTGTATCAACTCCAGCAGTCGCTAATTGATACATTCCATTCAATTAGAAACCTATCCTAGAACAATCGAAAATAGTGTTACTTCATCATAATAATAAATGCACGTATGCGAATAGAATGGTCACGAAAAACATTTTGAACCTGTTTGTGTTCATAAGCTCAAAATTAAGGCAGATATACACCAATAGGTTGGAGTATCTCTAATCGTGGTAGCGTATTACCACCGACGAACCGGCGTGCCTTCTCATATACAGTTCTTTAAAATGCTTGGCAATTGAATCACCTAGCTCCATCTGTGCGATGATTTACACAACACAACCTACATGTGTGCGGGAAAACTGGATCATGCATTCTTCAATGAATTTTATCAACTTTCAAATAATAATCAGCATTTCGGGTTTACATTTCATCCGGGAATATTTATCACGAATATGAAAAATTTTATGCATGGATTTGTTTACCAGAAATGTTATTATCGACCAAAAAACTTTTTGTAAGTGGTCGTTAAAGTTTATATTATCGATTACGGCATTTAGAAGACATTTTGCAAATTTAGATTTATTTTCATTTGCATAGTTGCAGCGCGTTGTGTAAATTGCAGAAAGCGTGCATACCATGTTTACCTCGAACAGCTGGTCCATTTTTGCGCATTTGTCCTTTCCTTTTTCTTCTGTCAGATAAACGCTTATGTAAGAAATGACAGAACGAGTTACTACACTCCGAGTAAAACCGCGTTAATTTTTTTTGCCAATTTTAAAATTAGACAGACCTGTCGGTTTGTCCGTGGTAGTACACTGTACCCCGTTTGTCATAGAGGCCTTATGTAAGAATTTAGATTTTTTTCTATTTTTCTATTTGCCATATGATTATCAGATATGCTTTCGATATTTGATAACAAAACTTGGTATGTATCTGGACTGATATTTCAAACTATTTTAGGACTTTTGTGCAAACATGATAAATTTTCAAACTGCACATACCTTTCGTCCGTTTTATAAATTGGAATTCAATTTTGAATGAACGTACGAATTTCAGGACGCATGATTCCATCTCTTCCGATTATGGCATCGAAAAGTTCCATGTGCTTGTCGGCAATTACGCGATTTTCATTTCTGAAATAATTATTTTGAATAATTATAACATCTCTAAAGACGCCTAATATTTTTAGTCTATTCCAATAATACCGCGATATTTTTTACTATCATCATGTTTAAATATCTTAGATTTTGGAATTAAACTGCGCCGTATTAGTGAAATTGGACTTCCTGTATCATATAATGCTTTGAATATTTTGTTTTCGTTAAAGAAGTTAAAATCAATCAATCCCTGATGTCCATCTCCTAGAACGTCATTTTTTACAATAGCCAGAATCCATGACCTCAGATGTAAGAACTTTTTTAGATGTGTTTGCTTCCCGTCGATTCGTTCTCCGCATTGCATCACGTTTATCCCAACAAAGTGCTGTAATATGTCCAACTTAACTACAATTAATAGTTTTCAATGAATTGACTGGAGATGAACGTGAACTCGAATAACATTTAACCATGCGAAAGCTCTAACTATGTCTGCAACATTTTTAAAATTTGAAAATCTGGCTTGATTTTTAATAGCGAATATTGAAATCCTTCAACAAAATACTCTAATAGCTTCGACTCAGTTATTGTAATTTCTGCGCAATAACTTGTTTGGCTTGACAGTAATCAACAAACGTTTCAATAGAACCTGGCCAAATCTTCTTCTCCAAACGCTTCTGTAACTCGAATCTGTTCAAAGGAAAATCGAAAAATTCCTGAAGACCTCCAGCAATTTCATTGTAACTTTTGAGCATGAAATCCGCTTGAGCATGTAACCAGGATTGAGCTTTCCTTTTCAAGTTTTGGATGACAACTGAAGCTATAAATTTTTTTTTCTTACGCCAAGAGCTAGTTTCGAGTTTTCCAACACAGCTACGAGCTACGATATGACTCACATCTTCTTCAGAATATTCAGAAAACGACGGTAACATCTTCGAAATTTCTTCAGCATCGAAATGGCCATGAAGAGTGGACTACAGTTCCTTAAGTTTTGTAGCAGAGTAGAATTTCCATTAACTTCAAGGCACAGAAGATCAACACCACAAGTGTTGTCTCCATTTCCACATACAACGCGATTCGGCAATGTTTCAGAAAATGGTTTGACAGTGGTAACAGCAGCATTCAATGCGCTTGAAGCGACGATACCTGCAAAAGATCCGCTTTCGTGGTTGGAGCTTCTAAAATGTTCGCTCGGCTCAACAGGAGAAAAAAATCTTTATTTCTGCCTTCAAATAGTGAACCAGAAACAATGGCAGCGGCATCAAAATTGAGGTTTGACATATCTTATATATAAAAATGAAATGGTCTGTGTTCGTATCCGCATAACTCGAAAACGGCTGGATGGATTTTTTTCATTTCTTCAACAGAAACATTCGTTATAGTTTCCGACGGGTTTATATGATATTTCCTCATGCGAAAATCACGAGAAAGGTTGAGTAAATCGTGAAAAACTAGAATTAGGATTCGTATGGGAAATTCGCATGGGCAGTTTGCAACGCGCATTTTCGCCTACAATGCAGGACAACGTCTGCCGGGTCGACTAGTTTCATCTAAATTTCCTCCAAGGCAGCTTTGATTTTCCCTACAGTTTGACTTGAGGCATCAATCGGTTCCAAATCTACCGGAGGCTCTTGACTAGACTCACAAAACAGATAGACAACATAGAAGAAATTACCGTTTTCAAAATCAACAGTATTAACAACCGACGAACGGGAAGGCCCCTATACCCAAGGGGAAAGAAAACGACAGAAAAGCATGCGCTGCTGTTCTGTCTCATGCTCGTTGCTCAGTAAAGCTTGGCTTCCACCAGCAGGTTTGCTAGTGTTCCAAAATCCAAAAGCAACGATGCATATATGTTATGTGCTAGACTGGAAAATTATGGTTTATCCCACTTCTGAAGGTCTTCTCGACCTCTGTACCTGGTGTCTGACGGTAGAGACGACGTCATCCGCGTTCGTGACCTCGTCCAGTTGCTAGCATTGGAGGTCACTTCCGCCCCCAACAACCTCACCTCAGCGCCGTCACCCAAGACCTCTTGGGTCAGCTTCCTGTAGTCAGTCCCACTAGACAACGCTTCGCGTTTCAGAAACAAGATAATTTCACCGGTCTCGGTGTGTCGGACGCTTCGCACGTCCTAACTCAGGGCCGAAAGCTTTTCGGCCGCCCGCATCGATTTGAGGACTTCGGCGCTTCTATTCTTATCAGTTTTCACCAACAAGATCTCGCCTCTGTCCTTAACTTTCTTTGCGGGTCGAGATGCACTCGACTTTCGCTTTGAGCTACTGACCAGCTGCCAGGAATTTTCATTTCCTTGTGCCGATGGACCGGTGACTTGCTTCTGGTTGGTGCGTTTCGCATTTTTGGGCCGAGAAGTCGCCTTCTCGGGTCAACGTCCTTCGGGCTCCACTACACCCCGATCTGCTCCACCCAGACGACGTTTGGCCTTTATGGTCGCCTACTGTTTGCTTTGCTCGTTGGCCGTCAGGGCAAAATTAATCGCAAGGATAGTCACCTGCAGTCCAAGCTATAGTCATAATCGCTCTCCCTCGGGGTTGTGGCACCATTGTCAGCCTTCTTGCTACCCCCGGGTGGCTGATAAAAACGTCCTGTTCTTGTCTTACGACTCGAACAGCATGGCGGTGCACCAGCAGGTTCTGTTTCAGTTCCATACTCATGTTCCGCTTACGAACTCAAAATTGTTATCTAGTTGCTCGACGACCACCCGCGCCTCGGGTAGTGGCCTAAATATTCTACTCAAATTCTACCCAAATTTATGCGGAAATCTACAGATTTTTTTACTAGCACACTTTTAGTTTCAGTTGGTGTGGTTTCAAATTTAGTTCAAGTTGATATATGGGTTTCTATTTAGAGGGAAAGACCGTTACAAATATTTATTGAAAGTTATGTCCTATTGGTCTCCGAAAGGTATGGGAGATAATAATAATTATTTTAAAAATGAAAAAATCAAAAACTTCTTGGATTTATAAAGAATGTTTTTATATTTTAAATAAATATGGAAATTTTAATTGGACTGGCAACGACAACAATAATGGTAATGGAAATCTAAAAATAGATTCTGTGTGGATTCTGTTCAGCAGAATACCACAGTAGATCTCGGCACAGTAGCGGTTAAGTAACACAGAGTGCCTAAAAAATAAAGAAAGGAATAAAAAAGGAAATTTTATTGTTGCCCCCTCCATTTATTAATTTCAGACAAAATTAATCCGAGGAGAGGACATGTTTTTTTTTCGATAATTGTATCGGCTTAATTGAATTTCGAATATGATATATAACTCACAGACGAAAAAAAGGCTGTACGCATTGAAATCTCAAAGTGGATTTATCCGTAGACAAAATGGCGCATTCATACACCAACACAATTCAAAAACATTCGAATCTCTTTGATGTAGGGGATGTGTAGATTACTCCTTCTAAGGATAACCGCATTTTACGAAGCATGGAAATATATAGTAATATATATCATCTTTCCAACTCAGGTGTATATTTTCATGATAGAATTACAGGCGAGATTATGGAATTGATAGATTTATTGAGATACGAAAAAAATTTGAAAAACTATGTATAGAAGTGGATTTTAAAAAGCGAGCCGTGGACAATTTCGTTACGATTTGAATCGAACGAACTTCTGGCAAGCTTTTATTTGAAGAGAAAAGGAAGAGTACCAGCGTTGAAAAGAAGTCAATTTTCATGCTAATACTCTTCCCTCCCTCCCCTGACCATTATGATAGCAACCTTGAAATTGTTTTTCTGGTCGATCATTGACCGAGATTACCGAGATTACTATCACATTGAAAATAATTCTTGTGTATTATCCATGAAGCTTGTTTCAGACAACCAATTCATTCAGTGAAGTTGAATGAACATCCTATTTAAATTCTTGAATAACACTCTTACTCTTGTGTAATAATCCTGAAGCTAAGTTTGAACAGCAGTGTGCGGAATTTAGGATTCACCCTCCACCAGGTGTAAACGAAGGAGGTAAGCCGACTACCCAACATTTGGTCCTTCGAACCGTATAGTTTTCCAATAATCTGGCTCGAAGGACCATTATATTGATAATTAGAATGCGCTGTCATACTCGTAATTAATTTCTAGGCTCAAGCAAACCCAGTCGTCTGGATTCTTGAATGCACAATTAAAAGCTAACACAGCTAAAACATTTATTAAACATTTTATTACATATACATCATTGCCTTAAAACTATACTGTCGGAGTTCAACTGGGACATAATGGTGCACGCGACCCACTAAGCTGAATATTTTCTTATTATTTTAAAATTGTTTGCTTACGCCAAAATTGGAAAAAAAATTTTCGACATTTTTAAAATTCTAAAGAAATTCCCGAAAAAATGCTTGAGAAGTCTTGGATTTTTTAAGACACTCCATTTGACATTTCAATGTTAATTCCTTCGAAAAACTCTTCAGGGATTCATCCGGAAATTCTTTTAGAAACTCCTTCGGAAATTCCCCTAGCAATTCTCTCAGAAATTTCTTTACGAATACTTTTCGAAAATCCACTCAAGTTCTCCTTCGGAAAATCCTTCAATAATTCATTTGTAAATTCCTCCAAAAATACTTTCGGGGGCTCCTCGAGGAGTTCCAAAAGATTTTCAAAAAATCCGCCAGTAATTCCATTGCACATTCTTCCAGGAATACATTCGGAAAAGTCCTTGTAAATTTCTTCAGAAGTTTCATCGAAAGTTTCTACGGGAAATCCTCTGAATATTCTTCTTAAAACTTTTGAATGTCAAACATTTTTTCACAAAACTTTGGAAATTCCTTTTGTAATTCGTTCGGATACTCCTAGAGCTTCGTCCTAGAATTTTCTAGAAGAAGTTCCAAATGAACTACTGGATAAATTTCTGAATAAATGGAATTTTTCGTGTAGCGATTTCAATAAAAAATAATAAAATAATTTCTGAATTAATTCCTGTAAAAATCTCGCTTAACTTTTCAAAAGGACCTAAGTAACATTCTTTCATGAATTAATTTGAGTACTGCAATCGAAAGCTTTCATGTTTTTATATTGATTGCGCTATTCAAATTAATTCATGAAAAAAATGTTACTTAGGTCCTTTTGAAAAGTTAAGCGAGAAATCTCTGAAAATATTACTAAAGGAATTTTTGGAACTATTCCCTTAAAAATCTCTAGAAGAATTTCTGATCGAATTTCCGGAATAATTATTTACGAAGCTTACTAAGGTTGTCCTATAGAAATTGCCGAAGGAATTTGTGAGAAGTTAGTGAAATTCTAAAGCAACTACTTAAGGAGGTTCCGAAGAAGTTTCTGAATTCATTTGCGAAGGATTTTCCAAAGGAAGACTTATGAAATTAATTCCTGGAGGTTTTTCCCATAGAATTGTTTAAAGTATTTATAAAAAAAATGTCTAGAAGACTTTCCGAAGAATTTCTGGATAAACTTATGAAACCAGGATGATTATTTCAAGTTTTTTTTCGAGAAATTTCTGGAAGAACTCCTGGATTAGATAGAAATTTGGTAATGGATGGATTGTAATCCCGATATTTTGAGCGTTTTTTTGTTTGCAATTTTAATTTCAGTGCAAAAATAGGGTTGTGTTTTACTTTTGTATTGGATTAGTTCTGACCTTATAGATCTTACTGCTGACGCCAAATTATGAATGAACTAATTACGTCAAAATTATTGGGGAACCAACATTACCACAACTATAGCATCGCCATCGCTACAGCTCAATAATTTGAAATGTTTTGAAAAATAGGAAGTCCATAATATTAATTATGTTGAAATTTCTAATAGAGATCAATGAATAAAATGTGAAACGGTAGTATCAGCGTTTACTATCAAAAAGATGTATATCAACTGCCATTACGGCGAGTGTTTTTACAGTTTTTCATGAAAGTTAGGATATAACAAAACCAGTAATTATAAATTCTGACGGCTAGTGGTTTTGTTGTTATCTACTAGACAGAAGCTGTACGACCGTAATCAGTTTAAATTCAATTTTATTGGCATATCGGTCTCGATGCTGCTCGTATAGAGGAAGGGAGCAGTGTGTGTGCGAAAGCAGATGGGAAAGAAACGGAGTCCGAATGTTATCGCTAGGCAGCCACAAGTGTGAAAATGGTTTAAAAGGTGTTGAAGTATGCGAGGGCCATTTGAGAATAATTAAATTATCGAAGCGTCCGTCTTTGCCGTACATCCTTTCTGGGGATGGCCCGGGCATGAAAGTCACTGTTACCGAGACTGGCAAAAACGGAGGCAACGATACACATATTTATTTATTCGGCTAATACTAATTAGTTCTAGCGATCGATGTTCATCATTTGGAGAATCATCGATGGTCGTGTATGGTTTGTACACATTGCACCGAGTCTCTCCCGATGCCACCATATGATGCTATTGGAACCACAATTCTTATTTACGCGCCAAATTATTTCTTATTAGACAGAAGCTGTACGACCGTAATCAGTTTAAATTCAATTTTATTCGCATATCGGTCTCGATGCTGCTCGTATAGAGGAAGTTATCAAATTTTCTATGCATTGAGAAAAGTTAGAGATCAGTCGTCTAATGTTCTGTATACTAGGATTGTGGAGGAGCGCAATATTGGGATCAAGTGTGTTCAAACTGAGGGGGATCAAGTGTGTCCATGTTGAGTATTTGCCTAATATTTTTCGTTTTTTGATAGTTTTTTTAATAACGTCATTATCATTCGGTTCATACCAATATTCCATCACATTCCGTCTGTAATGGCAGCTCCTCCTTGTATATTTGCCCATTTATGGTCGCTCCAGTGATGAAAACTTTTGTTTTCTTTCCAAAACTGCAGATGCTTTGACATACCATCAATTTGTGGGTAATCCTGCCAGCATAGACATATTTGAATTTTCTTGGGGCATTACCCTTCCGTTTGGCAAGGTAAAACTTGTGTCCCGGGAATTGAAATTCAGTTTAAATATTAATTTCATTGCTCATCAAAATACATCAATTGTATTTTGTCAGAACTTGTTCGACCAGCATTCTTGCGCGATGTTTGGCAACCAGGTTCTGTTACAGGGTCCTGTTGGGATGCTTACTGACATCATACGACTTGAAACCTTCACGCCGACAGATTATTTGGGCTGTGCTGTACGGCGCAGTGAACTTTTTCGCTAAATCATGCAAGGAAATCCCAAAATGGTTCCGAACTGCTCTGCAGACTTTCATTTGTTGTTTCTAGTCGTATGTTCCACTTCTACGATTGTTTTGTGCTACGCGATCCAGCAATAGTGTTTCCCGATAACGTTTGACAGTTTTTACAGTCAATTTCGCTAATTTTAGATACTTTGAAATCATTCCTCCTGACCATGTTGAATTTCCAACGTGAGTGTGCAAAATTTGTTCCCATCTCTCGCGTTCCATTTTCGATAACTTTTGAACGTGAGCATCAATACTGATGAAACTTTCACCATAAATTAAACAAACCTTCCGCAACGATGTGATGTATTTTACTTCTCGGTACGGCCACCAGAGGCGCCGCAGTAATTGGAAAGAAACGGCCAAATACTAAGTGGATCGAGCTTTAAAGTGAAATAAGCAATTGTCGATTAATTCAACACATTTTAACTTTACAGTAATAAAATTATGTCCAGTAAAAGTTTTACAAGTTTAGGTCAAAGTTATTAAACTTTTCAATTAATTGCATATTATTCGGCAACTCGGCCGTACGAAAACCATTTTTTGTGTTAATTGTAATCAAGTGTCGGTCTTCCACCGTCATTAGTCGTCTGAGTACACGCGACCGCTTACGTAAGGCAATCAAACTCATCAAATGCTTTAGCCAAGCAAGCCTTTGACACAGCAGAGTGCGATTGTTTCGCATTCTATACCAGCCCGCCCAGCCCGTTGCTGGGAGGCATGGAGTGTGATCCTCTCGTTTAATAAACAATGTGCACTCGCTTGACTGTGGATATACAACAGTAAAGCACATGTGGAGATTGGACAAATCAAGCATCCGAAAGATATTCAATTTGCAAAAAAGAGCTAACCGCGGTGGAGGTTGGTACTCGGATTCTGATGGCTTTTCCGCAAATGTGACCTTTAAGTGGTCTTGTTGTGTAGGGGTTATCACGCCTATCTAGAGAGTAGGAGGTTGAGGATTCGAGTCCCTCCAAGAAACGTGGATTCTTTTTCGCAAATTTCATATCAATTTGTCCATTTCAAAACATGTGCTGTGCATATGCATAGCCAAGATATTTAACAAAAAATATTAAACTTTTGTTTTTGTTCATTGACGAAAAAAGGATTAAGAACGCCTAAATAATAAAACCTCTCTAAAACCCACATAGATAAAGCAAATAATATCAAATGTTACTCAGATTCAAACATCTGTTTTACCTTTCTCGTACAACAAAGTTGTAGCGAAAGGCTATAATTTCACTCCAAAATCGAACTTTTTATAGAAGTCTCGGAGACCCAATCGACTCAGCTCGTCGAATTGAACAAATGTCTGTCAGTCCGTGTGTATGTGTGTGTGCACACGAAAACCGAAAAACATTAGCCACTTTTTCATATAGTAATTCTTAACCGATTTTTTCGCAACAAGTTGCATTCGACTTGGGACAAACCCTAGTCGATCACTATTGAATATAATCACGATCGGTCAATGCGTTTGAAAAATATGAAGAAAATAGTGTGTTGATCCATATAAGCTTGGTTGGTTGATTCGCTACACAGCGTTTGCCTAAGCCGCAATGTAGGCGATTATTTATGATATGTATCACACTAAGAAAAAACCAAACGATTGAATCGAGAAATGCATCGTCACCGCTAGGTGGAATAATCTGGGTTTTGTTTACATTTCACTTGTGTGAAAATGTTATTTTTTCTAGAAAAGAGGGGGGGGGGGGTCATATGTCCTCGGAGATCACGTGTCTATCTACAGTCGACTCTCCACATCTCGATGTTCTATATCTCGATATCTCAGTCCCTCGTTTCCTCAGTCTCTTCAATCTACATACATTTGGGCTTTCTACATCTCGATAACCTCCCTGTCTCGATATCTCTCTATCTCGATGGGTTCTGATCATATTTCGTTTAGGGTTCACTCTCCTTATGTCGATATGGTCAGATTTTTAGGCTACTAGACCATCTTTGGACAATAACAAACACATTAACAACAGGAAACGACATTTGCTTTGTTGTCGTTTTTCATAGCAACGAACTTTTTTGGATCTAGTACCCATTTCAATTTTCCTTCCATTCCTCGATCTCTCCCTATCTCGATGGTCCCTTCAATATCGAAATGTGGAGGGGCGACTGTATATCTGGAAAGAGCAATGCTAGACAATCGTTTGTTCGTTTACTGTTTCGAAAACCAAACTGAGTATTTCAATTCCATATTTTCAAGACAACTTATCGGCTTTTGTAAACAAAGATTTAAACGTTGATTCGGCGAACCTGATAGCACTCCCACGCAAACCAATACCATCAACACGTGAGTGCAGACTTTGCTGCCTATTGATGGCCTTGGTTTACGTGGGAGTGCTATCAGGCTCTCCGAATCAACGTTTGAATCTTTGTTTACAAAAGCAGATAAGTCGTTTTGAAAGAAAACATATTTTAAGCTCTCGTTTAAAATCGTTTTGAAAATTTGGTATTCATTTGAGAGTAACGCATTTTGTTCAACCAATTCTTGAAAGGACAACAGTTTTCTCATGCATGATAGCATTGTACTCCATGAAACAGTTCTACAGGTCAAGTTATCGTCCCTTTGCAATATCTGGGAGGCTTTTAAGAGGATTGAATTTGATATTTTCGCATCCCGGAGCAGATTTATTTGATCAAAGAAGAGACATAGATAGTTCCATCATTGAATATGGTCCACCAGAACAGATTAGTGATCAGTGAACAGTGATCTCACAGGCGACAGAAAAATGAAGAGATATATTGTCCACATAACTTTTGTAATTGCTCCGAATCATTATGTTATTATGTATTTATAAACCCTCTGTCTTCTGCCCATCTTATTAAATGTACCTTCTCGACAAACTATTCTGCACACCCCTCACTAAAAACGTTGACTCATGTCCGAAGCAAAGATGGCGAAGCTTATATTAGCACTCATGTACATCCTCCTCGCTAATTTTATGGGCGGCGCTACGAAGTTCACTGAATACATATACATATTGTATAGAATTTATTTGTTCGCAACCAGTCGATATCTTAAAACCTAGTCAGTTATTGTGTTTATTCCAAATCAAACAGGCATCATCCGAACCTTTCCAATAGTCACAATCATTCAGCCTCAACATTTTTTCACACACTTAACACCTTATTCACGAGTCGCTAATTGTCGTTTCATACTCGAAGACGTCACCATCGTCATCCCCGATCTCTTCGCTCGAAGGAAAACCTTCATCGGATGTACTTCCGTCGCCGGCCTGAATTGTATCGGCAAGGAGCACCGGCTCCACGTTGTGGTCCGCGGATCTTTTACGTTGACTTTTGGGAGTCGTCGCCGATGTTGAGCAGGAGGTTATCCTCAGGTTTGTTTCTGCGTTGTAGGTGGTTTTACAGAGCACGTTGTCTACAATGGTGGAGGAATCCGCTAACGGTTGAGCTAACGAAGAAGCGGATTGGTTTATCGATGAAGCTGTTGAAGGAGACTCGGTAGGTTGATACGTCGTATTGGTGGCTGTTGGTGAAACTGTTGTCGTCTTTGGTGCATCAGTTGATGGTGCAGCGGTTGATGATGCAGCGATTGATGACGCAGCCGTTGAAGTAGGTTCTGTTGTCGTTGCTTCTGTTGTTGTTGTTACAGTTGTCGTGGGCACTGCGGACGACGTTTCGGCTATCGTTGAAGCCGTGGATGAATTTGATGATACTTCACTGGGCGATGTTGTGTTTGGTGATAATGGAGTTGCTGTATCCAAACCAGTAATTGCTGGTGCAGCGGTGGATGATTCATCCGTAGCCGAGGAGGAAGATGTTGTAGCATTAGATGTTCCAGTAGAATCCGAATCAATTGTTGACAGCGTAGTAGTCGTAGTTGAACCTGTACTTGTCGTATTCGGGTGAAACAATTTGTAAACCACCGTTGTGGTAGTTGAGGCAGTCGTAGTGCTGCTTGGTTCCAATGTCGTATCTTCAACAGTTGTGGCATCGGTTGTAGACTCGTCTGAATCTAACAAAATCTCTTCCTTTACTGCGATTAACTTAACGTTGAACACTTCAGTTTCGTTGTCGAATTCAGTCGCCACAGTTTCCGTTTCCTCTGCTATCTCCGTGGTAATGAAACTGAACTCAGTTGTATTTTCCGCCGCATTGGTTACATTGATACCAGCAGGGTGAAAAGCCGTGAACAGCTTTTCAAAGAACTCTCCAACGCTTGCCGAAACCAGGCAGACCGGCGCCAGAACCAGCACCACCAAAAGCAACCCGTGGATCTTCATTTGTTCTCAAGTTCGAACTTTGGGTTGTCGCACTATGCGATCGACTAACAGTCGTTCCCTTTGCGAGACGAGGATTTATATCACCTATTGTATGACGAGGCGAGACCTGTCCAACAACAGTTCTGCAGGATCCGGGTGATCATCGAAGACTGAAGATGCTGATGGCGCGAGATGCTTTCTGACGTTGCTCATAATGCGCCACAATTAGCACTTTTATCACGCTCTTAGTTGTGACTGATATGACTAATGTTTGCCATTTATATCAACGGAGAGAGACCTGGAGCTCTAGGAAATGGATTCAAATGAAAGTCTACCGTGTATTGTTTTTTTTACGGGCGAAAAGTCCCATTTAAACTGGTTATAAAACATAGAAAATACTGGTTCATTCATTCATGACCCACCATCCACAAATCAATTTCTCACTATGTATATTGTTCTAATTTAATTCAGAAGCTCATCACATATAAACACCCAAGAACGACTCACAAATTTCGAGAATGCTAAGAGACCATTCTAATTGTCTAGACACAAGCCATATTGCGAACCATTGTCCATTAAGTAAAGAAAAATATATCGATTGAATTATTATTTAGGTGCGATGTAAACTTTTTACAATCAATATCACGTGTTAAATATCATTTGATCGTACGTTCGTTCTGTATTTATCCTAAGCCTGAAGATCTCATCACCGCGAAAAAACACGTGACAATAATTTAATTATTTTTGACGAAAGTAGACTGGAAGATAGGTAATTCACTTTTGAAAACGAAAATAAAAATCTATAACTTTTGTAGTTAAAAATATTTTTCTTCGTAAATTTTACCAAAGAAGAAAATGTATTCTAGTTTTAGCACTTACGTTGAGGAGATCAAAATATGTTGTGATTATGTGGAGATGTATTTTTTTTCTGTCTTGTCATGTTTTGTTTAAAAAGTTTGGAGCTGAGTCTGAAAAAGGAAAAATCAAGCTAATATGGATAAAGCCATTAGATACATCATGATCATGAACAATCGGGTGGTATTCCTGAGGTTCGGAAAGTAAGCTGGGACCTATTGGCTAATTGTCGCTCGTCACTCCTGCCATCGCCTGTTGCCGTTATCGTTGACGTCATTAAAATACTGATATCTTGGTACCACTATTATTATCGACTGCCGTATAAACCGATACTGTAAGTTAATCTAATTCCGTTAGTCGAGAAACAGTAGGTGAGTACTATTGAAAGGAAAGTAAGTAGGTACCGGGGTTCCGTGTAGTAAAAAACACAACAGCTGTTTTGAATAAGTTATATTATCTCTCTAGCCAAAAGGCTTTTTAAAAAATTAAAACTATTACAAGAAGTTCGAAAAACAGAACTTCACGGATCAAACGATTACGAACAGAATGAATTTATTGCACATTGGAATGTACGAGTACCCTATTTCTGCTGATTAATGATTTATTGCCCTAGCTGTCGTCAATGTCGTGATTCCTGCTGATTGGGCATCCTACTTCTGGACTTCTGAGTTGGGAAACGATGGTGGCGGGTTATTGTCGGTTAAGGTGCACAATGCACATGTGTTGTTGTTGGTGTTGCTGTTGGTATCGGTGTCTGATGACAATGCATTGACGGTGCCCAGTGCAAGGGCTATTTGTTGTTGTTGTTGTTGTTCTATGATGCACAGCATATTCCGTAGTAACTCGGTAGAAGGATTGTCCTGTTTCGATAGGTGTTCGATAACTTCCCCCTCCCCGAGTGAGGATCGTCTCGGTCCTTAGAGTTGAACTCGGCATCTGGTCTTGGCTATAATGAAAATTATGATTGAGATGATGATGTAGATGCTGGAAAGTCCTCTGGTTAAAGTCCAAAATTTTAATTTCAAGTTATATTGCTCCAAATAACGTGGTGTAGCTTGTCTCGGGTTTCAAGAGTTTCGTTGCTGAGTGTGAATATATCCAAATGCTGATGGTAATTCCAGCTAGTTTTTAAGTTATGTAATGCTCCATAGATTACAGTAGCCTCCTGAATGATTTCGTTGTTCCGAAATGAATGGTTGTTGAACGTGATAGAGCAGTTTCCAAATGATATTAGAAAATTTCCTTCTAAAGGTTCCCCCAAACACACGCGATGCGACAGTCGCGACGCAATTCTATCGCTTGGCGACAGCGATTCTGTCGTCGGTAATATGAACGTGTAAATACCAAATTGCTTGCAGCGACCCAACGATAGAATCGCGGCGACTAGTTGTCGCCGTCGCGGCGATGAAATCGCTTAGGTCTGGGGGAGCCTTAATGTACGATCGTCTGGTCCACAGTTACTGCTAAGAGTGTAGTTTTTTTGCATTCTGGACCAAAAGTGTATTCTCCGTTACAAGCAATTGAGATGTCCTGTTATAAAACGTGGAATTGCACATCGATTCTTTCCCAAATACCAGGCGATATTTACAAGTATCGTGCATTTGCTTTAGGTATTTCGCCTTTTGGACAAATTCAAAGGGTTCACTTGTGGTATGTAGATACTTTTCACTTTTCACGACATATTCTGGATAATCATAAATAATTTGGTTGTTGTGTACTATTGGGTGAATTCGAATCACAGAAGATGTTATGTTATCTAACTGTGGCACGTGAAGGATGTATAGGAGGGTGTGTGGAGTTGCGGCGAACTTGACGTGTTTTAGGGCCTCACCTGGAACATCCATGTTTACTCCTTGATTTTGTAGAAGCGATTTTATGAATGAAATCTCTTGAATAGAGAGTACTCTGTTGGCAATAGTAGCTGTTTTTGATAGGATGATGGCGTCTTGTATGTCTTCTAGGAGTTTGTTGATGATATCAATATTTATTATTGTAATGATAGCCGACATCTCATTTGCTAGCTCGTTCGTTTTCATGCTGTTGATAATTTTGTTAATGCTGCTGGTCAGCTCCGAAATTCTTGCATTGATGCGGTTATTTAAATTAACTTGCTGATTATTCTGAGTTATTCACTCATTCATTGTAGAATTGATGATATGAAGATCTTGTGCATCTGGTGATCCTGCCAGCCATTTCCAACCAGTTCCCAACGAATCCCATCTTTTTGCTCTATTTGGTTTTATTTGAAGAAAGTTGTTGTACAATGCTTTCATCCTGTGTTTGACTATGCCTCCTAAAGGGTTTTTGCTATCTACTCTTGTATAAAAGGATGAAGTCAAGTAATCGATAGATTCCTGTATTAAAATGGGGTCTTCGTTGAGGTTTCTCAGGGAAAGTTTGGATGGTTCAATCAATAAGGGAAGTGTGATGGGTATCAGTAAGGGTGCCTAAAAGAGGAATTTCATAGTTTAGGGTTTTATGCTAGTTTCTAGTCTGATCTCAATCGATTCGCTACGTATTCTGTTGATTATCTGTTTCAGTTTTTGAATTCTTTGACTACCATATCTACGATAATAATTAAGTTTTGTCTGACGTTTCCTATCGATTTAATTACAAATACTACGCATTTTATATTTATTATTATAAGACAAGGGAAGATTTATCTGAGAATAGATTGTAATAGGTAGTGTTACATAGGTCGTAATGGTATCTGTATAATATTTACGTTGGATAACATCGATTCGGTGGGGGTTAACAATAATAAAGAGGTATTGCTCTTTCATCGAGAGCTAGTTCGGGACAGACATATAGGGTTTAAGTGGGGATCTAGGATAACGGAAGGGAATGATTCGTAGGCAGGGAATATTTTACTTACTCTCCAAGCGTGGCTTGCAGGAGTTGGAATGTTTTGTTGCAGGGGTATCATATTCCTTAGGCTTCTGTGTGAGTGCTGTACTTCATGCAAGAGTATCCTAAAATTTTGAAATCATTAGTATGGTATTCGAATTCATGTATTGGAAACACAATGTATAATGCTCCCGGGGTTCATAGGGTTTTCATGCTTTTCACAAGCTGTCCATTCCTAGGGTGGAGAAAAAAAAGATTAATATCGTAATATGGGTTGATCAGCTAAGAGCTAATACATTTCATAATTTCCTGATTCTTTTTAACCTTGTTTTATGGAATTTCCGATTTAACCGGACGCGATAAGTCATTTGGTTATCCTGGTCTACTATCGTAGAGTTGAATTTCTCCAATCTTTTAGATTTGATTCCTTGTCTTTCGTTAAACACTACTTGACCAGGTTCTAATATTGGTGCGTTTTCACGTGAAGCGTTCTTTTGTAAATTTTGCTTTTTCTGCGTCTCCGAAATCTTCAACATTACTTCATCATAAATTTTATCACGGGCTTCGAGTAATTTGGGCAGGTCTAGGGGTCGTTCTTGGCCGTCTTTAATGCCATAAAATACTTCTCGTGGTTTCATTCCGGTTGCCGAGTGAATGGTGTTATTGTAAAGTGTGTTTGAAATGAGGAATATTTCTTTTGGTGAGATGTTTGGGAACTTATGTTTATTGCAACGAAATATTTCTGCAATTGTCGAATGATATCGCTCGACAATCCCATTTGTTTCGCTACGATTGCAGGGGGTAAAGTATTGCTGTACATTCAAATTGTCCAGTAGTCCTCTCACTTCAATGCACTTTAATGATGGTTCGTTGTCTGACACCATTAACTTAGGAGTACCGAATAAGGAAAAATATTTCAAAATAGCTTTTCTTATGTCTGGGAAAGATCTTGATTTGATCGGCAAAACGACACCGAATCTGGTTAATTTGTCAACAACAGACAAAAATATGTAAGGTTGAGAGATAAAGATATCAACATGGATGAAATCTAGAGGTTTGAGAGGAATCGGGGTTTCTCCATGTTTAATTTTGTAAGGTTACCTTTCGTAATTCGTACTTCATCTTGTTACAGGTAGAGCATAAGATGACGTATGTACGTATTTTCCTTTTCATGTTTGGAAAAAAACACCTTCTAAAAATTTGTTCATTGTTTTCAAGGATTCCTCTGTGAGCAGTCTCATGAGTTTCCTCTATTACTTGATTTTGATCGAGCTCAGTGGTGAGGTCAATCAATATTTTCTGAGAGATTAGTACTTTGAAGGTTTTACAACGACTGAAGTGGTTTTTATATACTGTTTGTATCGATGGTATGACGTTTTCTGGACAGAGGATACAATTGAGTTTACCGGGACGCATGTAATCTCGAAATATTCGGAATAATGTTGCCATACCAAAATTATTTTTTGTTATACCTAGTCCTTCTGTACATTTTTGGAAAGATTTCCTCATAAACTTCGGTGTCATCCGCGCCAACTTTCAGAATTATTTGATTATGGAAAACATTGATGGGTTTTTCAGTACATTTAACGAAGTCCAAGTCGTCAGTATCAGCGGAGTGAACAGAACTATCATCCGTTAACTGTTCCTATCATCCGTTCCTGTTCTTAGGTACAATCCATATGGGCGACGCCCACGGGGAGGTTCTGGGTTTGATTATACCTTTGGCTAGCAATTTAGAAATTTGTGTTTGGACTTCCTCTTTATGAACAAACGGGTATCTGTAGCTTTGCGTGTAAATTGGCAATTCATCGCTTGTTTTAATACGATGTTTAACAACATTAGTAAAGGAAAGATCATCTCTGTCCCTGCAGAAAGCTGTGGGGTAGCTTCGGAGTAATTGGAAAAGTATAGATCGTTCTTCAATATTGAGAAGGTCAGAACGAACCTCGCTTACAATGTCTCGTGCATAAACAGTATCGTGGGGGTTCGATGGGAACTTTACTTCCTCAAAATTGTTAATATCCATGATGAGTTGTTCGTAATTAATAGTCTCATTGATAGGAGCTTGTTGAGTGCTAACGAAAAGAAGGCTAGCTTTATTATTACGAACGCTGTAAAGTCCTGAAGGGATGAACACATTGGGAGAAATTTGCATATCGTTTTCCAAATAAAAGTCTCCAGAACAAATGGATGACTCGATTTCCTGAAAAGGTGGGCGTGGGAAGTTATTATTGATAGGAGGTGCTGATTAGAAATTATTAATGGGAGGACCGGATGGTCTATTTTGGTAAGGATTTGGATTATTAAATGGTCGAAGGTTGTTAGGGCAATAGGACGGTTTTAGTGGAGGGTCTTAGTGGAGGACTTTAGATAAATGCTTAAGTTTTTCTCGCTTTCTTTCGGCTGCATTGGATTGTTCCAGTGCATGTTTGTATGCTGACAACAAACTGTTAGGTCGGCTAGTTCGAGTCAGAGATGAAATTGGTTCATGTAACCCGTCTATGTACGCGTTCATAACCATTGCTTCGTAGGAAGCCACGATTGCTTTCGCGCATGGTTGGACGTTTGGGTCAAGATTAATTGTGGCATTGAGGTCCGAAAGGATCTCAGAGCATTGTTCGTAAAATTGTTCAACTGTTGAATTTCCCTGTTTCACATAAGAGATTTTACTAATTATTGTTGCTGTGATCCTAATCACATTTCGTTTGGTTATTAATCAAAATTTCACTTGCTTTGCCTGTAATCTTATCCCTGATTACTGAGGACCAAATTTTCACTGCGGCATCTCTGTCGTCTGCTGGGACGCGCGCTTTAGCACAATCTAACTTTTGCTGCACGGAATTAATCCAGGCAGGCAATCCTTTAGCATCACCGTCATATCCCGGTATCAACTTTATGATATCAGGGATGCGTGTTATGTCAAAGGTTGCTGCTTGCTGCGGACTGGTACTAGGTCCTGCCGGAATGTTTAGTAATCTTTCTATCTGTATTCTTTGCTGTTCCAGTCGATGCTGGAGTTCTTCTACTTGGTGTTCTAAATCTTGGTTTTTGGCCATCTTAGACCTCAGAATCATGCACTTTCACTTAAGTAAAATAAAATTAACTTACGTTTAATTTGCCGATGTTCCCTCGGCTGATTCTGTCCTTCAAGTTGAATCCTGCGTAGTTCCTTACACGCTTGGCAGCCTCCGTCGGGTGTATCCTCAATCCGTCGATAATCCGTCGATGGTGTCCTAAATGTCACAATTTAACTTTGTTTCACTTTCGGCTGGAACACACAACACACGCGGAGTAAAAACCGAAGCAAATGGGAGTACCGGCAAATGCTGGGTAAAGCGTACCATTGGTACTTCGCGTACCTGAAGGAATAAAATAGACCCCATCTCGCGGTCCTTAGCCTCTTACCCAGCAACTCCTATCCCTACCTCCCCGCGGTGCTGGCCGAGATACGAGCAACCTTAGGGAAGATCGGGTAACCAACCCCGGTGGGAACTATGGTCGTATGCTCCTCTCCGTAGGTGCAAATCTTATTGAGCGTCTGTTCTTCATGTCAGGATCGGCTCACAACAGCGTCTGTTCTCCATGTTAGGGGCGGCTGATCATCGTCCGAGTGCCAGCGAGGGACTCTAAGTGAAACTGTGCACCATGGTCCACCGGAAATAAGGAGGAATGGTCCTCCGGAAATTTAGGGGTTTGGTGTCAGGCCCTGCAAGCCAGCCTTTAAAAATCTTAAGCAACGAACAATCAACAAGAGAGTACGGACCGGAACCATCGGCGAAGACCACTGCGACGAAAAGGGACTAGCGATTGGAAACTCGGTTCGTGGAACTGCAAATCTCTCAACTTCATCGGGAGCATACGCATACTCGCCGATGTGCTCAAGGACCGTGGATTCGGCATCGTAGCGCTGCAGGAGGTTTGTTGGAAGGGATCAATGGTGCGAACGTTTAGAGGTAATCATACCATCTATCAGAGCTGCGGCAACACACACGAGCTGGGAACAGCTTTCATAGTGATGGGCGATATGCAAAGGCGCGTGATCGGGTGGTGGCCGATCAATGAAAGAATGTGCAAGTTGAGGATCAAAGGCCGGTTCTTCAACTTCAGCTTAATCAACGTCCATAGCCCACACTCCGGAAGCACTGATGATGATAAGGACGCATTCTACGCGCAGCTGGAACGTGAGTACGACAGCTGAGATTTGAACGCTCAGGTTGGCCAAGAGGAGGAGTTTAGACCGACTATTGGAAAGTTCAGCGCTCACCGGCTGACGAACGAAAACGGCCTACGACTAATTGATTTCGCCGCCTCCAAGAATATGGCCATTCGCAGCACCTACTTCCAACACAGCCTCCCGTATCGGTACACCTGGAGATCACCACTGCAGACAGAATCACAAATCGACCACGTTCTGATTGATGGACGGCACTTCTCCGACATTATTGACGTCAGGACATATCGTGGCGCTAACATCGACTCTGACCACTATCTGGTGATGGTTAAACTGCACCCAAAACTATCCGTCATCAACAATGTTCGTTACCGACGACCGCCGCGGTACGACCTAGAGCGACTGAAGCAACCTGATGTCGCCACTGCATACGCGCAGCATCTCGAGGCAGCGTTGCCGGAAGAGGGTGAGCTCGATGGGGCCATTCTTGAGGACTGCTGGAATACAGTCAAAGCAGCCATTAACGACGCAGCGGAGAACAACGTCGGGTATATGGGTCGAAGTCGACGGAACGATTGGTTCGACGAAGAGTGCAGACAGATTCTGGAGGAGAAGGACGCAGCGCGGGCGGTCGCGCTGCAGCAAGGTACCCGGCAGAACGTGGAATGTTATAGACGGAAGCGGAGACAGCAGACCCGCCTTTTTCAGGAGAAGAAACGCCGCCTGGAAGAAGCGGAGTGTGAGGAGATGGAATAGCTGTGCCGTTCTCAAGATACACGCAAGTTCTATCAGAAGCTCAACGCATCCCGCAAAGGCTTCGTGTCGCGAGCCGAAATGTGCCAGGATAAAGATGGGAGCATCTTGACAAACGAACGTGTGGTGATCGAAAGGTGGAAGCAGCACTACGAGGAACATCTGAATGGCGCTGAGAGTACAGGCAGTGAAAGTCAAGGCAGCGGAGGAGATGACTACGTCAGTTCAGCGGACGATGGAAGCCAACCAGCCCCCACCTTGAGGGAAGTTAAGGATGTCATTCAACAGCTAAAGACCAATAAAGCAGCTGGTAAGGATGGTATCGGAGCTGAGCTCATCAAGATGGGCCCGGAAAAGCTGGCCACTTGCCTGCACAAACTGATAGTCAGAATCTGGGAAACCAAACAGCTACCGGAGGAGTGGAAGGAAGGGGTTATATGCCCCATCTACAAGAAAGGCGACAAACTGGAGTGTGAGAACTTTCGAGCGATCACCATCCTTAATGCCGCCTACAAAGTGATATCCCAGATCATCTTCCGTCGTCTGTCACCATTAGTGAACGAGTTCGTGGGAAGTTATCAAGCCGGCTTCGTTGACGGCCGCTCGACAACGGACCAGATCTTTACTGTACGGCAAATCCTTCAAAAATGCCGTGAATACCAGGTCCCAACGCACCATCTGTTCGTTGATTTCAAGGCAGCATACGACAGTATAGACCGCGTAGAGCTATGGAAAATTATGGACAAGAACAGCTTTGCTGGGAAGCTTACCAGACTGATCAAAGCAACGGTGGATGGTGTGCAAAACTGTGTGAAGATTTCGGGCGAACACTCCAGCTCGTTCGAATCGCGCCGGGGACTAAGACAAGGTGACGGACTTTCGTGCCTGTTGTTCAACATTGCGCTAGAAGGTGTCATGCGGAGAGCCGGGTGTAACAGCCGGGGTACGATTTTCAACAGATTCAGTCAATTTATTTGCTTCGCGGATGACATGGACATTGTCGGTCGAACATTTGCAAAGGTGGCAGAACTGTACACCCGCCTGAAACGTGAAGCAACAAAAGTTGGACTGGTGATGAATGCGTCAAAGACAAAGTACATGCTTGTGGGTGGAACCGAGCGCGACAGGGTCCGCCTGGGAAGTAGTGTTACGATAGACGGGGATACCTTCGGGGGTCGAGGAATTCGTCTACCTCGGATCCTTGCTAACGGCTGACAACAACGTTAGTCGTGAAATACGAAGGCGCATCATCTGTGAAAGTCGGGCCTACTACGGGCTCCAGAAGAAACTGCGGTCGAAAAAGATTCGCCACCGCACCAAATGTGTCATGTACAAGACGTTAATAAGACCGGTAGTCCTCTACGGACATGAAACATGGACAATGCTCGAGGAGGACTTGCAAGCACTCGGAGTATTCGAGAGACGGGTGCTTAGGACCATCTTTGGCGGTGTGCAAGAAGACGGTGTGTGGCGGCGAAGAATGAACCATGAGCTCGCCCAACTCTACGGCGAACCCAGTATCCAGAAGGTAGCTAAAGCCGGAAGGGTACGATGGGCAGGACATGTTGCAAGAATGCCGGACAGCAACCCTGCAAAGATGGTGTTCGCTTCCGATCCGGCAGGTACGAGACGGCGTGGAGCGCAGCGAGCGAGATGGGCAGACCAGGTGCAGAACGACTTGGCGAGCGTGGGGCGTATCCGAGGATGGAGAGATGCGGCCTCGAACCGTGTATTGTGGCGTCAAATTGTTGATTCAGTGTTATCTGTTTAGATGTTAACTAAATAAATGAATGCCCTAGCTGTCGTCAACGTCGTGATTCCTGCTGATTGGACATCCTACTTCTGGACTGCTGAGTTGGGAAACGATGGTGTCGGGTTATTGTCGGTTAAGGTGCACATGTGTTGTTGTTGGTGTTGCTGTTGGTATCGCATTGTCATCAGAATGCATTGACGGTGCCCAGTGCAAGGGCTATTTGTTGTTGTTGTTGTTCTATGGTGCACAGCATATTCCGTAGTAACTCGGTAGAAAGATTATCGTGTTTCGATAGGTGTTCGATAACTCTAAATATATTGTTGAAACGCTCGTGTTCCGCACACAACGTACAGCAGCTTAAGCACCACTCTCGGGATAGAGAGGCTGCTACGCTTTCTACAGTTCCAGCACAAATAAGTTACGATACTTATGTTTTAGGTCGAAGCAAGATTTCAATTCCTGCCACCGGAACGCTGGCCTTCTACGCATAAATGTTCCATGTTAGTTTTTGAATGTTTTGACTTTTTATCACAGAGTGCTCTATTTGGATTGTTTTTTTCCGAAAACACTTTTTTTTATCTAATTTTATTTGCATAATTTGCAATACATGCATACATGCAATACATGCTCCTCTCCGGAGGTGCAAATCTTACTGAGCGTCTGTTCTCCATGTCAGGATCGGCTCACAATAGCGTCTGTTCTCCATGTTAGGGGCAGCTGATCATCGTCCGAGTGCCAGCGAGGGAATCTAAGTGAAACTGTGCACCATGGTCCACCGGGAATAAGGAAGGAGGAATGGTCCTCCGGAAATTTAGGGGGTTTGGTGTCAGGCCCTGCAAGCCAGCCAAAAAAAAACATACACAACGAACAATCAACAAGAGAGTACGGACCGGAACCATCGGCGAAGACCACCGCGACGAAAAGGGACTAGCGATTGGAAACTCGTTTCGTGGAACTGCAAATCTCTCAACTTCATCGGGAGCATACGCATACTCGCCGATGTGCTCAAGGACCGAGGATTCGACATCGTAGCGCTGCAGGAGGTTTGTTGGAAGGGATCAATGGTGCGAACGTTTAGAGGTAATCATACCATCTCCCAGATCTGCGGCAACACACACGAGCTGGGAACAGCTTTCATAGTGATGGGCGATATGCAAAAGCGCGTGATCGGGTGGTGGCCGATCAATGAAAGAATGTGCAGGATGAGGATCAAAGGACGGTTCTTCAACTTCAGCATAATCAACGTCCATAGCCCACACTCCAGAAGCACTGATGATGATAATGACGCATTCTACGCGCAGCTGGAACGTGAGTACGACAGCTGCCCAAGCCACGACGTCAAAATCATCATAGGAGATCTGAACGCTCAGGTTGGCCAAGAGGAGGAGTTTAGACCGACTATTGGGAAGTTCAGCGCTCACCGGCTGACGAACGAAAACGGCCTACGACAAATTGATTTCGCCGCCTCCAAGAATATCGCCATTCGCAGCACCTACTTCCAACACAGCCTCCCGTATCGGTACACCTGGAGATCACCACTGCAGACAGAATCACAAATTGACCATGTTCTGATTAATGTACGGCACTTCTCCGACATTATCGACGTCAGGACATATCGTGGCGCTAACATCGACTCAGACCACTATCTGGTGATGGTTAAACTGCGCCCAAAACTATCCGTCATCAACAATGTTCGGTACCGTCGACCGCCGCTGTACGACCTAGAGCGACCGAGGCAACCTGATGTCGCCAATGCATACGCGCAGCATCTCGAAGCAGCGTTGCCGGAAGAGGGTGAGCTCGATGGGACCCACGGTGTGTCTTTGGGGAAATACACACACTTAGTTCTGCTCGGCATTTTTTTATTCTTTTGCCGAGATCCGCACAGCCGAGCGCTCGGTTCGTGACTTTCTGCTGATATCTCAGCTGAAAAAGCAATTTGTTTACTACGGCACTCAAAAGAGCCACCGTAATCATACGTTCATTTAGCCGTTATTTCAGCTAACGAACTTTAACCGAGATTTGCACAGCCGAGATCGGTGAAAAAATTTAAGTGTGCAGTATTGACCCGATTTTGTCACTCCCCGATTTTGTCTACCCCCGATTTTATCACGTTTTCGACCCGATTTTGTCACGTCCCGATTTTGACACGTTTTCGACCCGATTTTGTCACCCCAAAATTTTTTGAAAATTTTAGTGTTTCTTTTTATTTTCGTAAATTCGCATTTTGCCTTTCCAATTCATAAAATGATTCATATTTGTGAAATGGAATAAAAAATTTAAAATATTTTTTTTACCGATTTTGTCACATATCCTGTTTTATCACCCCAAAATTCACCAGGGGGTGATAAAATCGGGATATTACTGTATTATTTTTCAAAAACCAGTATCTCTGAAACACCAACCACTTGAAAGTTTATGCTCTACTCTTTCATATAGTGGGTAAACTAAAATGTTCTATCGGGGGATCTAGAACAATTTTTATTTTTTTCACTGTTTTTGGTGCAAACTCCATAGAAATCTCAAATGATAACCGATTTAACCCCCCTCAAAATGTATGAAAAATGACCCCCGATAGAAAATTTTAAAAATGCACCAACATGAAAGAGGAAAACCTATACTTTTGTGCAGTGAGTGTTTTAGAGAAACTGATTTTTTGAAAATAAGCCTCTTCGGACAAACACACCGTGGGCCCCTCTTGAGGACTGCTGGAATACAATCAAAGCACCATTAACGACGCAGCGGAGAACATTGGTTCGACGAAGAGTGCAGACAGATTCTGGAGGAGAAGGACGCAGCGCGGGCGGTCGCGCTGCAGCAAGGTACCCGGCAGAACGTGGAACGTTATAGACGGAAGCGGAGACAGCAGACCCGCCTTTTTCAGGAGAAAAAACGCCGCCTGGAAGAAGCGGAGTGCGAGGAGATGGAAAAGCTGTGCCGTTCTCCTGAAACACGCAAGTTCTATCAGTAGCTCAACGCATCCCGCAAAGGCTTCATGCCGCGAGCCGAACTAATCCTTTTTTAGATATATCTTCTTTGGTTACGGCAAGGTTATTAATAAAATGCAAGGCATTTCTTTCAGATTAATTCACAACACACCATCCAAGCTCAGTTTACATTATTGAGTAAGATTTTTGTATTTTTTTATTTGCCTTTCTTCTGCCCCCTGTCTGTCCCTTCCACATGCTGTTGGCAACTCTTGGAACATGATCGTGATGGATTTCATAGGTGACAGGTGCGCTTGTAACAGATAAGGTATACGGTAATGGAATTGGTGGTGAATTTTGTGATAGATCGGTAGACTGATTGACTCGACAATGACTATACTTGGATTGGAGCGGTTGCACGTGGGATTCTTCTAGGTGATGGTTAATGATTGATTACGGTTAGAATGGTTATTCTGTTTCATTAATGTATGGATACGACAACGGATAGGATTATTTATGCGCCCGTTTGCATTGTGGGGACGACGTTCCGACTACTAACACTGACTAACGAACAACTATTTGTGTGTTTCATGACAGTAATCATAGTTTGATGCTGATGGTCAACGGACGATAATAAAAGAGATTTAATGAACATGTGGATTCGTTTTTTATCGGTTAGAATTTCAATTCAGATGGATTTGTTTCGGTTTAAGATTTTTGCCTTTCTCGTACAACAAAGTTGTACCGAAAGGCTATCATTTCACTCCAAAATCGAACTTTTTATAGAAGGCTCAGAGACCCGTAGTGTTATATACCAATCGACTCAGCTTGACGAACTGAGCAAATGTCTGTCTGTCCGTGTGTATGTGTGTGTGTACATTTGCCATAAAAAATATTAGCCAATTTTTCACATAGTAATTCTTAACCGATTCTCTCACAGCAAATTGCAATCGACGAAGATTTATTCTGCGTAGTTGATCACTATTGAATTTCATAACGATTGCACATTCCAAAATATTCTAAATATTCAAAAAGTTAGATATATCGTGAAAAAGTCATGTTTCAAAATGCCTTGTAGAATAAACCCACGCAAGCTTTTCTACTCGTTTTAGTACAAGACTTGAGTGCAACAAATGCAACACAAGTTTTAATAGCATGCAAGTTACGTTCATAGCGCCATAACGCTTCTGCAGCTTTAAAGCACAATAAAAAAAGCTCGAATAAAACGAACGAACACGCTAATAATACTTTACTTAGAACATTTGAAAATCCACTCACAAATAACTCAGCATTTCAATTAATTTTCCGGGTTGGATTGTTCAATTATGTACGAGAAAGGCACAATCACTGCTAGGTGGATCAATCTGGGTTTTTAGTTTACTGCTAGGTACAACAGACAATGAGAGAATTAAGGTTGCTATGCGTTGTATCGGATTTGTTTTGATCAGTTGACTTCAGCTTTGATAGTTTAGACAGCACTAAAATAGTTTTGTTTATTTCTGATAACATTATTTTAGTTATGTTTTCGATATATGTAGCTCCCTTGTTTCGAATACTTGTTTATTTTACTGTTTCGCCAAATATTGCATATTATCGATAGAGTCCACTTTGGAAACGGCAAACTTTGTATAGGTTTTGTGTTTTAGAGCTCGACAAAATGGACACAAAAGTTTAATAAATTGTGAATTGAATATAGATGAAAATGTCACCTAAACGTGCTGAACAGCAAAATATTGTCCGTACCCCAGTAATTTAAATGACACTTTCACCGAATTGTTGGCAAAAATCACGTTTGCTGAAACATTGCAGTTCAAAATAATTGCCTCATATATTCAGGATATTGCCCACCCGTCATGGTCATTAATTACAATGTCTAAAACTCGATATGCCTATGCACAACATGTGAAATATTTGGCTCCTGTCTAGCGAACTTAGGTCGTGCGAAACAACCTCACCTTTCAGACATTGTAATATACAAATGTTAGATAATGCAATTATGAAATTAAACATCCTTTGATAATTAGCCAGATCTGTTGTTGCTTTTCGGAGTTATTACAAATCGCAAGGACTCCATCCGGTTTCCAACATGTATAAAAACACATCATCACTGATTGGTGGATAAATATTTGTTCACATCTCGAGACTCCGCGAGCCCGCTATTTCTCTGTAAATGGCCTACATCTATAACATGCTGTATTTGGTTTTATTTGACTTGAAGTTCTTTAAATATCTTCTATACGTTATTTGTTTGCGATCTATTTGCGTGTTTTTACTTTTTCCTATGGACAACAAAACTTTTATTGCATGATTTGTTTAAAGTTTGTTCGCCTCTATGATTCATATTTTGCTTATCGGTGTTCGATCGGATTGGATTTACATTTCAAATCTTGTTTTAGAATTTAAAATCATTGATAAAAAATCGGCGGGTAATGCAGCAGAATCAATGTTAAAATTATTTTAATTCAAAATGTTCGAATAATGTAAATTTTCAATTTTAGTGTAAAATATAAGTTCGACGATACAATACGAAATTGTGGATAAAACAATATCTAACCTAGAAATTCGATGTCGATTATGATTATGATCCAAACGATAAAAGGAATACATACAATTCTTCCAACAGACGGTTATATCAGATCCTAAAATTTCATTTATCTTTTCTAAAGAGTAAATTTAATAACTTGTGATGTTCGAGTACTGAGTTTGGCTTCAACTAAAATGAATGTGCCACAATCTACATGAATTATACTTAAAAAAGATACCTCTACTGACTTAGAAATTCGATTTCTTTGATTTGAGAGAATAGGTCTACTGCTAATGTGTGCTCTAATTTCTGGCCTGTGTTTGTTTTCATCTAAATTATTTCACTTCGATTTGTATATTGTACCAATCCAGTCTTAAATATTATAGTATTCTTTTATTGTTATTCAAATATTGGTGTTTTCCCCCGTTTCGCTACGTTTCTACGCTACCATCAAAAGCCTTAAAATGCGAGCCAAAAGCCGTTCTAAAAAGGGGTTCATGACTTTCAGTTTTCTTATCGTCCCTGTTTTCAACTCAATAGCGACCTTCCTCTTTCTTTTCTCCGGGACGGACCCTGTGTTTTCCAATTCCCGTGCGCACGCACACAATCATTCGCACCCATCTCGCTCTCCTACTATTTCAACACATGCATTTATTTGGTATATCACTTACAGATTGAGTGTTTTGGACCGGGATCCCAGCCCCATCAGCCTTCCCTAGTCCTGCGCTCTCCGTCCCATCTCTGGTGTGTGCGGCGGAAGCACCTGGGGTTTCTTCAATATCTGCGGTTTAACCTTGACCTGTGGCTTGAAGGAACTGAGATTCTTTGCTTGCTGTTCTTGTGCTAACGAAGTCGCTGCCGCGCCTGAAGTGCACTCCGACGACTTCACTAGACAACCGCCGGTCAGGTGCAGATCGGCAAACTGCGAGACAAACTTTTGGGTGTTCCTCGCCGGAATGGGACTTTTGGCAAGCTCTTTACTAGCAGGAGCTTGTAAAGTTTCTTCACCCCCGCTGGAAGATTCCTCAATGTGAAGCACCTCTTCGGACGGGATTTGGGTGACGTCCTTTTCCTCTCCGCTCTCCTCAACAATCTTCGGGATCTCCGTCGATGTCGGAGTTTTAATACTGCTCTCCTGAGGTTTAACCTCTGCTTTGGGCTTGTCCACCGTGCCTTTTACGTCCAGCTTGACTTCCTTCTTGGTGGTGTTTGTGTTCTCGTATACTACCGGTTCGGTGGAAAATCGCTCGTTCTTCTTTAACGTACACTGATTCTGGGCTGCAAACCGTTCTGCAGACGTCATGTCCTCCAGTTCACTGTCCAACGATTCTCTGAAAAGTCATACAGATGCGCCATTGTCGTTAATGGTATACAATAAAAATCATTTCCCACAAGCTTACCTGGAAGCACTTCCAACACCATCCTTCCCGATCGCAGCCGGAGGCAAATCCATCACCAAATCCGGCGCGATTCTATTTCTGCTCAGAATTCGCGACGTAGTCAAATTCTGGTAGGAACTTTGCGTCGCCCGCTTCTGCCACAGATCTCGGTTGTGCTGGAACACATTCAACGCGGAAGCACCCCCACCACTCGCCACCGCCAAGCTGAGTTTATTCTCCGACAAGCTAAAACTCTTGGAATGGAACTTCCGCATGGGCCTCGACTCGCCGTTCTCGTCCACGCTCATGTTCATCCCGGCCAACGAATCGCTCAGCCGTTGATGCTTGCCACCCTCTTCGCCGGGTGGTTTCCCCAGTGGCAGAGTATCGCTGCGTCGGTTCAACATCAGCGAAGATTTGGAGTGCTCCGATGGTACTCCCATGCTGCCCAACTTCGATCGGAACTCAACGGTGTCGTCCGCGTCATCGGTGCTTCCGTTGCCACTGTTGCTGTCCGACGGTGCCGGAGATTTGTCTCGCTGCACGGCAATCTTGGTTGGTTCGGCGTAGATCGGTTCCGAGGGTTTTTGGGACTGGAAATGTAGAAACGTGTGGATTATGAGCGGTGAACTGTTGAAGGCGATATGTTGGTGGATGGTTAATAGCGCGAAGACGCAACATGGACATTATAATAGTTATTGAATTGTCTGTTAGCCAATAGAATAGTATTTGATGGTGCATAATGGCAAACATTTACTGCGTGAATCTGTAAGCGCTGATTTCAAGCTTCTGCGAATTAAAAGTCATGTGATTCCATAAACCGTAGTATAGTGGAACTAAACGTCATCCTTATGTATGTATACCATCGATGATAAATCTCCTCTAATGTACAAACGTACGCAGTGCAAATATAGATTAGAGTCACTACAAATTTCCACAAATGTTTACTTATGTACAACACGCTACGAGACCAGAGACTGGCTGAAGACTACGTTTAGTAACAGAAAGTAGCACTAGTTACGTTATTATCACCAAACGGCGTATTTTCATAATATCCAGAACTTGCTAGAGCATGCAGAAATATAGACTTGACCATAAAAAATAAAATGAAAAACTATTTTTTGGAGGACTGTCGGCATAAAGCGTAACAAATCTCCAATAGTAATAAAATTACAAACCTGGCGTTTTCCACGAGAACTTTTGCTACAACTTATGTGAAGACACATACCAATGTTTTATCTCCCTGATAAAATGTTCGGAAGACATCAAGATTGAAAAGTGAATATATAATATCAACATTACATTAATTTAAATTACGAATATTCTTCTTCTTCTTCTTCTTATTGGCATTACATCCCCACACTGGGACAGAGCCGCCTCGCAGCTTAGTGTTCATTAAGCACTTCCACAGTTATTAACTGCGATGTTTCTAAGCCAAATTACCATTTTTGCATTCGTATATCATGAGGCTAACACGATGATACTTTTATGCCCAGGGAAGTCGAAACAATTTCCAATCCGAAAATTGCCTAGACCGGCACCGGGAATCGAACCCAGCCACCAGCATGGTCTTGCTTTGTAGCGGCGCGTCTTACCGCACGGCTAAGGAGGGCCCCAATTACGAATATTATATTGTGTAATTCAGAAGTTTTGAAACCGTTGAAATCCCAAGTGACATTTTAAGTTTTATAACGCTCGCGAAGACCATTATTTACTGATAAAAACAGTATAAAAGTAAAATGTTAATAGGGATGAGAATAAATATTTCCGCGTATCAAGCTGTTTACCGATAATATTCGAGCAAGTTGCTTATTTTAAATAGGGTTGATTTTAATCAAATAATTGCCATTGCCAGTTTAACCAGAGACTACAACCCGTTATGTCCAGCTTAGTCGTTCTAATGGATACCCTGCGGGGAAGGGCTGCCAACTTTGACGAAAGCTAGAGTGTCAATTTGGAGGAGAAAATATATGAAACCATTATTCAAGGTTCAGATCTCTCTTCTTCGACGTGCGACTACCGTAGAAAATAGTGTGCACGCCGTTAAAAAGTGAATTGAAGGAAGTGACGAAAGAAGAAGGAAAGTTTGCAATAGTTTTACTATTTGTTTTCGACCACAGCTCGCTCTTCAAGGTACCGTTGTTACCGGAAATCTGGTCGTAATAATCCACACAAAAGTTGCTGTATCCACGTGGCGGCATTCTTCGAGAGCGCCATTTTGCAGCTAGACGGGACTGCTACACGCTAGGATCTGCCATTACGCTGGGTTACATACAAATGCTACGAGAACCATCCGTTGCATCCGTCAGTGACTAGCACGAACTCCGCTAGACGGCCATAGGCTGTCCAAGCGTACACTAACTGCCCCCACCCCCCAGTCACGATTTCCGTCGGAAACCAGTACGAACCCCGCTGGAGGGCCTTAACTCAACCTAGCGAACCATCAATCCGTCGCCCATCGTAGAACCCCGAAGACGTCATCACCGATCCGCCTCGAGTGAAGATTTTGATTGGATTTGGATTTGAATTGGATATGCACTTGATATGGATTGGATTTGAATTGGATTAAGATTGAATTGGGCTCGTATTGATTTTGAATTTAATTTGGATTGGAGTTGGACTGAGCTTGAATTGGATTTGGATTTGAATTGGATGGGATTAAATTGGGTTCTTATTGGTTTTTATTGTTTATGGATTGGATCTGAAAATAATTTAAATTGGCTTTGAATTGGATTCGAATTGGATTTTGGATTCGACTTGAATTGGATTTGGATGGGATTTAGATTTGAATCAACTTTGTATGGGATTTTGATTTTAATTAGATTTGAATTGGCTTCGAATTGTATTGGATTTTGATTGATTTTAAATTGGTTTTAGATAAGACTTGGATTTGATTTACATTGCATTTGGGTTGTATATGGATTGGACTTTGATGGAAAACGAAATGGATTTGGATTGGATTTGCACTCGATTTGGATTTTACATCGATTGGATTTCAATTGTATATGCATTTGATATGGATTGGATTTGGATTGGATTTGAAATGGATTTAGATTGAATTTGGTTTGTATTGGTTTTGAAAATAATTTGAATTGGAATTGGATTAGGTTTGGATTGGATTTGAATTGGTTTTGAATTGAATTTGTATTGGATATGAGTTGAATTTGGACTGGGTTTAGATTGGATTTGTAATTTGGTTTGGATTGAATTTGGATTTACTTCGCATATTTTTTTTTATTTGGGTCTTATTTAAATTGGAATGGACAGAATTTGGATTGGATCTGAATTTGTATTAGATTGTATTTGGATAGTTTTTCTTTCAATTGGATTGGTATTGGGTTCCAATTCCAATTTGATTTTGGACCCAATCGAAACCCATTTCAAATCGAATCCAAATCAAATTGGAATTGGAATTTGATTTAAATTAGATTTGAATTTAATTTGGACTGTATTTGTATTGGACTTGGATTGAATTTAAATTGGATTTGGATTGGATTTGGACTCGAATATTATTGGATTTGAATTGGACTTGGATTGAAATTGAATTAAATTTTGATTGGATTTGAATTGGTTCTGGGTTCGATTTGGACTGGGCTAAGTTTGGATTGAATTTGGATTATTTTTAACAGATTCGGATTTTTATGTTTTTTTGGTAACAAATTTGTTTGATATATATTTCTGATGTATGTAGCTGATGATGCAAACTAGTACATGTTGTTAGGGGCACGTAATATATTCTTCTGTTTTTTTTTTTAGTAGAGTAGAGGAAGGATGTAGTGATTACGATGGATGCTGCTGAATTGTTTTGTAATGCGCTGAGATTGTTCAATTTAATACAGATTCAACTGAATCACTTTCAGCGTTGTTCCTTCTTTTCGCGACCAACAATACACTGTAAGCCATGTAAGCTCTTTCAATGATAGATGTCCATTGATGATGACAGTGAAATTTGATTGTTTGTATGAATGAAAGAGTGGTTCTGAAAATTATCGGCTGTGGGGGAAAAAAGGCTGCAAAAAATTTGTGAAAGGGACAAGGAGAGGTTGAGACGAGCTTGGTGGTCTAGTGGCTACCGCTTGTGCTTTATAAGCATGAGGTCGTGGGTTCAATTCCATGCTCGTCCCTTTTCTACTTTGTATTACTATCTTAGTTCTTTCTGTGTTTCACGTTCTACCAAAACGATTCTTACTGTTATAACCTTCCACACTAACAATTCCAAAACCTCCCGTGGCACCTATGAGAGGTCGTAGAGTTCTCTGCATTTTTCTTAAGTAGGTGTCCAACTAACCATCCTTCCCCTTCCTCAGCGTTCGCAAGGACGTGGCCAGAACAGATCTCGACTATTAGAGAGTGCATTGCTTCCATCTAAGAGAAAGAGATCCGTCCCAAATCAATATCTGTGGTAACGGATGAAAGTGATGCTACTATCATACAATAGTCTTGGCTTGTACCACCTACGAATTTGTGCGAATTGCTCAATGCTAATGCTAATGAAAGGGACAAGGAGTGGTCGAGAGGAACGAGGTTGGTCGGTTCAAGGAGATGAAAATTTGAATGTGTGATTTGTCTATTGACAAATTTTCAGACTGATGGAAGAGTGGGGAGTGAAAAAAATGTTCGAATACGACATTCCGTTGAGCGTATTCGAAAATGAGTCGGTCGTAACCAGCGGCAGCCATATTTTTTTCGCGTTTTGCCGAGTGTTGTGTGTTTTCCCGGACGGTATCAAAATGAACAACGAACAGTTCGAGCGCTTCATGCAGCTGCAAAACGGTGCGTTGTGTGAAATTGTGAAGTCGTTCCAGAATGTTCAAGTGCAGCAGCCAGTTGTGCAGTAGCAATTGACTTTCAATTCGTCAGCTTCGTCTGTACCGCTTCCTTGGCTTCCTTCACCTCTTGAGTTCAGTAGAGACATGGAGGAGAATTTTGAGTTTTTCCTACTTGAAGAAGCTTTGAATGCTTACAAAATCGACCCCCTAAAAAAAGTGGTCAAAATTGCGTTCTAAGATGTTGACGATGCAAAATTTGACGGAAGCGAAAGTCATTGATTTGTGTCAGAAGAAATCGCAGAAAAACATGCCAGTGCAATGGGTGTAGAAGTGAACATGATCAAGAAGATGAAGAACATGAAATGCAAATACTGTGGTGATCGACATGAATTTTTAAAAGGGATAAGTCGGAGCGAAACCAGAAGAGTAAAAGCCGCAGAAATGTAAAGAAAGTGCAAGAAGACTCTGGTGACTCTGACGATACGGAAAGTGTGAATAGTGATAACGATGAATTGGCGAGCAGCAGTGACGAAGCAGTAATTGGAAAAGTATACGATTTTTCGGAATGTGGTGGAAATGTGCTAGCGGATGTCGAGCTGTTCTTCGGCGGTGAATGAAAAACAGTGCAGTGCGGGTTGGATACCGGAGCCTGTTTGGGCATGACTGATGGATCAAAGAAGCAACCGACTGTTCTCAACTTCAGCTACAGCCTTCGATATTCCGGTTGTAGAGCTTCGGTGGAGGGACCATACCGAACCTAGGTGAAGTAAAGTTGCCATGTATGAGGAAAAATCGTAAGTTCACACTCGCATTGCAAGTAGTTGATGTTCCCCAAAAGCCGCTCTTGTCCGCAAAAATCTGGAAAACACTGGGATTCATTAAATTTTGTTGAAACTCGTTTTCAATCACCTCATGATCTTTGGAGGAGCAACTTTTAAACGTCTACCGTGTCAACCGATTTTCGACCAGCACGGCAGTATCTTCGAGGGCTACGGCAGAATTCCTGGTATTCTATCGTTAGATGTGGATCCGGATGTGACACCGTCAATTCAGCAACCACGGCGAATAGCAATAGCAATGCGCGAGAAACTGAAGAAGGAGCTAAGGAACCTGGAACAGGATAGCCTTATCGTCAAAGAGACACAAAACACGGATTGGGTCAGTACCGTCGTGCGGGGCTTCTTTTGAAAAATAAGGGGCTACTTTGGACATTTTAAAACAAGAATTATAACGAAAATTACTATAAAATTGTCATTATCACCAATCGGGCGTCTTGTTGATAGCTAGACGGCAACTTTCTGTTACAAATTTGGTATTTTTTCCGTTTAGTTTTTTTCAAAAAAATAAAAATCCAAAGTAGCCCCCGGAATCAAAAGAAGCCCCGCACGACGGTAATATTGTTTTGGTCAAGCGTGGCGGTATAGAGTCGGATGCAATTCATTGTTTGGATCCGATTCCGCTGAATAAGGCTCTTAAGCGACCAAACTTGCAATTTACTACAATCGACGAAATCTTGCCGAAGCTTGGGACAGCGAAGGTTTTTTCCACGGTGGATGTCAAACGGTTTTCTGGCATGGTTTTTGGCGTCGCACTCGCGCCTGAAATTTTTCAGATAAACCTTCAATAAGTGATTCAGGATATCGAGGGCATAGAGTGCATTGCTGATGACGTTTTGATTTTTGGTACTGGAAATAATCTGCAAGAAGCGTTGAAGAGCCACAACGATCGTCTGAAGAAACTTCTCGTTCGTTTGGAGGAACACAATGTGAAGCTAAACAGGAACAATCTAAAACTATGTATGACATCAGTCAAGTTCTACGGGCACGTACTGACTACTCAAGGAGTACAACCAGACGAGAGCAAGGTGGAAACTATAAAAAACTATCCCAGGCCCCAAGACAAGAAGGAACTTCAACGTTTCATGGGAATGGTTACCTATCTGAGTTGTTGTGTTCCCAATCTGAATTCCAACTTTGCGGTTTTATGATGACTAATTTCAGACAAGGAATCTTAGGTTTGGATAGGTAAGGAAGAAGAGGAGTTTGTGCGTGTCAAATCTTTAGTACCGGATACTCGTGATGTTGCTCAGTCCCTGATAATCGAGTGTGATGCGAGTTCTTTTGGCTTGGGCACAGCTGTTTTCCAATCTCATGGAGTGATCGGCTACGCGTCTCGTACCTTAACGTCAACAGAAAGGAATTACGCACAAATAGAAAAAGAGCTTCTTGCTATTCTCTTCTCGTGCGTTCGATTCGATCAGCTTATTGTGGGTAACCCGAGGACGATCGTAAGGACGGACCACAAACCGTTGGTGAACGTATTTAAGAAGCCACTATTGTCGGCTCCGAAGCGGTTACAGCACATGCTGTTAAACCTACAGCGTTACAACTTGGAGATTCAGTTTGTTAAAGGAAAAGAAAACGTGGTAGCTGATGTCATCTACCGAGCTCCACTGGATGAAGAGCACCACAAATTTCAGTTTAACAAGCGAAATATTTACCAAGTGTTTCGTCAACTGGAAGACGTAAACCCAAGCAAGTTTCTCAAGATCACCCATAAATGTTTTAAGGGAGATCATACAAGAAACAGCAATGTATCCTTTTATGCAGCAGGTTATAAGGTACATCCAAGAAGGTCAGTGGACAAAGCTCCAGATGGCGTGAAGATTTTCTACAAGCATCGGAACGAACTCAGCCATCAAGATGGAATCGTTTTTCGTAATGACCGTGTTGTTGTTCCGTACCAACTGCGACGTAAAATGACGGAGAAGGTACATGTCAGCCATAACGGAGTGGAAGGAACACTGAAACTGGCTTGCGCCAATTTGTTCTGGCCAGGTATGACCACGCAAATTAAAGATGCTGTCGCCCGATGTGAAGTGTGTGCAAAATTTGCAACCTCCCAGCCAGCTCCTCCGATGCAAAGTGTTTCCATACCTGTACACCCATTTCAACTCGTGTCTATGGACGTATTTTTTGCGGACTACCAAGAGGAAGTTTTTGGTCACCGTAGACCACTATTCGGATTTTTTTGAGGTTGATCTTTTAAAAAATCTAACTCCAAAAAGCACCATCATGATCTGCAAGAAAAACTTTTCTCGTCATGGAAAGCCACAGCTGGTGATCACAGACAATGGAACCAATTTTGTGAACAAGGAATGGAGACAGTTTGCGGTTGAATGGGAGTTTCAGCATTCCACATGAACACCCCATTACCAGCAGGCTAATGGAAAATCCTAAGCGTCGGTCAAAATTGCGCAAAGAGATTGTTAAAGAAGTCAGAAGAATCGGCCGTTGATTTGGTATGCTTTGTTACACTGCACTGGCGTAACATACCAAATAAAATCGGTTATTCTCTCGTAGTACACGCTGTAGACTGTCAACATTTTTGGAGAATCTGAAGCCGAAGCCTGTTCAAAATTTTCCCAAAAGTATCCCCAACAGTAACGCGGCGAAAGGCCAAATATCATTGCGACATATCAACAAGAAATCTACCAGAATTGGGAACAGAATCACCGGTCTACGTACAGTTACATCCCGAATCGGCAAAACACTGGACTCCAGGTAAGGTTACCAATAAGATGAACTAGCGCTCTTATCTGCTAGACGTGGAGGGAACAGTATATCGACGTGATTTGGTCTATTCAAAGCCACGAAAAGAACTTGAAACGTCTGCGAAATATACGTCATAGTCTGCAAAAGAATCAAACATTTCGCAGGAAATATTTACAGAGCCCATAGTGGAAGTTCTGCCATCTGTACTAGACGAAATCGGTTTGCATCAGCCTTCCACCGAGGTGAACGAGCTACCAGTCCGATTGGATACCATGGAGACTCCAACCCAGCAACCAACTAGAACATCAACCAGACCAGAATGATCAACTCCAGCATTATCGAAGAAGACAAATAGAACAAAGAGAGAGATTGGTTTGCCTTCTAAGTTGAAAGACTATGATCCTGATTAATATTTTTTTATTAATTATTTTATTATTAATATTTTATAAAACGGGGAAGATATTATGGTATTGTTGTGTGGTATATGATCGACCAAATGTTTGTAATTCTTCTAACTCCCCTCTAGAGTAACGCGTGCAAGCTCTCGGTCATAGCCAGAGAGAATGTGTAGAGACTTTGTATCGTACGGATGCAGTGAATAAAAGCTCTTATGAATTCGTTTAACCCTAACTATCTATATATAAACTCTTTTACTGCATTCGTACCTAAAGTGGTATCCAAGCCGGCTCCACCCCACTACTCCGAATATCAGTACCCCGAGCGCCATTACCCCGAAGTCTACTACCCCGAATGGGACAGTACCCCGAAAACCATTACCCCGAATGGGACACTACCCCAAGATCCATTACCCCGAAAGGCAATTACCCCGGAAACGTTTGGAATCTGTAGTACTCTATTATTATGTTTAACACCAACAGATATCGCAAAATGACAATCTTTGCAAAGAATAAAAACCCAGATTAATCCACTTAGCGTTGGTGGTGCCTTTCTCGCATTTAGTTAAGACACCAACCTTATATGGGGTTTATATGGTCCGATGTACCATTTTCTTCATAACTTTTAAACGCAATGACCGATCGTTATAAAATTCAATAGTGATCAACAAGGCCTTGCCCCCTGTCGAATGAAACTTGTTGCGAGAAAATCGGTTAAGAATTACTATACGAAAAATTGTCTAATATTTTTTATAGCTTTTGTGCAAACATATACACACACATACACACATACATACACACGGACAGACAGATATGTGCTCAGCTCATCGAGCTGAGTCGATTGGTATATAATACTATGGGTCTCAGAGGCAAAGGCAAAAAAATAGAGGTTCTTAGATAAATGCATTACAGATTCTGTTTAACCAACAGTTTTGATATTTCTTCTAATAAACTTTAACTGTCATTCCTAAATGGCGTAAAAGAGCCTTTTTTCAATAGAACGGGTTTGCCTGGTATAAGGCAGACAGAAGAGATGATGCCTTCTTGAAATGGACGCGTTTGCCCGGAATAAGGCACACAGAGGAAATAATACATTCTTCAAATGAACGCGTTTGCTCGCTATAAGGTACACAGAGGAAATAATGCCTTCTCTAAATGAATGCGTTTGCCCGGTATAAGGCAGACAGAAGAGATGATGCCTTCTTGAAATGGACGCGTTTGCTCGGAATAAGGCACACAGAGGAAATAATGCCTTCACTAAATGAACGCGTTTGGCCGGAATAAGGCTGACAGAGGAGATGATGCCTTCTTTAAATGGACGCGTTTGCTCGGAATAAGGCACACACAGGAAATCATGCATTCTTTAAATGAACGCGTTTGCTCGCTATAAGGCACACAGAGGAAATAATGCCTTCTCTAAATGAATGCGTTTTCTCGGTATAAGGCGAACGGAGGAGATAATGCCTTCTTTAAATTGACGCGTTTGCCCGGAATAGGGCACACAGAGGAAATAATGCATTCTTTAAATGAACGCGTTTGCCGGGTATAAGACAGACAGAGGAGATGTTACCTTGTTTAAATGAACGTGCTTATACCGGGATTATGCACACAATGCCTTTTTAAAAGTAACGCATCGGCACGGTAGAAGGCGAACGGAGATGATGCCTTCTTCAAGCTAAAACAAGTTTCCGACAAGACAAGACAAACAAGATCTCTCTCTCTCTCTCTCTCTCTCTCTCTCTCTCTCTCTCTCTCTCTCTCTATCTCTCTCTCTCTCTCTCTCTCTCTCTCTCTCTCTCTCTCTCTCTCTATCTCTCACTTCCTCTGTCTCTCACTTCCTCCATCTCTCACTTCCTCTATCTCTCACTTCCTCTATCTCTCACTTCCTCTATCTCTCACTTCCTCTATCTCTCACTTCCTCTATCTCTCACTTCCTCTATCTCTCACTTCCTCTCTCTCTCACTTCCTCTATCTCTCACTTCCTCTATCTCTCCCTTCCTCTATCTCTCTTTTCCTTTCTCTCTCACTTCCTCCATCTCTCACTTCCTCTATCTCTCACTTCCTCTATCTCTCACTTCCTTTATCTCACTAATTTTTACTCATTACTCATTCATCTACTTTTATTCATTTAAACACTCTACTCACTCCACCATTCTTACTCAGTAATCCATTTTTTACTCATTCATTTACTCTCAATAATTCGCTCAATCTTGCTCACTCACTCTTACTCGTACACTAACTCACTCACTCACTCACTCTTACTCACTCACTCACTCTTTCTCACTCACTCACTCTTACTCATGAATCCCCTCATTTTTACTCATTTTTACTAACTCACTTACTCCAGCTCATTATTTCTTCTTACCCACTCCCTCACTCTTACTTACCAACTCACTCTTACTCACTCACTCACTCTTGCTCACTGGCTTACTCCTACTCACTCGCTCATTTTTGCTCGCTCATTCTGTCTTACATTATCACTCAATTTAACTAATGCGCTCACTTTTGCTCACTTACTCACTCACTTCCTTTTACTCATTCACTCACTCTTATTCACTCACTTTCCTTTATAAACTCACTCACTCTCACTCACTCATACATGCTCTATTACTCATTCACTCACTCTTACTCACTCATTAACTCTTACTCGCTCACTGTTACTGTTACTCATTTACCCACTCGCCGATTCTGAGATTTAAACCACGCTTCATCCAGAATCCGTTGCTTTTACTACAGCCTTTCTTCAACCTAGTGCTGTATAATCTCCCCCTACCCTGCAGGACTTTGGAAGGGTGCCATATGAAGTCGAACGGGATCTTACGGAGTGAAAATACTTAGTTCTATACAGTATTGAAACAGTCCTGGTTCCAACCCGAGCAGGAGTGACGACCTCGATAACAGAAATTGGTATGATTTAGCCTTGCATAAGAGGTAAAATACCAAAAAATAATACCAAAAACTTATACGCAGAATACTTGAGGCATACCATGCTTAGGTATTTCAATACCTAACGAATAATAATTGGTTATGCATTTGGTATTGAAATTCAATTTAATAACTAAGTTTGTTATGGCTTAAGTATTGTGCATATTAGTTTTTGGTATTATTCCTTTGGTATTTTACCTCTTATGCAGGGCTAGTTCATAACAGAGTATGGTATCAATAACTGAATTAAGTATTATTGAGCCAATTTCTCCTGCTCGGGAATTAATGTTTATTGATATGAATAATCTTTTATTGAGTTACATTTTTTTTTCATTAAAATGAAGTATAAACCTGAAATAATGACTCATTCGGGGTAGTGTTCCATCAGGGGTAATGGCATTCGGGGTAGTGACTCATTCAGGGTAGTGGCGTTCAGGGTAGTGGCCTACGGGGTAATGACATTATGGGTAATGGAACTATGGGTAGTGTCGTAGAGTCATCCAAGCCTCGTTCAGAAGTTTTTCTTTACCTTGAGTTCCCAACTAATTATTAAATATCCGCTCCTACACAAGATAAGTGATCGGCAAGACCGGCTCGACACAACTCATTTTCGTATTATCTCCTTCTGAGCAGCTTAGGAGCTACACAATTGAAGAGGTTTTAAGGTTTGTCGTTTTCTTACGCACCATATAATATAAAAAAATCGTTTGCATGAAAGAAATCTTACATGGGGGAAAAGGGTTGAAAAACCAAAAAAAAATGCTTATGTAATAATTTACCGTATCTTATTCATATGCTTATTCTCCTTCAAATGCAACTCGTCTTGGAAGTGAACATATAGCCTTTTCGTTACACCTTGATTAATCCACCTAATGATATCGGTGACTTTCTGATGTATTATGAAAAAACCCAGATTAATCCACCTACAGTGAGATTTGGACCCTTCCTTAATTATAAAGAATTTTTTTCCAGACTCCAGCATTTAAAACGAGATGAAACTACTCAGCTTCCCACGGCGATTTACCGTGAAAGTAACAAAATAATTGCCTACCCAAAGGCGGATGTTATGGGTTGAGTGACAACTCAACGAATGATAACGTACTGTACTTCATGCTGCCTATCTATAAGGCGCTCGTCGGATTGAATAACTATTGTGACATGGTTAGTAACTATCGAGACGCTGGTTGCATATAATGTACTCGTAATTTCCAGAGACCTTCATATTAATTAATCCAGAACTAACTAAATCAGTCGTTGATCTGAGCGAAACTCAATAGCGTTCAATAATAACATATATTTCACCTTATGGATGCCTAATTTGGTAAAACTAAACTTGTTCAATACCTTAAAAATAAGCGAGATTTTTATGGTAGTAAATTTCAGAATTTGCACACATACATGCATACAAGTGATCTATTAGTGTCTCAAAACATGCTCAGATTTGCTATCTAGCTTCCACTGAAGAAATTTTTGAAATCCTTTTCAATTTTTACGTTCTTGCTTTTCTGAGAAGATTTTTTTGTACATGTTTCTATATGTTCCTCAATTAAAATCATTTGTTTCTTTTAAACAAATCAGAAAAATAGGCATAATTCCATATCATATCATTTGTTATAATTATATTTTCAATATCAAAGTGAATTTGTTTCAAATACCATACATTTTATTAAATAATTCGCGAGATTTCTTGATAGATTAGTACGTAACACACCTGCGTTACGCATACAAAGTGAAATTATAGACACTTCCGAAGGAAGGGTAAAAAAATAGTATAATAGTAATAGTAAAATAGTATTTTTACCATAACTTTTGAGTGCGTAGTCCGGCCCAGCCAATTTTTAATATGAAATGATAAGACACGATTCCCATTCGAATGCAACTTGTTGGTTGAGAATAGGTGCCAAAAAATAGCTAGACTATTTACGCGCTTTTTGTACAAAATATAGTATTTTGACCATTATTTCTGAACCCAAAGTTTGATCTAGTCAATTTTCAACAGAAAGCAATGAAACTTTCGAGTCAATTGTCCGATCCATCCCAATTTCAATAGGAAACAATGTTAAGGCTCCCCCAGACCTAAGCTATTTCATCGTCGCAACGGCGACAACTAGTCGCCGCGATTCTATCGTTGGGTCGCTGCAGGCAATGTTCCATTTACGCTTCCACTCCAACGCATTCCAGACAGAATCGCATTCGCCAAGCGATAGAATCCCGTCGGGAACCAAAATAGGATTTTCCATTGAATGCAACCAGTTGCAAGCAAATTGGATAAGGATAAGTGCCAAAAAACGGATAAGATTTTGTGAACTCAAACACATAGACAGCACCCCAATTTGCCGACCATAGACGATCGGTATATAATAATATGGATCTCTGAGCCATATTAAAAATTGTTTTGTAGCGAACATATTTGCCTTTCGGTACACTTCATGTCCGAAAGACACAAAAAGTTCTTGAAGCGAGAAGTTTGTGCTCTTGTTCTAGAGTAAATAATTGATTCATGTAAATAAGATTAAATGTATAGAATACCCCTATTTCAGTCCTTACAATTCCTACGTTTATGTTTCTTCAAATAATCATATTATGTATGAATTAACAGTAATATATAAATTTGCATTCATGAAATTCAGTAGACAAAACAACCTTTCTTTCAACCCCTCCCCCAACCTATATACGTTCCATATTGTTAAAATAATAAAAATGAAATCAAAGAAGAAATACTCCGGATAATCGAGTCTGAAATTCCGGATAATCGCCCTGGATAATCGAGTCTCCGGATGATCGAGTCCGGGGTAATTATTCCCATTTACAAGTCACTGAACCTTACGGTACGAATTAACTTTCGCAGCTAAATGCGAATTGAGAGCTTTTGATGCGTTCATCAATCACGAACTTTTAGCATGGCATTATATTGTAAGTCAATAGCCTCTATCAATGATTTGGAATCAGCTCACCTTTTTCACTACATAAATTCAAATAATCCCTTTTCAGTATACATACACCGAAAACATTGGCCTTGATACAGATCTCACAAATCTAATTGGAGTGTATTTAAAATAAAGTACTGGCATGAGCTAACTTATCATAAAACAATAATACGGTAATTCTTAATAAAGCACAATCTATAAAGTTAGTTTCATGAAGTAGGTAATAAAAGTAAAAGAACAATTCATTCTACAAAGGCTTCTAAACGTCAAACTACAGAGCAACTATGTTCCAGATAAATATACTACCTTCAAATTACTTTACAAAGTCCAATCCAGCTTATTAAAAAAAAACTACAGGAAATACTACACAGTGTTAACAAACAATTCGATTAGGTTATAATTAATAGTCATAAGAAATGTTAGCTACAATCAGAAAAAGAAAAGATCCAACAAGAAACTAGGAGCAACAAATAGAACAAACATAAACACATTCAAAATTAGTAAAACAAAATCATCATAACACAACACAAAAAAACACAGGAAAAGAAAAATATCCTCACCTCGTCAGCTCGTTGAACCAAACGTAATCAATGTGGCAGCTCAATCAGAGAAAAGACGAAACGCAAGTTTGACTATGTAACAAAAACCGGAACATAAAATCGGACATTCAGAAAAAGAACTTAACACGCAAGAAACGGCAACAAAACGACGTTCACATACCTTCAACTTGTTACAGGGCTGTTAGGGTTCAATGGAATCATTGTTTTCGTATCAGTGAAGCTTATGTTTGTTCCTTACAAAAAAACAGGGGGTATTTTATTTCGATCTAGTTTGATTCTATAAACTACTTAATTATCAGAGAAGTTTGTGATAAAGTCATATTTAATATGACGAAAGTTTGTCTTTAAACGTAAAACTACAGAAAACTACCTTCACATGATGGCTACCTCAATTTGTAACAGTCAGATTGGTGATGATGGTCTAGGATTGCAGAACAAAACTCCAGATAGAAGACTTGTAGCAAGACGACAGTGACCCAGCCCAGTCCTTGAAAAACTTACATTCCGCATTACTATCGAATGGTTAGTGTTCGCTCTGAGAAAGACTACGTGGAATAGGCGATTTGTAGCTACTTCAACGAGATTCTCGTAAAAAATCAAAATCTAGGAGGTTAATGCTAAGGCAAAAAATCGAAATTCGAGCCAACCGAAAGAATAAACCTAATATGTAATACACGCAGGAAAACAAAATAGTACATACAAGCACTGGGCTAGAGGCCACATTCAACGCACATGCAATTTTATACTATAGCTAGATATGTTTAACAATCAACGCTCGCATCGAGCGCTTGAAAAAAAATCTGGAAAATCTTAACGTCCTACACTGAACAAAAATAACACGATTAAGCACTTCTAATTTGACACGATATTAAAAATGAAGATGACACGTTACACAAAACAATGCGTTTTTGCGTTTCCGCACGCTTCAATTATGAGGTGAGAATAGAGCTGCGAGAAGCGGACAACAAACGACTGAAAATAACAACATCGACATCTAGAACTTGAACAAATTGCACTCAATCAAACAGTGGTCTCCAGTACCTCGAATGTGAAGTGGGTCATGTCCTCTAGGAATTCGCCGGACGTTTCGAACGAGTGCGGTTCGTCGTGGTAGCTGTAGCTTGACCCCTTGAGGTCTACCGTGTCGTAGTGGATGTAGTTCGGATCCTTCAGATCCGCGGCCAGCTTTTCCCCGATCAGGGGATGGGCCGACGGTAGCGGAGGTTGATGCGTGACCTGGTTGTTGATCGGTGGCGGTGGCTGTTGCATTTGCTGTATCGTTTGGTACTGTGGATGAGCTGGCGAGGCGGACATACCGCCACTACCCAGGGCGGGGCCAGACACGGTGCCGCTTCCGACCCCCTGGGTCGTGCTCGTACTAATGGTGGAGCCCGTGTAGTCCGAACCACAGGTTATGTTAGAGAGCGTGTTGGAATTGTTGGTGCAGATCGAAAGTTGGCTGTTGATGGAGATGTTGCCGCTGGGCCGCCGCTTCCGAACCGATTCCTCCGAGCTGGAAGACTTGAGGTGTTCACTCTTGTCGCGGTCTTCGTCCCTGCGGGAGATGATATTATTTCAATTTGGCGATATTAATTTTGATATGCTTTTAAAATAAACGAAGTTACATAAAATTAGACGATACTTACTTTATCTTGAGTGAAATATATTTATCTGGAATCAAACCAGTCTTTCCATTTACAGCTCCACGCCACCAATCATTGGAAACCTGAAACAATAAACCACCGTGTAGTGAACCGCTTGCAAATCCAGATTTGAAGGAAAGAAAGTGGTGAAATAATGCCAAAGGACCTCATTGACTTGGTCTTATTCATGTTTGATTCTAGCTCTGGGGCCAGTTTAGATCGAACCAACTTCGTGAACGGACGTTTTATCCCACTAAGAGTTGAGTCAATGGAGATGGATATTTCTGGTGAAAAGAGGCGTCCTATTTTTTGGACTTTGTTGAATAAAATTCGGTCAGTGCGGTCAGGACCTGTTACGAATCTGGAGCCGATCTGATCACGGGATCCGAAGATACGGCGTTTTCCTTTTTGGCCATTCAGACCGGTTCTTCTCCTCGCAGAGAGGTGGAATTGAATCGTGGTCCGACCCTCTCAGTGCGGTGAGGAGGTCCCAGGACACTCCAGTTGTGCGGAGAAAATCTGGACAGTGCGTCTCGTCCTGATAGTGACTTTCCAAGGCGAAAAAGGGGGTTCAAAAACCGGGTGTTTTGACTTTTTTAACTCTCCAGTGCAATCGCACCGGACAGTTTTGACTTTGCAAAATTAAGTCTACTTATAAAGTGCATTCTCTGTAGGAAGACACACTTCTGACCGTGTCGGTAAACCTGTGTTTTTTGCCATTGAAGAGATGGAGACGCATAGTGATTTTTCCCGATCGGTCTGGTGGAGACGAATAGCGCCTGAGTGAGGACAGAGGGTGAAAACCACCTAATCGGCGTGGTGGAAACGCATGGTCGACAGTGCGACCATTCAGTGATTTGCATGGAGGGAATGAGACGAACCATTTCGTAGGGGTGATAGAGACGCACGGTGGTCAATGTGACACGAACAGTGACTTGCGCGGTGGGAGCTAGACGAACTGTTTTTTTGTGGTTTTTTGTTTGGGGCTAATTTCGACTGCCATTTTTTGACCATTCCGGACCAAGCCCGGGAGCATCGTTTTGCAAAGCAAACGTCAATTTCTGCCCGTACAGGTTGGCGGCGCGAGTACGAGAACATGGAAATGGGCTCGGTCTACTCCAATTGCCTAGGAGACCCGGGGGAGGGGGGAGGTCGATAATGGAACTATAGTGAATCGCCAAGACGGCGTTCATACGGGTCGCAGGTTACCTACATTCATGGACCCAGCAGGTACGTCAGAACCTCTAAAAATCCTGAGACTACAAGGTGCAACAAGCAACTGCCAAGCAATCTATTGGACATACCTCCACGAGTGGTAGTGCGAATTCCGCATAAACCTGCCGATCGATAGAACTAGATGTAAAACAGAACAGCACATGGGGAGATCGTTGCCTGGATCTTTTTGCCTGTCTTGGCACGGTGGTTTCCATACCACAACCAGGACGTTAGGCAAGAAGATTCACGCTTCGATTGTGTGCTGTTCAATAGATGGTCTTTCTTTCTCCCTTTCACCCTCTATCGCTTCATACTTGTTCGCGCCCTAGCGAACGGCTTTCAATCTGATGATTTTCAATTATCTTTCGATTATCTACTCCCTCATACTTTGAGTAGAAATGACCGATAAAGCCGATAAACAAATCATTCACCACAATTACGGTCGTAAAATCTGTTTCAATTATTAAAAATGTGGAGCAAGAAAAAACGGGAAAGGGTCGTTTTACCAAATACCGTTCGGCCGAAGGCCACTAGGCCGAAAGTTGTTTGGCCGAATATACCATTTGGCCGAAAGGGTCATTTGGCCGAAAGGTTCACTTGGCTGAAAGGGCCATTTGGCCGAATGGGTCATTTGAAAAGTGAGAAATAGAGTAAGAAAAGTGAGACGTCTCACTTCTCACTGTAAAAATTGAGTAGTGCGAAGTGAGAAGTGAGACGTCTCACTACTACACTTTTTACAGCGAGAAGTGAGAAATGAGGAGAGAGTAGTGAGACGTCTCACTCATCATTTCTCACTTTTAAAAGTGAGTAGTGCGAAGTGGGAAGTGAGAAGTTTCACTACTCACTTCGCGCTTCTCACTTTTCACAGTGAGATGTGAGAAATGAGGAGTGAGAAGTGAGACGTCTCACTTTTCACACCCTTTTTCTTACTTCTTACTGTATAAAATAAGAAGCGCGAAGTGAGTAGTGAGACGTCTCACTACTCACTTGGCACTTCTCACTATTTACAATAAGAAGTGAGAAATGAGGAGAGAGAAGTGAGACGTCTCACCGTAAAAAGTGAGTAGTGAGAATTGAGAAGTGAGACGTCTCCCTACTTACTTTTCACAGTGAGATGTGAGAAATGAGGAGGTGCAGTGAGACGTCTTTTCAAATGTCCCAATCGGCCAAATGTCCTGATTGGTCAAATGTCCAAATCGGCCATATGACCCTTTCGGTCAAATGACCAATCCGGCTAAATGACCTATTCGGCCGGAAGAACCTTCTGGCCAAATGACCTAATCGGCCGGATGACCCTTTCGGCCAGATAGCTTTTGGCCCAATGGTTTATTCGGCCTAGTGGCATTCAGCCAAATGGCTTTCGGCCTTCACACTGATTCAATGCAACTACCACCAGTCAAGCAAACGCCCAAGCGAGACCGGTTGCCGCGAGACTCTGGGGGCTGCAGCGATGCTACAACCAGACCCAAGACGAGACGAGGTGCAATCCCAAAGTTAACCAAGTAAGTAATCTACAGGCTCAGTTTCGCCGTCAGATTTCTACTGACAAAATAAAGACCCCTTAACCACTATCGTTTTCAATCCCTACCCTACCAACGATCCCAGCAATAGAAATGTGCCAACTGAGCCTCAAGTACAAGTACAAGTTGCTCAGATCATGCACCTTAACACTCCACATACCAACCCCCCCAACATCTCCCGGTCACACGTGCACAAGAGTGGTTTTTAAGCCGTAGACGGAAGTCCGAGTAGCCAGGGCAATGTCAGTGCGGATGTTACACCCCTCCCCGAACTGGCGGACAACCCTGAAGCTCGGACGTCATCCCTTCCCAGGATACCTACCCACCACTGGGACCGGAAACGTCATCATCCAAGCTCTACGACAAGCTCTACAGGCGGAGATTCGGCCCCAACGCCATCGTCCTGCCTGGACCATTATGTGTACACGCCACACCGGTATCTACACCAGCAAATATTAGCGGCGAAGGACTTGCCTCCGGAAGAGCTGTAGGGGGGAGCACACCTCTATCGACCTCCATTTTTGACCCATCGCCTTCCCCATCTCTGCCGATTGAGAGCCCCAGACCGTCAACGCCAAACAGCCTGCCATCCATGCTGCAGCCACAAGGCCGTAGCCCTCGATCCACCACACTATTGTTGCAGTGGTAAACGGTTATTTTAATAACTTGTACGATTTTGAGCTGCATGTTTCGAATTCGGAACCAGTCGTTTTAGCACTTTCAGGAAATGCACCGAACGACACCTGCCACCATGGACCGTACAAGTGGTTTACGGAGGTGAGACAAAACATCCACCAGTCAGCCGCAGTCAGCATGTTAAGCGAAGTCCCAGCCACCGTAATTACTCCCGATAACCATTGCCTCCATGTGAGCCGAAGCCGACAGATTAAGGACCACGAAAGTAAGTTGGTCAGTATCTTCGAGAGGCTCCCATCCCTGGTGGTCTGCCTTTGGTGATGTGAACGGCTACCACCACTCATGGGAAAGTCGCTCAAACAGCATCCGCGGTAACAGTGTTTTCAACGCGGCAACCGAAGCTACTTTAGTCGTGCTCAACGACGGCACCCTACCTTCCGCCGTGCGTGGGACAGTGGAGTCTGCCATCGATATTTCGTTAGCATCGTGCTCGGTCGTTGGGAAGCTCCTCCCGTCCTCGTGGCGCGTGACAGCACTCCCACCGAGATTTCCCGACAACCGCGCTGGCTCTGCGAACGAGCAGACTGGAGCAGACGACCAACAGGAGAAACGTGATGAACTTATAAATTAATATAAAAAATCACGATAATAAAGTAATTAAAAAAATAATCCAAGAGGAGATGCAACGCGAGCTGCAGGAAGCACAAACTCCAACGGCCATCGAATTCTCGGATACCATCATCCGAGCTACCACCAAAACGATCCCAAAGACCAGTACAAACCCCGGCCGCAAATCAGTGCACTGGTGGAACGAGGAGACCAAAAAGGTAATCAAGTGTAGGAGGAAAGCACTTCGTGCACTTCAGAAAGCCAAAGGAAGACTAACCCCGGACGACCCCGCCCTAGCCAACATTCGGACGAAGTACCGAACGGTCAGGAACAAGTCCCGGCAAACCATCCGTTAGGCAAAGGAAAAATCCTGGACCGATTTTCTTGATGGCATATCAAGCGAGTAATCGACTACCGACTGTGGAGGCGCATGAACAGCTTCTTAGGTAAGAGACGCGCTAAAGGGATCACACCGACCCGACAATCGTGGATGACGCCCTAGCCGACAACTTCTGTCGTCTATCATCGTACTAGAAGTACCCAGTAGAATTCCGAAGGAAACACCACAGCCCCTCAGTCGAAATCCTCGGCTTCAAAGTTCCTCTAGATGTTACCAATCAACGATTCTCTCTGACCGAACTGGAGTATGCGCTGAGGAAAGAGGGAAATCCGCTGGACCCCATAATCTTGGTTACCCCGTGCTCCAAACCCTTCCAAAATCGCCTTCCTGAATGCCCTGAACAAACAATGGGTGAATGGAACATTTCCCGCCGAATGGAAATCAATTATAGTGGTGCCAATTCCCAAAAACCAAGGATCATCAAGCGAAGTTAGTGGATACCGTCCGATTGCACTCACGAACGTGGGTGCAAAAGTCCTGGAGCGACTAGTGAACCGCAGACTGTTCAAGTATTTGAAAAAAAACCGGCCTTCCGTCCTGGTAAGGGAACCAGCAATTATCTAGCATCGTTCACCGAAAACCTCGAAGACGCAAAAGTTTCAGGCAGAGATGCATCTGAACACGAGAACGCGTGTTCATGTTCAAAAAGTTCTGAACACTGCACACTGTTCAAGAGCACTGACCTAGCTTAGCAACTTGTATCCTAGGAAAACAAACTCAAGCGACGGCATGCTACTCATTTTTCGGCTAGTAATGGAACACGTGGGCATCTAAAGGATAGTAATCAAGCATGCTCGTATGTTTTTGCATATTTCCAAATCTAAGGAATCTTAGTTACCATGATCGTTTTGCTTGCGTACCAACCCAGTGCACACTGAACTGTGTTCAGAGTTCAAAACTTAGAACACCAAGGCGCGCTCTTGGCTCATGTTCTGTTCAGGGTGCATCTCTGGTTTCAGGTAAGAACGCCGAAATTGTTTTACAGGACCTCTCTAAGGCGTATAGCCGCACCTGAACCTTCGGTATTATGAAAAAGTTGGCGCTTTGGGGGATCACTGGAAACCTTTCCAGTTCATAAAGAACTTTTCAATCAAGCGCTCTTTCCGAGTACAACTAGGAGCAACAACATCTAAAACCATGAAGGAGGAGACCGGGGTCCCCCAAGCATCGGTAATTGCAGTTACCTTGTTCCTGATAGCTATGAGGGGGGTGTTTTCTGATCTTCCTAAAGACATCTTCATCATCGTCTACGCCGACGACATCCTTCTGATTGCAGTCGACAAGCATCCTAAAGCGCTAAGAAGAAAAATCCAGGACGCGGTCAGTACAGTACCTAGATGGGCTTAATTCGCCGGATATCTTATGGCTGCCAACAAATGTTTACGTACCCACGTTTGCGCATCACTCCACCGATACCCCAACCGACCCATTCTATTGGATATCCGTACCGACCAAAAACAGCGTGAAACTGCTAGGCGTGACGGTGGACAGACACCTCTCTTTCAACGAACATGTCAAGCGAACCCGTGAAGCCTGTAAAGCCAGAATCAACATGGTGAAGCTGATATCCCGAAGAAGAACCAGAAGCAACCTCCCAACGCGAATCCGAGTAGCTGATGCAGTCATCACCAGTCGCATCCATTACGGGCTTGAATTGACATCGATGAACTTTGCCAATGTGACCCAAACACTTGCCCCGGTCTATTACCGTGCAATCAAACTGGTTTCCGGGCACTTGCCCTCTACCATGGCGGATGCAGCCTGTACCAAAGCCGGCGTTCTTCCTTTCCGTTTCAAGGCCACAGCAACACTATGCTGTAATCCATCAGCTACCACTTCCACATGAAAAAGCATCTGAAGAAGAAGCCGAACCCTGACCAAGCCCAAGGCCTGTTTCGAAGCCGAATCGAAGAAAAATATCCTGAATCCAACAAAAAATTACACCTCATTTCCAAGTGATGATCAAAGAGAGAATTCCGCAAACCCTACGTAGACATATTAGAACATCATGATTGATCGCCACTCACCTGATTATAAAGTATCACATTATCCCCCTTCCGTAGCGACAATTCCCGCTCCGATCGTGCGTTGAAGTCGAACTGCACAATCGCCTCGAATGTATCCGATTCGTCTTCCGATGGATACACCTCCGAATCAGGATCCTCGGATACTTGTTCAGTTGGTGAGTCACCCACATCGCTGAATAAAAAGAACATAAAATCGTTATTTCTATTTGTCCACTTCTAAAGCCATACAGTAAAACACTCACTCTTCAAACGGTTCCGACGAAATGAACTTCTCGTACTGCATGCCACCGAGATCTTTCGGGAACAGCTCCGCATGGTAGACTATGATATTCTTGATCAGCTCGTTGACCTGGTTCTGATACTGGACCTGATCTTTGTCCTCCGGAGCTGGCATCAACGTAGGTCCGAAGCAGATGGCCAAATTGTAGGCGTCCATCATGTTTTCGTCCGAATATTCCGATAAGCTGTTCAATAAAAAATCCGCGATAACTACGAATTTGCATACATATGTAATTTGTTAAATTTACTTACTGATTCAAAAATGCGAAGAGATACCGTATCACGATTACCACGGACTTTGGTAGACTCTGGAAGAACTTACGAATGCCCAACACGATTTCGTGTTTCGACTCAAGTTCTGTTTGGGATATAAATGTTGTAGTTTTCACACATCACCGGCTTAGATACTCAATACTCACGTGCCAAGGAAACAAAGTGGTCGAAGTAAATTAGCGGAAACAGTGGTTCCCGAAGTTCACGTAGATACAACTTAAGCACACCGGCTACCGAGTTGATGTCCGATGCGTCAGTGGTATCAGCAAGCGGGTCGTCTCCCCGCTCAAATCCTTCCTTAAAATTACTTATTTCTACTTGAGATCCAGACACCCGGAAAATACCCTGATGATGTAGTCCTGCGGGGATACGAAACGTTCGGGTAATGCCTCTAATTATGATTAAAATTATTTTCTATCCTACCGAACAAATTTATGACCCGAATGCAGCTCCTTAGTATTAGTGGAATCTCCTCGCTGGTGACTTCCAGGTACTCCTCCAGTGAACCACCGAACAGTTTCGGTCGGCCGGATTTGTTCATCCGGCCGATACGCTTCCGCTTCGGAACGTTCGACTTGGTCAGCGTGTCGGCTTTGACGGCGGAATCCTTCGTCAAAGCGCTCCGCAAGAACTCCGCCTTCGAGTCGAGCCGTGCTATTCGAGATGTGGCGAGAATGTATTCGCGTATTTTCTGCACGAGTGTTGAAAGTTAGTGAAATAACATTTTTTTATATGAGAAAAACTAATTTACCGTGATGTAAAATTCTTCAATTTCATTCTTGTCCGACCGTAACTTGAGGGACGCATTTTCTGGTTTGGTGATCCCGAGGGCCCCATCACCAAACGCCGTACTACAGTCGTAGTCCTTTGTGTTGAGTATTTCCAGCAGGTTGATTTCGGCCGTTTCCAACGTTTTCCAAATTTCCTCCGATTCCATTCGCAGGTTGTTGACCCGTTGTTCCAGCTGCACCAGCCGAGATTCCATCTCCTGGTGCAGGGCTTTTTGCAATTCTGGCTCGATATCCTCGTCCTGTCCCTGGAATTCGAGCCGTTTTGGAATCATGAATGCAGCACTGTGCTGCTCAAGGAACTTCTGCTTATCGGCCCGACTGTCCATCGAGTTGATAATGTGTGACAGGGTATCCGTGTTGTTTAGGACCGCTCGGCAGCGACCCTGATCTGCTGATACGTGCATCAACAGTGCCCGCGAAACGACCGAGTGAAAACCGAGATCCATGCACTATAAAAGAAAAGTGGTTAATATACATTTGGGTTCATAATACCATGGGACAGCGTTACATCGATCAGGTCACTCAAATCCTCCACAAAGTATTTGTGAATGGTCGTGTTGGACGCCTCCAAACATAACTGGTACTCGTTTTTGGCCTTAAGGGCCTTCAGTCTTGCGTCGGTGTATTTGTTTTTGCGCTTCAGCACCTCCTTCTCGATCAGCTTGTACTTTTTGCTGCGCTCTAGTTTCTCCTTCGGTACGCTCTGCTGCAGCTTCATGCGTTGAGTTTCGGCGGCTCGGAGCTTCTTCTCTGCTTCTTTGGCCTCCGTCTGATACGTGTGATAAGTTTTCATGTTGGTGTGTAGTTCCTGCAAGATTCGGAGGATCTCCACGTGTGTTTCGAAGCCAATTTCTCGGCACTGAAAAAAATGAAAATATTATGAGTTCTCTTAGGATGCATTAAAATGGGGAAGGGTCGTTTGACCGAAACCCATTTGGCCGAATGCCACTAGGCCAGACAATTCATTAGGTCGTTTGGCCGAATGGAACATTTGTCCGAAAGGATCATTTGGCCGAATAGGACATTTGGCTAAAAAGGACATTTGGCCAAATAGGACATTTGGCCGAATAGGACATTTGGCCGAAGAGGACTTTCGGCTGAATATAATATTTAGCCGCATAGGACATTTAGTCGAATAGAATATTTGGCCGAATAGGTTATTTGGCCAAACAGATCATTTGGCTGAATAAGTCATTTGACACGACATGTCATTTGGCCGAGCAGGACAATTGGCCGAATAGGTCATTTTAAAAGTAAGTCACTCATTCCGTGCCGATAGTTCGAACGAGCCAGACGTGTGTGCTGTGTCTCATCGCGGATTGTGTTCGGTAGTGCGAGTCTATTGTGTGGTGCCTACCTACGGATCCAAGGCGATCGCTGTCGGCGAGTGAAGTAGCTGCTTCTGGCGACGCCAGTGAAGCAGGCTATTGTTACTGCTGCTACCTACAGCAGCAGGGGCAGATAAGTAGAAACGTTTTTATTGTTCTCCCATCTGCTTGATTCGGAGTGGGACTGATAGAATAAATAAAATTAGTTTTTTTAAAGTTTTTTTCTGATTAGCTATTAGTCTTAAGTTAACATAAGCAAAATCATCCTTCCACCTTGCGGGGTGAGAATGGAGACAGAGACTGTGGAAGGCAATGGGCCTCCAAAAGATGCAGGGCGCACACGATTGTACCATGCGGCTTCGCCTGGGCCTTGGGTTGTTTACTTTCGGCAGAAAGTGAAGAGCCTAGATTTTCTGGGCATAAAACGAGATTTGACGCGTCGTTTTACGAAGCTTGAATTCAGCCAAATCAACAGGAACAAACTACGCATCACCGCACCTACATACCAGGTGGCGAATGAAATTGCTGGCGACAGGGCGTACAATGTTGAATATTTAGTTTATGTGCCCTCGCGGGAGGTCGAGATAGAAGGCGTAATCAACGCAGCGAGCTTGACTTGCAAGGATGTGCTTGCAGGGAAAGGTCGCCTAAAGAACGCCCTGCAATCTACCGTGGATATTCTGGACTGCAAGGAATTGCATTCAGCAGCCACGGTAGATGGCAAAAGGTTTATTCAAGTCGGGCTCGCTTCGGGTGACATTCGCCGGTTCGATGCTTCCAAAGTATGTAGATATAGAAAATATGTTGTTTCCGGTGCGTCTTTTTGTGCCAAGGGTATTTAATTGTACCAACTGCAAACAACTTGGTCACACTGCCGAGTTTTGTGACAACAAACCACGTTGTGGCAAATGCTCAGAAAGACATCAGGAGGAGTTCTGCCAGCAACAAGCAACAAAATGTGCTTATTGTGGTTTGAATCCTCCCCATAGTTTGCAGGAATGCTCGGTGTACAAAAGCGCACCCAAAAAGTGAAGCGCTCGTTGGTACAGCGCTCCAAGCAGTCGTATGCGGAAATGGTTAAGTCGCAAGACACATCCGCCACAGCCACTGCATCGACTGCTATTTCAGCCACCGTTCGTGTGAGTGATTATTATGATTCCATATCCATTGATGAATTGGACTCTGACGCAGCCGATATGGATGATCCTGCGGAGGTACACGTGCCCGAAAAGAGGAAGCAACCGTCTTCCCCGGGATCGCGCCGCAAGAGAACAAAATCATCCATAAAAGCTTGGCAAAATCTGAAGGTAATGGGGTTTATTTAAAATCCCGAAGCAACCTGTCCCTACTGCTTCTTTTGATCCTAGTTGCAGTAAGGCATTCCCGCCATTGCCAAAATCCGATGTTTCGAAGAAACACCCGGCTAGGAGAATCAACGAAAGAAAAAAACCAATTCGCACTTCTAGAAAAAGTATTCCGTCCAAGCGAGGATTGATCTCCTTTAAGGACCTTGTGGACCGTTTTTTGAACTTGTTCAATATTCCGAATTCATTGAGGCCAATCATTGACCTCTTTATTCCAACAGTTGAAAGTTATCTGAAGCAATTGACTGTTTCATGGCCCCTTCTTGCAGAAATTGTATCTTTCGATGGATAATACGGCCAACACCGAAGATACAATCACTGTGCTGCAGTGGAACTGTCACAGTCTGAAAAATAAATTAGACGTGTTCAAGTTTTTGATTCGCAATTCCGATTGCGACATATTTGCACTCTGTGAAACATGGCTTTCTTCTGAAGATGAAATCAACTTCCACGATTTTAACATTATTCGCCAAGATCGGGATGATCATTATGGTGGCGTTCTTTTGGGGATCAAAAAATGCTACTCCTTCTACAGAATTCCCATTCCGACTGTTCCCGGCTTAGAAATCGTCGCATGCCAAGTAAATGTGAAGAATAAAGACCTTTGCATAGCTTCAGTGTATATTCCTCCAAATGCCTCTATTAATCGTCGACATTTTTGGAGCGCAGTCTCCCTTCTATCATCTCCAGTATTGATATTGGGTGATATGAACGCACATGGTATTGGATGGGGCGAAACGTATGACGATTATAGAGCGCCTATTTTCTATGATTTGTGTGACGATTTCAATTTGAATATTTTGAACACTGGTGAAGTAACTCGAATAGGACCAAATGGTCAACAAAGCCGTATTGATCTGTCTTTATGTTCAAATTCACTATCATTAGATTGCACGTGGAAGGTAATTCAAGATCCCCATGGTAGTGATCATATGCCGATAGTTACCACAATTAAAAGTAGCTATCAACAATCTGAGCCAGTAAATGTTCCTTTCGACCTCACGAAAAACATTGACTGGCCAAAATTTGCATCGGCGGTTAAAATTGGTATTGAATCAACTGATACTCTTCCACCTTTGGATGAATATCGATTCCTTACTGAGTTGATTCAAAAAAGCGCACTAGAAGCTCAGAAACGACGCGTTCCAAGTACATCTGTCATAAGAAGACCAGCCACTCCTGGATGGGATGATGAATGTACTAAGTTGTATTCTGAGAAATCTGATGCCTTCAAGGCCTTTCGTAAACACGGAAGGTCCGAGCTTTTTGAAGAGTATTTGAGGCTCGAAAGAAAGCTCAAAAATCTTCTCAAGGCTAAAAAACGTAGCTACTGGCGACGTTTTGTCGAGGGACTATCGCGAGAAACCTCAATGACAACACTTTGGAAAACGGCCCGCAACATGCGGAACCGCATTTCCACCAACGAGAGTGAAGAATACTCCAATCGATGGATATTCAACTTCGCAAAAAAGTCTGTCCAGATTCCGTACCAGCAGAACCGCTATTTCGAGAATCAGTCACTGATCCCGGTTCTTTGGGTGGACCATTCTCAATGCTGGAACTTTCTATGTCTCTTCTTTCATCGAATAACTCTGCTCCGGGATGCGATAACATCAAATTCAATCTTCTTAAAACCTCCCAGATATCGCAAAAGACGATTACTTGACCTGTACAACTGTTTCATGGAGTACAACATTGTGCCACCTGAATGGCGACAGGTCAAAGTAATAGCTATTCAAAAGCCTGGGAAACCAGCGTCTAATCACAATTCATACCGACCGGTTGCCATGCTATCATGCATGAGAAAATTATTGGAGAAAATGATCCTTTCAAGAGTCGACCATTGGGTCGAAGAAAATGCATTGCTTTCAAATACTCAGTTTGGATTTAGAAAAGGGAAAGGAACAAACGATTGTCTAGCGTTGCTTTCTTCAGATATACAACTGGCCTTTGCGCACAAGGAGCAATTGGCTTCAGTATTCTTGGACATTAAGGGCGCTTTTGATTCAGTTTCCATAGAAGTACTGTCAGGCAATCTGCACAGTAGTGGATTACCCGTTATTTTGAATAATTTCTTGTACAATTTGTTGTCAGAAAAACAAATGAACTTCACACTCGGCACTCTGACAACTTCCAGAAATAGCTACATGGGCCTTCCCCAAGGTTCGTGTTTAAGTCCCTTGCTTTATAATTTCTATGTTAAAGATATTGACAATTGTTTGGAAGGACAATGCACGCTCAGACAACTTGCAGATGATGCCGTGGTCTCTCCATGTGCAGCTGTCTTGCAAGGACCATTGCAAAGTACCCTGGATAATCTGACTGTTTGGGCCAGACATTTAGGGATCGAGTTTTCACCGCAAAAACTCAATTGGTTGTGTTTACTAAGAAGCGGTATCCTGCTCAACTGAAACTCAAGCTGTTGAATGATGACATCAACCAATCTTTATCTTCTAAATACCTTGGGGTCGTGTTTGATTCCAAATGTACCTGGAAACTCCACATTGAGTATTTGATACGTCTATTTTCTACGTTCTATCTCCGGAACATGGTGGGGTGCTCACCCGGAAGACCTCATCAAACTCTATAGAACGACTATTCTCTCTGTTTTAGAGTATGGCTCCTTCTGCTTCCTCTCAGCAGCTGATTGCCACCTGATCAAATTGGAACGAATTCAGTAT